>NC_052635.1:26051193-26355503 GCF_016161935.1 Mauremys reevesii | reverse complement strand
ATCAATGTTTCATGCTTTTGGAACAGCAGAAGGGGAGGCCTACTATTCTTTCTATTCCGGGAGGTTGAGTCGGGGAAATGGACAACACTGGAAAGAGATGTTTCAGTGGAAACTCTCATCATGTTCTTTCTCTGTGTTATTCTCATTCATAACCCTTTACATTATGTGCTGCTGTGTTCATGCTAAGATCAGAAGAATGCAGGTAATACCAAATTCCAAAGTTTGAAGCCCCCCTACCCACCCGAGAGCCCAAATGGAGAGGTCAGGGCATAGCAGAAGGAAGAGAAGGTTTGGGAGATAGTACACCAAGAAACAAATTAAAGAAGGGGTGCTCAAGCTGAGGTCTTTGAAATTTGAAGTATCCTTGTTTGTAAAACCGAGAACATGATCAAATGCTCTCCCAGGCATGCATGTCACCTCTGTATTCATATATGGGGCATGGGGGTAGGGGTGGGGACGAGTAAGTTGTCTGCCAGGAAAATGTAATTGCCTTGCAATTAATTTAAAGAGATCAGCATTATCTGGTGGTAAAATTCCTGTGCTACAATTACTCTTGATGATGTCCCTGTGCTACATCCACAGATAGTAGTTCAAACACTGCCAGGGTCATCTCAGAAGCTTGCTGGGAGCCTGCTGTGCTTCCAAGGGTTCTTTCAGTCTCTTTAGTTTGGAACAGATGTGCTGTGTGTGAGGGTGTGTGGATGGGGATGACAAGGAGGCAGATGTGCCATCTGATATATGGTACTTTGCATAGATGCAAATCTCAGAATGGCCATTGGCTGTGCATTAGCCCACTAACGGCTGCCAGAGGGCTTTGGATATTGTTTCTCCTAGAAGATCCTGGAGCATCTGGTAGAATAAAATGTTGTTAGCCTCTCTTCTCCTCCCCCTCACCCCCACAATTCATTAGCCCAGACTGGGTGCCCAGCTAATCAAAAGGTAAACATTAGCCATTCAATACATCAGTGATAGTCATGCTGTTAATTCCCATATGTGTTATTTATTTAGATGTTGGTCTTCTACAAATTCCTGACATACATTTAACAAGACACGAGTGTCACCTCTTTCTTGAAGTTTTATCTCCAAAAGAACCCGGTGGTACTTTCTCCAGGTACAGGGCCAGGTTTATTAGCCAGCAGCATCAATGATGGGCTGCTTCAGTTATTGGGGGTGCCCCTGGAAACAACCACCATGCTCTCTCTTTTATTAACCTGCATATCAGAATTTGTCCTGCTCTTCCAGGGTTTTACCAGTTATACAGATATACTAGAAGAATGTAACATTTTCCATGATTTAAAACAGGAATGTGGGGTAGGTCTATTTTAGATTACAGCATGTTTCAACAGAGAAGCTGACTTTGGACCTCTCCGATGTGAAAACCCATTGAGGCCAGAAAGTAAGTTAAGCAAAATAATGTTCTTACCATAAGGCCAAATGTTGGTGGCACTGAAGTTAATGACAAAACCCTTGCTGACATCAAAGGGCCCCTAGTCTTGAGACTTTCTTTGCTGAGTGAGGAGATTTGCCTCTATCTGTAAAAAGCCTCCATTGTACTTAGTAAACTACAAAGATTAACCCACAATTTCATGTTAAGCTGAAACTTTTGGCAGCACCTTCAGTTTGTAAAAGCCTTGCAGTTCTCAGTTCCCCCTCCTCTGCACCATCTCAAAGCATCTAACAGATTCTCTGATCCACATTACCCTTAATGCATCCTGATCCTCTGGAAACAGAAAACTATGCACTAGAATGAAAGACTTGGATTTACCATTAGGCACAGGGAATTCCGGATGGCTGCATTTGTAATGTAAACTATTAATGTGCAAGGGAATGGGAGGATTCTGCACTAAAATGAATGATAAATGCTGGTGATTGTAGGGGCTTTCCTGGAAGAACAAATGGCTGAAATGGAAAAAAGAATCAAATGCACCAAATTGGGAACCACAAGGCCTCTATAATTCTGGTATTTATAACCATTACCCAACACCCAGCTGTATCATGCTTTTGGAACAGAAAGGGAGGTACAAATAAAAGTGTGTACTTGCTAGGATCAGTTCTGATCTCATGTACACAGGATTTCCATCAGCATAGCAGTTAACGGAAGTTACCAGTGTGAGATCAGAATCAGGTCCTAGGACTATACCAAACATTTGTTTATACTATAGCAGATGTATCTCTAATGTGTAGTACCATGGAGGACTATTTGCTGGTTATAGCCATGAGCCAGTGGTTTCTGACTGGAGGCCTCTGAAACGCACGTTTTTCATGTGGAGTTGCTGAAGCGGCTGTGTTTGCAGAATGCAGAGCTAAGCACATGGGAGCACTGCCACCATACAGCATGCTTTTATGAGTTCAGCTACTCTAAAAATCACCCCAAAGCAAATGGTGAAGTTAAAAGCTTTGAACAATATCAAATGATATCTCTAGTGTGTGCAAAACAGAACCGACATTACCCTCTCACCCGTCTCAGCCATTCTTACTTCTCCAACACTGATGCTCTCTTTTATGCCAAAAGATTTAGCTGCAATCTCACTGTGTTCAGCTCATGCAAACTAAATCCACCTCCCCATTGACCTTTTTACCATCCTGCTGAAACTGAAATGTATGAGCCTCACTCAAAGGTTCTTTACTAGACTTGTTGCCACTTGACCCAGCAATGCTGAGGGAACATCTGGGTAAGCAGCATCCTGTATCAGCTGCTAGATTCCTGTTTCAGTGCCCTGGATGCGACTATTTTGCTGGCTGGGAGAAGTGTGGCATGAGAACTAAAATCTCTTTTCTGTTGCGGTTTCCCCGAGTTCTCATGATTACCAGTAAAGTTCTCTTGTACAGTTTGGATGTTTGATAGATAAAGCACGGTACAATAAAAATGAAAAAAATAAATAAATACAAAAAAACTCAGCACTGTGCATTCAGTGTTTTTTTCCTTTCTGGCTTAAACGAAGGAAGGTAAATAATGTCAAGTCAATGAATATCAGATATATTTTTTGACTGTACATTACAGTGAAGTGTAATTTTTTTTTTACGACTGCGAGTCCATCTTATTTATTCTTGTAAATTTTCCCAGACAATGTTTGTAATATGGGCTGTGTTGCAAATCCATACAATAAAGCTGTGATCCAAGATGAATGGTTTACTAAGAGACTCTTGCATTGGTGCCTTTTTTGTGGGGGTGGAGGGGCTGGAGTTCTGCCAGCATATGTGGTGGAAAGATTATGAAGAAAAGCTAGGAAGGATCATGAGAGACCTGCTTGTTGTAGTGCTGATGGACACATGACTTTGCATGATTGTTAAGGCTCACAACAGAAGCAAAGAGAAGGGTCAACATACCAGCCACCCTATTCTGGTTAACATGTTTACATCTGCTGTTAGTTTTGGATCTTGCTTTATAGGGGAACTCAGTATTTGTGAAAGTTAGGAACTTGATAAACACCTGCTGAAGCCAACCAAAGTGTTCCAAAGCTTTCCCACCATTAGCTCACTGTTTGCAATACCTCCCTGCTATTCAAGTTTTCGATCTCTCCTGAATAGCAACTGCTAATACTGTGGTCATTTTTTTTCTGGCATCTGCTATGGACTAGAACAGTGGCTCTCAAACTTTTGTACTGATGACCCCTTTTACATAGCAAGCTTCTGAGTGTGACTCCCCCCCCTTATGAATTCAAAAAACACTTTTTAATATATTTAACACCATTAGAAATGCTGGAGGCAAAGTGGGGTTTGGGGTGGACAGTTCGCGACCCCCCCCCCCACATGCAATAATCACACGACTCCCTGAAGAATCCCGACCCCCCGTTTGAGAACCCCTGGGATAGAATGACACCACACAGGGCCGTCCCTAGAGATTGTGGTGCCCTATGCAGCCCCCCTGTCAGGGGACCAGCCCTGGACCTCCAAGGGGGCGGTGTCCCAGGCCTGCGGGGGGGGGTGCTTTGGGAGGCAGGAGCAGCCAGTGCAGGAAGGCAGCAGGGGTTGGGCTTGTCCCTGCACTCACTGGGCGGCGGGAAGTGAAGCAACCCAGCCCCAGCCTGCTCCGCTCTGCTCCCCTGGCTCCCAAGCATGGGGGAAGGAGGGGAAGTGCCCCCCAGCACTCACCAGCGGCGCAGCTGGGAGCTGGCGTAGTGGAGCGGGCTGAGGCCGGGTCACTCCACTTATGGCCACCTGGTGAGTGCAGGGCGGGCCTGACCTCTGCTGAAGTCCCCCAGGATTTATAGCTTAGGGGATGGGGTGGGGGTGGGTCTGGGGCAGAGCAGGAGTGGGAAGGGGTGGAGCAGGGGCGGGCGCTGAGGGGAAGGGTTGGGGCAGCATTCCTGGGCCCTGCTGTGTGCAGCCAATGAGGGGCCAGCTCAGCTGTCCGAGGGATCGGGCTGGCCACTGGAGCTGGATGCAGCACGCAGTTGTGTAGAGCAGCAGGAAATCTGGGGCAATTTGGTGCCCCACATTTCCTGGTGCCCTACGCAGCTGCGTAGTTTGCGTATGGGTAGGGATGGCCCTGACAAAGAGAACTTTGGAGATAAATAAGACAATGCTTTCAACCATTCTCCAACCAGGTGCAGGCTTATGGTTTTCCCCACTGTAAACCAACAAAATTTAGGGGCTTGCACCTCACTGTATGATTCTGTTAGTCAAAATGGATGGCAAACTATCACTCCCAGACTAGAAAGGACCCACTGTTTTCCAGAATGCAAACAGAACAGTGCACCATGCATAGCGGTTTTGTATTTCCTGCTGCAACACTATAGAGTTTCAATATCTTGACCTATATAAATTTGCTACAGTTACACAGGGAGGGTTCATGTTAAAATGACTATCACAATAGACTGGAAGAAGGAAGCCAAAAAACCCATTTACCACAACTCTGGCTTGAGTTTGTGGGAGGAAGCCTTGCTGAAACAGGCCACTCTGTGCTTGGTGGAAACACCTAGCTGATCATAATGACTGACATTTCATTTAACTCATCCTGTATCTAAGGATCTCAAAATATTTTACAAGCACTGATTATTAACAAATCTTTGTATTTAAATCTAATTAGCCAATAGGCTATTCAAGGTTCTAGGCATTCTAACATGTTTTGTTAGGAATATAACAAAATCCCATCAGCAGTCGTCAAAATCATTCAGACACTCAGCCAGACAGTCACCTACAAAAAACAAAAACAGAAATCTCCTTTCCATCCCTGCATTACCTATCTACCAGCTTTCACCTGGGGTTATTGGTCCTTTTAAATGATGGTCCCATTTTACAGGTGGGGAAACCGACACACAGATAGATGAAGCAATTTCCCCAGTATACTGGTGGTAGACCTGAAATTAGAACCCACAAATCCTAGCGCCCAGTCAGATGCTCCAGATATTAAGCATGCTGCTGCTTGACATCTGTAGCAGGTGGTGAGATGTCTAACGCAAGAACTAAAAGGCTACAATGAATTTCAAGATTGCTCATTGTCATCCCATTCAGCCATCAGCTGTAGACCTTCCCCCAATGCTAGTGCGTATGATAACCTATATGTTTATATGGTAACATTTAGAGATCTGTTACATATGGCAGGTACTTGATTCTGAGTTGGGGCTATCATCTTCACAAGAGAAAACAGAGCCTTGAATGTTTTATATATCTGGAGGTGTGCTGGGTGTGTTTTTTTTCTAATACTAGCTAACTTGACATTGTGTGTGTACGTACAAGGTCAATGGTCTCAGTATTCTATTTACCAGCTGTTACATGCAGCAGCTGTTTCTCATGAATTCTTGGGAGTTCCCCATTTGAAGACTCTAATTTTGACAGTTTCAAATGCCAGAATGCTACTCTCTTTTGCCAAACTCTAGATTAACCTCTCGCTCTCACTGTGTGTGTGTGTATACAGTGGTTGTGTTAGTGTTGAGAGTGGTTAGCCTTGTGTTGTAAGCTTTTCTCTGTATTGAAATAAACACAACAGTAACATCTAAGAAAACAGCTAAATGCTTATAACAGATGTTGCAATACGTTTTTCACTTTCAGGTGATCTTCCCTCCTGCTGATAATAGCCCACTTTAATTGATTTGTCTCATTAGAGTTGGTAAGGCAACCCCCATCTTTTCATGTTCCTTGTATATATACACATCTTCCTACTGTATTTTCCACTCCATGCAGCTGATGAAGTGGGTTTTAGCCCATGAAAGCTTATGCCCAAATAAATTTGTTAGTCTCTAAGGTGCCACAAAGACTCCTCTTTCTTTTTGCTGATACAGACTAACACTCTGAAACCTCAATGTAAAGTGTAACATTGTGGAGCTTTCCTTCAGCTGAGAGAAATAATGAAAGAGCCTCCTTCAATACAGATCTTGGGGTTCTCTAAAATGGTGGTGAGAGAAGGCCCAGGGTGTAAAGAAGACTGACTAACCATGCAGAATATTGTTTTGAAACCAGACCAAGAGAAACTCATTGACTTCAGTGTGCTCACACCAGGGATGGATTCAGTCCATGGTATTTTATGTGGCGTCAGAAGTTTGCACTAAATGGCCCCTCTGTTTTGACTCTCAAGTTTATATGAGTAGTTCTTCAATCCAGATTTAGGCTCTCATCAAGTCTCTATAGGCCCTCTCAAAGAATCTCACCTCGGGTCTCCATTCCCTCACTAGACCCACATCTGGCTCACGTAGAATCACCACCATTTACAGCCTTAGAAAATGGAACAATTAACCATGACACTTCAGAAGCTGGCAACTATCTAGACTTTCAGTAGCGTCATAGTTTTAATTACATCACAAGCCACAGGGACCATAACCTAGCACTGTGGAACACTAAGAATAAGTACGATAATGATCTACCCACATCTCTGTATAATGAGACAGCATAATTTCTCTGTTTCAGCTAAAGTATTAACAGCCTTATGTTGAGGAGGATGCATCCATTTCACACCACTGCACCAACCAAGTTTGTTTTGTTTTGCCAAATCCTCCTCCTAACAACTGCAGACATGACAAAAATGTCCTTTTTAAGAACCAAGCTACTGGATGGTTGTGTGTGTCAAGGTTTACACAGCCCACGGCACTGACAATGAAAAAAAGGGGCTGTCTAGCAAAACGCTGCTGACATGCAAAGAACTGAAATTATTGTTTATTTTGGTGCTATGGAGCTATCTAGTGAGAAAAATAGGCTTTGACAGAGGAGGTAATGAACCACCCTAGTTTTGTATGCGTGCGTCCCTGTATATAATTATCCTGCGCTGATAAAAATGCTAATATACCTATTATAATACATAAACAGCCTAGTTTACACATGTTTGTACGACATATGTACCATCACAATAAGCAGAACAAATTCCTATGTTCCTCGTGGTATAAATTTCAGACTAGATACAAGCCCCCGTCAAAACTAATAACACACAAAAGCCAAACAGCTTTGGTTCTAGATCTAACTGATGTAGCTCATTCTCACTTGCTTTTAGCCTTTCCAGACATGACTAAGCTTGTCCCAAACCAATGGCAATATTATTTGCATAGTAACTAATACATTTCAAAGCAGAGACAGATTGTTTTAGAATCATATACTTCAAAAAAAAATTCTTCTGTGTTTTTTTAACCCCAGTTTTCTGTGGGTCTCTCCCTACGCGCCTCCTGCTGCAATCTGCTGTTTATGAAAAGAAGCTATGGGCCTGATTCACCGCTGCCTCATGCTACTTGTAGTCATTTGCACGAGAGCAAAAAAATCAGTATAAACTGCATCCTTCCTGATTGGATAGCACGTTGCACCAAGGCTCTGCACCTGCAAGCATTTGCACACCTGTTTGGCTTTGAGCATGTGAGTAGTCTTAGTAATGTCAGTGGGACCTGCTCACGCTTAAAGTTAAGCATGTGCTTCAGAATTTGCAGGACTGGGACCTAATTTTGCACATGTGCAAATGACTAAACAAGGTGCAACAGAGTGGAGAATCAGGCTGTGTGTGACTATGCTAGTACAGGCAAGCTACTAATGTAATACCTATGAATGACACACTGATCGTACCATACAGAACAACTTTTAGATAGAATGTTTCACACAGAAGTGTGTTTAGTAATATGTCAGAATTTTACTCTCTCAGGTCTGGGGAAGGCAGAGTTAACTTTTTTTTTCTCAGTGTTATGTTTATTTTGTAGTTTTGGCTGCTGCTAATTTTTGCCTTTAAAATAACGATCCCATTGTGGAGTCAAACTGGGACACTGAATGCAACTTGGTGAGTAGTGGCTTGGGATGTAATTTTCTCTACTAACTGGGGAGCACAACTTGATCTGAGAGCAGCATGTATTCCTAGGAATCTAATCATATTTTCATGCTGATAACTCCATCACTGCAGGATGCAATTATTTGCAATTTGCTTCTCCTTCCCTCTCTCATATAGCCTCGTGAAACAGGGTAGCCTTAAGAGTTATCAGTCCCAAAACTTTGAGGGACTGAAAAGAGCATGCTCTGCCTTCTGAACTAAGAGAGAACATTAAACATTTTTAAAATGAAGACACACAGCATGGAGAGATCAGAATTAAGCATTTGGGTAACACATTCCATCCAGTCAGAAAAAAACATGCACTAAAACAACTTTTTTCAGCAGTTTTGCTGTAATATTTAATGATCTTTGTTTACAATTTCCTCTTTTCGTCACCTACTCCAGGGCACTCCAAGCCAGGGGCGGCTCCAGACCCCAGCATGCCAAGCGCGTGCTTGGGGCGGCACGCCACGGGGGGCGCTCTGCCGGTCGCCGGGAGGGCGGCAGGCGGCTCCGGTGGACCTCCAGCAGGCATGCCTGTGGAGCGTCCACTGGTCCCGCAGCTTCAGTGGAGCATCCGCAGGCACGCCTGCGGGAGGTCCACCGGAGCTGCGGGACCAGCGACCGGCAGAGCGCCCCCCGCAGCGTGCCGCCGTGCTTGGGGCGGCAAAATGGCTAGAGCCACCCCTGCTCCAAGCCTACACAATCCGCTCCCTGATTTCTTAAATTACAATCTCTACATACTGGGATCCACCAATCTGGTGCTCTGGACAAGGGGGCTATGGCACTCAACTGGATTAAAGTCCTCTTCAGTCTTGCTAGCAGTTGAGCTCACCCCTTTGTGGACAGCAAATTGAAATATGTCGTAGGAAATCTGCTTTGATTTGTGTGTCTATGCCAGGATGCACATTTGTGTAGTGTGTCTAGTTTGTTTTGTGGTGTCAGCCATGGTAGTGGAGCTCGGGAGCATGTATGTTGGTGCCAGGGAAGGAGCATTTATGATGGGTTTAGGAACATTGAAATGGGTACATGAGTGGGATCTGAATAGGGGCGTGTGTGGTATTGCACGGTTAGTAAAGTCTGAACAGCTTTAATTTCTCAGGAATAACTTTATTTTTTGTAACTCAACTGAAAACTTGCTCTTTATTTTAACACAGTTATGGGTGAATGTGATGTGTCTCCTCCCCAAGCTTTGCTAGGACACAGCAACTCCAGCTGCCAGCCCCTCCCCTTCATTTTCTCACTTCATTTACTCACAATTTAACTCAGTTTCTTTTGTGCTCAACACGGGAAATTACAGTCCTAAAGCCATTTTTTAATCCTACTAGGTTCATCCATTTGATGAAGAGAGGTTCTGAAATCAGCTAATGCATCATCCAAACACTCCTCCCCCGCCCCCATTTCCTTGGTTAACACTCTTCTTAATTTAGCTGGCTGAGGTCAACCTTAGGTTCTACCTCAACCAGCTAAATTGAAGTAGACAGAGTGGACCTGAATCTACGCTAGGAAAAGGTCATGTTAATCCCAACCTCATCTCAACCTCTCTTCCTAATCTAGACAAATCCTCAGTGACGTTTTGTCATGTCTAATAGGCAAAAGAGATCACCCTTGGCTTTTTTCGCACTGGTAGACCAGGGCCTTGTCCAGTCAGACACATTTTATCAATACATGTGCAAATGCAAAGAAGACAACTCACTATGGAAGGGTTGTCGGGGGCTCAGCCCCCTGGAGCAAAGTACTCCCTGCTCACCACAGCTGTACTGACCAGGTCGGAACAAGAGTGTTTTACCCACTGTTCAATATATAGGCTTGGAAGGATTTGATTTTTATGTCAGTTTCACCATACACACACAAACCTATGAAAAAATATTTCCATTGATGATCATTGAAATTTACATATAGGCAAAGTTAGAAAAATACTGCTTGAGAACGTATTAGAGTTTGCTTGAAGGCTAAAATTTTGATGTGATGTTGACAGTTGGTGTTTTACCAGTTATAAAGCTTTAACTGTTTGAACTTCAGCATCTACTGTCATTAAAGAATTACTGTCTGGCACTCTATAATTTAAATTGATAATCTAAATAAGTGCCTAAAACCCATAATTTTGCACAACTGTGAAAATGTAAATAAATAATAAAAAAAATGCTTACACATAAAAATTGACATCCATTGAAATAGTAAAAAATAAATAAAAATTGAATTCTGCCCAGCCTGTCTATAACAAATATCTATCAAAAGGCTGCATGGAAACTGAAATATTGCAGTGCATAATCTCACTTTTTAGTGCTATACTTTCACTCCAGTTCTTCTTTCTCCTAACTCTGTATTGCTTATTTTTTTCCTTTGCTTTAAATGTCCTGCCTTCATTTATAATTTCCATTTAAAGAGACGGTCCCATCCCTGGAGTAAACCAAGTTACATTTACATCCAATTAACAAAACTCATTAAGTTCAATCATTTTAAATGTGTAGTAGCTTGTATTTTCCCAGAGCAATCCACTGGGTTGTGAAAGAGGAGCATTAGAGTAGGAGTGTGATGGGAGTGAGGTGTTTTTGTGAATGTTGAGGGGAGTCTGTGTGTGGCGAGGAGAGGGTGTGTGTGGGGGGAACATGTATGTCAGATTATATAAACATGTCAGGAAAGGATATTAAATATAGAAGTCCACTTTTGAATTTCTGTAAGCCTTTTTAAACCCGTTCACAGCTCTGTGCTGTGTAGATAAGGCCGTGCTGTTGTGTGAGCTGCCATTCCAGGAGCAAACTTTTGGCATGTACACAGCAGTGGAGCATTAGCATTGTAAAGCTCTGTTTCTTCATCAAGGTGGGATGAAAAATGAAAGGACGAGTTGTGTTGTGTGAGGTTTTAGTTACCAGTGGAAAAAGTCAAGAGGCAATAGAGGGCAAGCAAAGAGACTAACAGGGCCAGCCCTCTCTAAGCAACCTGGCTTGGCTACCTAAGATGTCAGCATTAGTTTCCCTCAAATACCCCTCCATTTCAGGACATTACAAGTTTTTAATGCCCTTAAGATGTGTAAGGCTACTCGTTGACAGAATGCTTCCTTCTAGGAAGTGTTAACCTAAACTCTGGGCCTAAAATGACCTTTTCCAACCAACTTGGGGATAAGAATTTACAAGCATAAGCTTGGTAGATTTGTCTTTCTGTTTAGAGATTCCCCCCCCCCCCAATCGACATGAGCAAGTGACACAGCAGGAGGCCTGGGGGTTCTGACAAACTTTGATTCAACTGAGCACAGTGACTTTGTGAACTAATCATCTGACTAGAGGGCAAGGGTAAAACAAGATGGGTTAATTCCATCCAAGGAAAACAAACATGAGTTTTAAGGTTTTTCATTTCTTCTGGTCTTAAACACCACCACCACCACCCTACACACACCCCTACCTCTCTACCTGCTTATTGCAAAACAGAGAAACTGCATACAACTTTATCAACCTATAAACAGGGGCGGCTCTAGCAATTGCGCCGCCCCAAGCAGGGCGGCACGCCGCGGGGGGCGCTCTGGCGGTCGCCAGTCCCGCGGCTCCAGTGGACCTCCTGCAGACGTGCCTGCGGAGGGTCCGCTGGTCCCGCGGCTCCGGTGGAGCATCTGCAGGCCAGAGCCGCTGGACAACCGGACCGTCCGCAGGCACGCCAGGGCACGCTTGGCGCGCTGGGGTCTAGAGCCGGCCCTGCCTATAAACAACCTCTTTGTAACTAGGTTCAATTCTGGCTTTGGGTGTAGAGGTATAAACAAGGGGAGAATTTTACCATAAGAGTTTAGGGTTTTTTTGTTTATTTTTAGCTTGACTAACAGCTGCATTGTTTAATCAAATGGAGATTCAAGTATAACATAGACACTTGGAAAATTATGAGAAATGCACCAACCCAAAGTGTTAAGTTGCCATGAAAGCCACTTGGGAAAAAAATGGCAAATGTATGAGACTGACAGCCAAGTGCACTGTTAAGAATACATTCCTAGCCCCAAGTGTAGGGGCAGTCCAGAGCAGGATGGGGAAAGAAGGGGCAGATCAGGTACAAGAGGTACTATGTTTAGACTGGTCCGACATTCCCTACTGTCACAAGGTCCATAGGAGCTGTGGCAATCAAACCAGGCCCTGAATGGGGAAGGCACAAGTTCCCTCCCCTCTAATCTTGCACCAGCCAGAGTGTCAAAACAGGGATGAATGAGGAATGAGATCAAATGAATGAGTTCTTATGTGCCTATCACCTCTGTTGAGAGTCATCTCTGTGGTATTGCTGCCTCACTGTTTCTGACCTGCTGAAAACAATAGGAGAGTCTGTGCCAGGCTGAAATAACCTGCTTCTCAAAATGGTGGTTATTAGCCTGCAAGAGACAGACCACATGCTGATCCTGTACTATACCATCCACACAAGAGACATGAAGAACATTCATCACATGTGCTGTGAAGAATCTCTCAGCAGCTCACCATGCCTTTGAGTGCATTTTCAGTGCTGCTGGGGTCATTGTCACTGACTGTGGTGTACGTTATCCATAGGATGACCAGATGTCCTGATTTTATAGGGACAGTCCCGGTATTTGGGGCTTTTTCTTATATAGGCACCTATTACCCCCCACCTCAGTCCTGATTTTTTTGCTATCTGGTCACCCTAGTTATCCACCACCACTAATGTGGCAAGACTGCTGTTCGTGGGAATTAACTTCTTTTCTCTAGTTTTGAAGTTGAGGGAAATACTTGAGCTAAGCATGGAGGAGAAAGAGAATGCTGATGGGTCCTTTTGTCACTAAATTACAGTGTCCGAGACGGATGTTAAAAATGGAATAATAATTATCATCATAATAAACTTGCTGCCCTATACAGGATTTCAATAACTTCAATTTCTTCTCTTTCAGTTCAGCATACAACGTAAATGGTGATTAAAGCAGAAATGTTTCAGGGGCGTTTTTGGTTTGTTTTTTTGTTTTGCTTTGGTTTTAAATCTAGACACTAGTACTATACAGGTACAACAGTTCTGCTTTGTCCAGGAGGCACTGGGTTTTGGCTACTTATGCCAAAAATGTGTGTCCAACTAATTTCTAACCATCATAATCCCCATTTTAATCCTACTATTATGGTACCTTATGACTGTTTTTGTTTCTATATTCACTTACCAGTGTAGACGTGAAGAACAATTAGAGATGGGAGGATTTGTTTTGCTGGCTTTAGAATTCACTTGACAATCCTGGTCTGACAAGAGCTGAGGATGCTGCTTGGTGAAAACTAAACAAAAGGTTAAACCCAGCTCAGCTTTCTCCTAGCACAGGTGTTCATACTAATACTATCCAGAGGCTAGAGATTCACAGGACTCTGCTAACCCATATCTTGGAAAGTTTTCAGTTTCCTTTTCTGCTTGTGTTAACTTACTTTGTTTTATTGTTGTAAACATGACCCTTTGAGAACAGAACCTTACTGACACAAACTGCCATTTCTTCTGCTGATTTATTCCACCAGTTTGTACCCGAGTTCCAGATTTAGAAGAAAAAGTGATATTCCCATTCCATTTGGCTCTCTCAAAACACTAATTCTGAATAGCAGCCTCCTTTGAGACTGGAGTGATGGGGATGATAGTTTGGTTGTGAGAAAAGAGCGACTGGGGTGGGGGGAACCTGATAAGTCTTCAAATGCATTAAGAACTGTTACAAAAGGAGGGGGTGCTCAATTGTTCTTCATGTCCATTGAAAGTAGGACAAGAAGTAATTGGCTTACTCTGTAGCATGGAAGATTTTGGTTAGGTATTAGGAAAATTTTCTAACTATAGGAGTGTGATGTGCAGTCTATATGGTTTCATAAAAATTAATAATAAGTGAATATAATGTAACTGAAATATGCTTCATGCAAAAGGTCTCTTGTAAGGTATCATTACAAAGCTTATAATCTACTCAGTGTAATCATCCTATTGTATAAGTGAATCACTCTTGTATCTGAAACTAGAAATATGAAATATAACTCTGAGGGCCTATTGTAATTATGCAAAGTGTGGGCCATTAATGGTGGTTTGGAATCTTGATGACTCCCATTAACCAGGACCATTGTCTGCAGATGGGTGTGTTTTACCTATAAGTCTTCCTGTTTATGTGTGTGCTGGCAAGTGGGCAATGAAGTCTTGCAGTGACATGTGATCATGTCACCTGAACTGGAATCCATCTTTAACCTGGTGGTTTTCCATTGAGAAAGAGGGACAAAGGGATTCCCGCCTTATGCAAAAGATATATAAAGGGGTGGAAGAGAACAAGGGGAGAGGAGCCATCATGAAGAATCCCCTAGCTACCACCTAAGCTGGGGCAAGAGCTGTACCGGGGAAAGAATTGTGCCCAGGCCCGGAAGGTGACCAGTCTGAGAAAAAACTTACTGAAACATATCTGAGTATGTGATCTGTATTCAGTTTGATTAGACATAGATTTGCGCGTTTTATTTTATTTTGCTTGCTGAGTTACTTACTTCTGTCTGTTACTACTTGGAACCACTTAAATCCTATTTTCTTTATTTAATAAAATCACTTTTTACTTATTAATTAACTCAGCGTATGTATTAATACCTGGGGGTGCAAACAACTGTGCATGTCTCTCTATCAGTGTTATAGAGGGCAAACAATTTATGAGTTTACCCTGCATAAGCTTTATACAAGGTAAAACGGATTTAGTTGGGTTTAGACCCTGTTGGGAGTTGGGCATCTGGGTGTTAAAGACAAGCCACTTCTGTGAGCTGTTTTCAGGTAAACCTGCAGCTTTGGGGCAAGTAATTCAGACCCTGGGTCTTTGTTGGAGCAGACGGGTGTGTCTGGCTCAACAAGAGAGGGTGCTGGAGTCCTAAGCCGGCATGAAAAACAGGAGCAGAGGTAATCTTGGTACATCAGGTGGCAGTTCCCAAGGGGGTTTCTGTGATCCAACCCGTCACAAGGGGCAGTTAAGCGTTGGACCAGGCTTCCAAGGGAGGTTGTGGAATCTCCATGATAGGAGGTTTTTAAGAACAGGTTGAAGAAACACCTGTAAGGGATTATCTTAGTCCTGCTTCAGCAGAGGTGGCTGGACTCGATGACTTTTCTATGTTCCTTCCATCCTACATGTCAATGACACTCTGATAGAATACGGGGAAATAAATAGGTAGCAAGAATGACTTTCCAACTAAATTCTTTGTTAGTACTGCAAGTTTCCAATGCATTTGAAATAACTTTTTTGTTTTGAAATTACATTTCCCCTGGAAAAATACTAGCCTAATCTACAGGGAACTAGGAGAGGGGAATGGGAATGTTTTTGCAGAATTCAGTTTTGACTGTCAAGCAAAAAAAAAGTTCTAGGTGTGTCACAAAACCCCAAATACAGGACATTTCCCTTCCATTGACTTCACTTGGAGCACATAGCAAGCTTTCATTCTGGGTGTCATGGAATTGATGCAGTTCTACAAACCTTTCTCCCTGCCAAGTTCGGATGTGAACTGGGGAACTGTAGGGATGTCTACAAAGTCTGTGCATTTTGCAAAATATTCTTATACTGCTCCTCTCAAAAGGCTTACTTCTGCTCTGAATATGCAAAGAAACCTGGTGCTCACAAAGAAATAATTGCAGCAAAGAGTCCCGTGGCACCTTATAGACTAACAGATGTATTGGAGCATGAGCTTTCATGGGTGAATACCCACTTCATTGGATGCATTCACTCACGAAAGCTCATGCTCCAATACGTCTGTTAGTCTATAAGGTGAAACAGAACTCTTTGCTGCTTTTACAGATCCAGACTAACACGGCTACCCCTCTGACACAAAGAAATAATTAGTAACAATAAGCAAGACTCCTCAATTGTTCTTCCTCCACATCTCCCCTGACCTGATGGAAGGTGGGAGCGATCACAAATAGGTTATAAAATAATTGTGCTCCAAACAGGAGTTTTGTCCCTCTGGGCAGTACTTAGTCCCATTTTCAATAGCCCTCCCTCTTTGAGTTTTCAGCTGTTGAGCAAGAGCCTTGAGTGAAAACTACAAGCCATTTGGCACCGGGACACAGTTGGCAGGAGTGTTCACAGAAGCAGCTCACGCACATGGCATGGGCTGCAGCCTGCAGGAATGAAAAATCCCAGATGGCCAGTAGCAAACCTGGAGCTCTTCTTTGTGCTCAGGTGGACTGGAGCCATCCTCTGCTGTAGCCAAAAGATTTTGTTTGTTTTAAATCCCTTTTGTGTAATCTTCTCAAGAGTGGCACATGCATCCAGGTACCAGGGAGCTCTATATTACAATATAAACCAGAAATGATGAGACAGAAAATAGGCTGTAATCTTTATCCATAAACAAAGCACCATGCAGGAATAAAATTAGGGATCTGGTTTAAACCAAAACACAAGCAAACTTAGAGCAATAAGTGAAAGTCTATCAGTAAGTCGGCCAAATGTAAGGATGAGGCGTTATAAGTTAGATTCCCTTATGTTCATTTATTGCCCTGCTTCCACTGCTGTAATTTACACTGAGGAGCTGGAAGAAGTGAGAATCTGTAAATAAAGTAGGGTAAGGGCTGCTCTAACTTGCACATTCTTGCACCCCTTCCTGCTGCTGTTGCTGCTTTTCTCTTCCAGCCCTGCAGCAAGCAAGGTGCCTTTAGCAAACAGACAAATGAGAGCACATAAGTAGATATATGGGAAATGAAAGGTTTGGCTACACAGCGACTCTGAGTGTGGCAAGCCAGAGTGTGAATGTACAGCACCGTAGCCTGCTGTGCACTAAGTCACCTTGTGGACCCCGCTGTCACGCACTAGAGGTTCCGCAGAGCGCTTTGATTTTAGTGCACAGTAGCAGGGTCCCCATGACACTCTGGGAAGTGGCAAGTGAGGGCGCTATCGATTAACACCCTGGCTTCCTGCATGCTAAATCACCCTGTAGACAAGCCCTAAATGAATGTAAGGGAATCTAACGTATGTTACCTTCCACATCACCACTGAATTTGGTTTGTTTTCTTTCTTCCACACCCTTGCCCAAACCAGGAGCTGCCCTAACACTACTAGGCAGTCTCTTCTCCATCCCACCCCAACCCAAAGATACCATGGTTTATCCAGATTTACTTTGAGGAGACCCACTTCAGTGGCATTGCTGGACAGGCAGGCAGTCGCTGTCTGTCTTGCTGCTTGATGCAGGCAGTCAGCTTGTGGAATCCAAGATCACACTGATGCCATCCTATGACCCTGGAGTTTGGAGCCCTAGATGTGAGTTCATGGATTGCAGTGGAGCCACAACTGGAACTTAGGTGCCTAAGCCTGACTCTTAGGTGTCCAAGCACCTTTGTGAATCTGGGCCTAAGCTCTTAGGAGCTGGGATCCTGTCATCTCGCTGTTCTGAAGGTGTTCAGCACATCTTTGGATGCTGATTGAAATAATAAATCACTATTATTCAGGAGTTCAGAGTGATATATATTTATATGGTAGGAACACAGTCCTGTTTACAACCTTATCTTTTATTGGCAATAGTGCTATCTTGTTTTTAATTGCAGTCATTAAGATGTTTGTCTCTTAAGCATCCATGTGTCAATACTATGTTGGCTTTGTCTTTTCTGAGCAATGTTTTGCATCATACTTCGCTCAGTTGTGCTTAGCTGCAGGGCATTGATTTCATCCCTTTTTTAAAAATAATTCCTTTTCCTTTGCACTTATTTTGCATTGCTTTTACATTAATTACAGTAGAACCTCAGAGTTACAAACACCTCTGGAATGGAGGTTGTTCGTAACTCTGAAATGTTCATAACTCTAAACAAAATGCTATGGTTGGTGTTTCAAAAATTTACAATTTAATATTGGCTTAATATAGCTTTGAAACTTTACTATGCAGAAGAAAAATGCTGCTTTTAACCATCTTAATTTAAGTGAAACATCACAGAAATAGTTTCCTTACCTTGCTCATTCTTTTAGTGGTTTAACACAGTACTGTACTGTATTTGCCCTTTTAAAAATATTTATTTTATTTATTTTTTGTCTTTGCTGCTGTCTGATTGCATACTTCCAGTTCCAAGTGAGGTGCATGGTTGACCGGGTCAGTTGATAACTCTGGTGTTTGTAACTCGGAGGTTCTACTGTATGTTTGTCTCCTACTTATTTTAAATAGATGCTATTTGCTTGTGGCAGAAAACAATTAAGGTGATCTCTGTCCCAAAAGTAGCCTCACCTGCAGCCAGACGGTTTTGCAAAATACTGCAAAAAGATGATTTGCTAATAGCTAGTTTCACTCACTGTATCAATTATGTTGATTTAATTTATTACTTCCTCATTCTGCAAGAGCAGTCTGCTGACTACTGTATTAGATGATACTTAGATCTATTTAAACTAATATAAAGGGTGACTGATGTATGATCTGTTATAGTAACATAGCCTATGCCACAATTAACAATATTTTCCACATGACACTTATTATTGGCCTTGATCCTACAATAGGATTTACATGGATAGAATCTTGTTTCTGCACAGAGAGCACTTGTAGTCAACAGGGCTTTGCACAGGAAAAAGGCTTTGCTCACCTAGATCTAATTGCAGAATTGGCGCATAGCTCTATCCTGGAATGTGTCCGGTGATAGAACGCGAAAAGAAATATTCTGTCCATTGGTGAGGTTTCTTACATTTCCAGACATCTACCAGAGTCACAATGACTGTCTTTTTGTTCTCTGTTTGGATAGAGCCTAGCACATGACTGCATGTACAGCAGTATAAATAATACATAAGAGGTTTTTGAACATTTAGAAAATTATACTAGGAGCTCCAAATTATCTCCAAGAGCACTAACACCATTAAGATTTCCTGCTTCTATACAATTATATCTTTAGGCGTTTAAAGTATCTCCACAAATATTTTCTTTACATGTACGAGCCCCAACTAGACTGAAATAACCCTCTTTATCTTTTTTAGCTGTTACATATTTAACTCTGCTCTTATGGTAATAACTACTCATTTCTTTGAATTACAGAGGAATAGACAAGATTATAATGGGCTTCCCTCCCCACCCTTGAGCTGAACTGCAGGTGGATGTCGTGTGAGATAGGATGGAGGAGGGGGAAATGATGGTGTTAGGTGATGCAGCCTATTGCCAGCTGTAGGAGAAACAGGCACAGCTGTGTGAGGGCTTGAGCGGCATTAAAGAATTGTCAAATTTTATGACAATGAGGTTGTCATAAGTCTCACCCCCACACTGAACTTTAGGGTACAGATGTGGGGACCTGCATGAATACCTCTAAGCTTAACTACCAGCTTAGATTTGGTCTCGCTGCCACCATCCAGATTACTGAGTACCTGGAACACTCTCTTTCCCCCAAAAAACCTTCCCCTCCCTGGGTAGCCTTGAGAGACTCTTCCACCAATTCCCTGGTGAGTCCAGATCCAATTCCCTTGGATCTAAAAAAACAGGGAAAAAATCAATCAGGTTCTTAAAAAGAAGGCTTTTAATTAAAGAAAAGAAAGGTAAAAGAAAGAAAAAAAAACCCTCTGGGAGACAGCATACCAGCTAATCTCACAGACAATAAATTGAAAACACAGGATGTTCCCCTGGGCAAAAACCTTAATACACACAAGAATACCCAATTTGATAATTCCCCTAATTGCACCAAGACAAGTTACAAAAGAAAATAAACATAAACCTATTTATTCCTTTCTAAAACTTACTACTTTGATAAGAGGCTGGTTCCTTGATCTTTTCCACTCTGGCTGAAACTGAAACTCACTCTAAACAAAGGAAACTTCCCTCCTTCCTTTTGAAACATCTTGCTCCCCCATTGGTTCCTCTGGTCAGGTTCCTCTAGGCTAGGTGAACTTCTTAACCCTTTACAGGTAAAAGAGGCATTAACCCTTAACTATCTGTTTATGACAGAGGTCTTGCAATTGCAACCTGCATTTAGATACACCTGATGTTATAATATCATCGATCTAGCCTCCCTTTTATGTCTGCCTTCACCTTTGTCAAATATGACTAGCTCTTTTCCCCTTTATTGCATGATTCATTCAGCCCTTTTATCTTTAATTTGATCATTTTAAGTATTTCATAGTCATGTCCAAACATTATTTTGCACAGCAAAATCCAGATTAACATAAAAGCCCATAATTTGAGATTTAATATTCACTGTAATAGCATATCATGTAACTTGTGACAATAATGGTCCTAGACATGATATTAGAGGAGACAGAGCTGGTGTCTAAATTCAGTAAAAAGAAAAGATCCCCGTAAATTAGATAAATTCACATCCAGTTGGGGGATTACTCAGTATCATTATTGGAAAAATTAACCCAATGAAAAGGCATTTAACCTTTGCTGAAAAGCCTTAGGAAATAAAGTAAAAATAAAAAATATAAATTAATAGAATGTAAAGACAAGTTTTGTGAAAATCACATACAACTTTTAGGCTACAAAATTGTTTGTCCAATGCAATAGGACACCGATCTTGATTGGGGTCTCTGGACAATACTGTAATAAAAATACACATTTTTTTTAGAAAGTGACAATATATATTTTAATAAGGGCCAATTAAACTCAACTATTATGATTTTAAAATATTCCTGCTTAAAATTTTAATGTGACAATATGACAACCTCTTAAAGTTTTCTCAAGTATGTTCTAAAAGTAGAAGCACTTGAGAGCCAGGGATCTGTCAGTGGAAAAAAGACCAGAGGAGAATGGAAAAATCCAGAGTTGTACCACTTTTTAAAATCACTTCAAGACCTTCCTCTCCGATAAAGCTCATCCACCATAACAAGAATGAACTTCATGACATCAGCTACGCCTTCTTTTGCACCTTTACCAAACCTCCTCTTCCCCCCAAAAGGTTCCCAAAGCAGAACTTTCTATAAACCAAAAATGGAGAAGAGCCTGAAATCCCATAGGGACTTTGCTTTTGTCAATCTATTTTACATGGAAGGTGGTCAGATTGATACTATGGTGGTGGGCAGCAGTATAAAACCCTAATGGTACAAGTGGTTTCAACGGTTTTATCTCCCATCAAGGGCACTTCATACTAATGTTTGAAACTCCTTGATTTGTCTCTCTCCCCCACACCCCTTCAAATATAAATTGTCTAGTACTTAAAAGGTCATTTTGGAGAACTTTGTTTGTAAATTACTGGACCTTGTGAAAACACTCAATATAAGTGACAAGTTCTTGTCTGTCTATATTTAGCTCTTTATTTTTAGTCTCCTAAAAGAAAGCCTTTTTCTAATTTCTAAAAAGGTGGGATGGGAAAACATGCTACTGTAGAAAATGATTTCCCCCTTTTTATATTTTCCATATTGAAGAAGAAAAGAATTATTTAAAATTATCTATATAAGACAATAAAGGAGACTGAGACAAGACTTATCTGCTGGGGAAAAAATCCCAACGTTTTCTCCCTGGAATCTCAAGATGGTGACACAAGCTGATTCCAATCTATTGCGAATGATGCTTTCCAATAGACTTTTTCAGATCTTTTGGAGCTGTGAACAAATCTTGTATTGCTCTGTAGACAGAGGTGAATTTTGTCTGGGTTTTGCTCAGTGGCACTGTAGGGGTTCGGCTGGGGCTTGTCCCCCTCCGGGAGGCTGGGAACCAGGCTGCCTTACTACTTAGATCCATTGAATTGGGGGAGTTAGCCTGGCTGGGCGGCAAACAGCCAGCACCTCAGGCCCTCAGGTAGGGGCTGAGTGAACAGTTTAATATTAGCAAGCCCCGGCCCTGGATCAGAGCGGGGCAACAAACAGTCAGTGGCTCAGGCCCCCAGGCAGGGGCTGAGTGAACAGTTCAGTAACAGGCCCAGGTCTGAGCTCCGAAGGACCAGGGAGAGCGGAGATGGCCACCCGCACATTGGGTGGCAGGGGGGACGCAGGCCCTCCCACTCCAGCCCGGGGTCCTAGCAGCGGTAGACGACCCGCTGCTGCGTCAGTGGGGATCCTGACCGCAACACACTGACATTGGCTCTGGGTGTGCTGCTGCCAGACTAGGGTCGGCTGCCCCCGGGCTACTTCCTACCTCCCCCTCTAGAGGTACCTGTGTCTGGACAGAGTCTTCCAAGGAGTCAAGCACCATGGGCTCCTCTGGGTACCCGGTGGGCGGTAGGCTTGGCAGCTCCTCTGGGTAACTTGCCAGCCGCAGATTTACCAGCTTCTCCGGGGTCTGGTCGGCATCGGGCCAGTCCTTGGTTCAGCCACAAGCTGCAGGAGTCTCCCAACCGGGAGCTAGGCCACAGGCATCTGGCTTCTCTGGCGGCCGGGTCTCTAGTGAGCTCTGGGGTTGGGCTTTTGTACTTCCTGTCCTGCACCCTGACTTCTGGGGGGCGGGCACAAGCTCCACTGGCTCCACTCCCTTTGGCATCCAGAGGGGCTCGTCCTCCTCTGGGCGGCTGGGAACCAGGCCGCCTCACTACAGGCACCAAGTCAGTTATTTGGGGGGAGGGCAAATTCCAGTCCTCGCTCCCCACCAGCAGGGACCCAATTCTGGCCGCCACTCATGCCCACACACACAAAGATGCTGGATCTCCCTCAGCCATAAAGTCTGCCCTCTTTCTTACAAACACAGTGCATGTGCACGGGCTACCAGCAGTTGAGTTTTGGGTGCCTTCTCTGCGTTCTTCCATACAGGAACAAATCCCCAGTGCACCAGGTCACAATACCATTTGGTCCAGCTGTCCCCGCATCTGGATGGAAGGGCAGCCTGGCCAAATTTGAGTGGTGTAGCGGTTCCATGCACCATCTTGCAATGCCATTCACTGAAATGTAACCCAGCTACCCCTCCATCTGAATGGAGGAATGGCTCGGTCAAATTTCAATGGTGTTGAGAACATATGGGTATAGCAACTCTCCAGACCACTCCAGCAGTAGCTGTCCTCATTTAGTATGGGACTCCTGCTTGAAAGTGTAACTGTAAGTAATTGCCAAAACCCTGATCCTGCAAAGACTCATACATGTTTAACTTCAGGCACATGAGCAGTCTCTTTAAAGTCAAAGGGATTATTCCTATGTATCAAGTTAAGGATGTGGGTAAATCTTTGCAGGATTAGATTTTATGGAAGTATTTTACAGATTTTTAACCCCTCACAGCACAGCACTTTATGTTCGATTAAACACATAGACAACAATTCTACATTATTTGACCTATTAACATGAATTAAGTTATAAAGGGAACATTTCACAAATAACATCTAAATGTCTTCATCATTATTCAAATTACTATTTATAGCAGATAATATTTAGACAAGATCAGAGTATATGTCCTTGAGATTTAGTCTAAAACTGCTACACTCTAAAACTTCACTTCTAAATAAATATGCCTCTTCACATTTGCTTTGTACACTAATTACTTTTCAGGGGGTACTAAATCTATCAGAATTTTTCCCTCTTCGCAACCATCTCTTTCCTACGTCTCAGCCGGCTTTGACCCTACCACTCCAACCACCAGGCCTGACTGTCTAGAACCCAGAGCTGACATCTGTCTCTTAAGCAGATTTTTCCTACACAGGGAACAATCTGACCACTTGTTACTACTGTCTGTCTTCCTCTCTCACACACACAGCAGACACATTGATTAAACATTTTTTTTAAAAATAGTGATGGCAAACACTTGCAAACAAACATTGCCAGAACAATACTTTATGAGCATTACCCAGTGGTTGCCATTTAAACTTTGTAATGCTAGGAGCTGGGTGACACCTTATACTGGGTCAAGTAAAACTTTATTCAAACTGATGTGTGAACAAGTCCTTCATTTAGGATAGTTAGAATAGACAGTTAAGGGACCACATCTAAAACAAAGCTTAACTGAGCTTGGCCAGAAACTGGCACAATGTGGGTGGAGCCGAGTATTGTGATGAGGGGGGAAGGGGAGAGCAGGGGACACACTGAAACTGAAGACAGACAAGAACAGAGAAAGAAGCAAGAAAACCTAGCACTAGTATGCGAGTTCGAACAAACAAGAGATGGGGTCTGCTGACCAAAGAAGCTTGGGGCCATAGGCGCCGACTCCATGAGTGTTCCAGGGCAGGGCACCCACCGGCAGGTCCTCCTGCCCACCACTGGGCCTCGCCAATCAGCACCTGAGACATCTGAGATGATCCTGCCTGTCCACCACATGGCTCCTCCCTCTTTGCTGCACCCCCAGAGCTCTGCTCTATAGCTCCTCCCTCTTGTGTCCTCTTGCCCTCCTCTGGGAGGGGAGCAGAAATTGCTGCCCCAGTCAGCACCGCTCCTTCATATCCCAGCCAAATTCCTGAACGCTCTGAGACCCAGGAAGGGGCCAGGCAAGGCACGAGCAGAGCTAGCTACTGGTTGGTGCCACAGGTACATGCTCCTTGACCACTTTGCAAGGGTCATAGCAGACCCTGCTATCAGGAGATTACAGTTGCAGTTTCTATTGCTTATTGAGCTTACAAGGGGCGGGGGGGTAGCAGTTAGTTGGAGGAGTGGGGAGAACCTGCTCAGTGCTGTTGCCCAAGGAGTCTCAGTATTGCCAAACTCATGTGTTCAGAAAACATGAGTCATGAGTCTCCTCCCCCCCAAAAAATATAATTTTTTAAAAATATTTGGGTTATTTTTATTTGTCTGTCTGATCATTCAGGGTGCACTTAGGTCACATTTAGGAGAGGGGGGGTCCCACAATCACGGGGGCTAAAAATTTCCTTTTTTTGTTTTCTTTTCTTGACATGCATGTTTCCCTCCATCCCCCACTTAAACGGTTGCTTCCAGCAGCTGGGTTTAAGAAAAATACCAAATGTTGTGAGACTTGCCATCCAATTGTGAGAGTTGAAAAGGCTGGATTCTCCTTGTCTTCCCTTCTCTGCTGCCTTTCCTGCCAGCCAATTTAGGTGTCATTCCCTGTTCCTAAACTCATCCCTACCATCTCTCCCTGTCCCTCTGTAATTATGTCTGTGCATAGAACATTCTTTTAAAGGCAGTATTTAAACTCAGAGCATGTTGGTGTCATTGCGTGCTAAAGCAACATTCTGCACGCCACAGGTGGACTCAGCCTCTTGCAGGATCAGGTCTTTTACCTGGAAACCATAATGCTTTTACTCTCAGTATTCTAGATCTGTGGTTCCCAAACTTGTTCTGCTGCTTGTGCAGGAAAAGCCCCTGGCGGGCCGGGCCGGTTTTTTTACTTGCTGCGTCCGCAGGTTCGGCCGATCATGGCTCCCAATGGCAGTGGTTCACTGCTCCAGGCCAATGGGAGCTGCTGGAAGCAGTGGCCAGTATGTCCCTCGGCCCGCACGGCTTTCAGGAGCTCTCACTGGCCTGGAGCAGCGAACTGCAGCCACTGGGAGCCATGATCAGCCGAACCTGCGGATGCGGCAGGTAAAGAAACTGGCCCGGCCCGCCAGGGGCTTTCCCTGCACAAGCGATGGAACAAGTTTGGGAACCACTGTTCTAGATGCTTCACCTTATTTTGAGCCTGTTTTAATGCCCAGTGAGCCTACTCTATGGCAATATTTAGTTGCCTCCTGGTCATAGTTTAAAGTTGGTTTTTCTGTACAAAAGTGGTTTTCCTGTATTCCAGTAATTCTAACGGTCCTTCTTCATTTTCTGGTTTGAGCTCTTCCGTTTTGTCAGTAAAAATCCCATCGCTGTACCAAAACCGGACACTTCATTGGGCAGATCCACTTCTCAGCATTATTGATTCTTCTGCAGAAAATGCTTTTTTGCATAACTCCGTGGTTCTCAAATTGTGGCCCCCTTTCAGTCTTCAGCAGACTTGCTGGCAATCTTCAGAGAGCCAGCTGGTTGCATGGTGCTGGTTCCTTCTCCTCGTTCTTCCAGCTGCTAAATCCCAATAAACGACGAATAAAACTACACTGAATACTTTTCTATGAAAGTTGCCAAAGGGGTTTTATGAAATCACAAATTGGTGGGGAGAAGAGCAAAAGGACGAGGTGGTGTCCATGGGCCAAATCCTTTATTAAGAGCTAGTCCACATGGAGAGGGAAATGGAGAGTTCCTGGATTCATTTATATTTAACTTCTGCCAAATCAGTTTTGTTTTTCAGTTCTCCCATTAAAGACAGGAACAGCATTATGGGAGCTCTTAATGTCTTGGGGCATCATTGCTGCACTGCTTTGGGATTCCTTCATTTCTGATGTTGCTGAGGATGAGGGCAAGTTGTCTTAAGGGAACTCAGACTCACTCAACATGCTGAAAGAATATTTTCCACCTCATAATAGTCTTTGATTGTCCTCCAAGTTTTTAAAGACTTTCATCTACAGCTCATCCTTCCTCATAACACTGCAGAAAAAATAGTGGGGCTTTAAGAGCCTCAACTAAAGCCCACTGGACTCTTCCTACTGCTTTGAATGGACTTTGGATCAGGCATTACTGTGGTGAAATTTGTGGGTATGGGACAGACTGTCTAGAAACAGATTTTCATGCAGTTCTTGCCCATTCAGTCTCGCCTCTCAAATATAAAAGAGCTTTATTTTAGCACTGAAAAGAATAAAATAAATGGAACCTGAAATAAAATGAAGTAGAGAAATAGGAAGAAAACTAGCATGTAAAGTTAAGGCTAAATCCAGCAGATCTTAAAGGAGTTTGGCCTGAGTGATGACTGAGAATTACTGAGGCACTTAATATATTCTCACTCCTGCTTTGGATAGATTAAGCCAGAAAGCACCATATAAGTGCTGGATTTTGCTATCCCTACTTATGGAGGGAGGAGTACCACCTTACTCCTTGAATCATCCCATTGATTTTAATAGGATTGTTTGCAGATTCAGTTGCAATTTGCTGTGCACAACCTCGCTCCAAGCTGTGGTTGCTGTCCATATCTGCATCAGTTTACTTCATTCAGCTCCGGCAGCATTAAATATGCGCTTCAGTAGTCTGAAACCACTGATTGCTGCATTGCAAAAGAAGAGGACTCTCTTCCTTCCTAGTTCTCTGATGTTGCTTGCAGCTAGCATTGAGACACAGCAGAAAGAAGAAAAGCAATGCAGCATGCTAGCGAGTTTAGCCACAGAAGAAAGAGAAAAAGCAATTGAACACACAATTCCCCCCCCCCCCCGCCCTTTCCTGCTCCTTCTTCCTCAGGGCTGGAAATCTTTCTGCCGGTATATTTCACAAGATGACATATTTGTAATCGATTAATTCTGCACTGGAAGCAAACCCATCATTCCTGGGAACATATGGCAATTAATCTGTCCTTAAGCGGTTAATTAGGCACCATTTGTATGCACGCATCAGATTTTACTCACCGAATCAGATGCAATTTCTGTAGGAAGCTGTTTGTGTTAGTTCTTATCTCCCTTTCCTTTGTTTGGAAAAGTAAATGATCTCTTACAAAGTCTACATATTTATTTATTTAGTTAGTTCCCTTTAAAGAATAATTATTCTTCAAATATCAAGGTGAAGAGCTTGTCTGTGGACTGCATGAAAACAAAGCTGGGGAGGAAGGATGCTCTTGTTGCTAAGGCATTAGACTGAGATTCAGAAGATTTGGGGTTCAGTTCTTGACTCTGCTACATACTGAGTATGTAACCTTGGGCAAGTCACTTAATCTATCTATGTCTTAGTTCCTCCTCTGTTAATTGATGTTAGATACTTCTCTATCTCGATGGGTTTTGTATGGATAAATCCATTAATGTTTGTATGGTGCTTATTTTCCATGGTTAAGGGGAACACATAAGTACTTAGGTAGATGTATATATGTGTGACAAAGTAATGCATATAGTATAACTCAGATGGTTTTATAGAGTCAGCACCATGGGGCAAAGATCTAAAGGATGACATTGTTTGCTAAAAGGTCTAAAGTCCACTATATGAGAGAGAGAGTGCGTGAGGTAATATCTTTTATTGGACCAACTTCTGTTGGTGTAAGGTACAAGCTTTCAAGGTACATAGAACTCTTCTTTGGGTCTTCATAGAGCTCATTATGAAATGCATGAAGTTAAAATAACCTGGACTACTTATGGGTAGACACCCCCAACCAAACCCCTGAATCCAAACACTGGGGATTTTCAAATGTGAAGCCCACATCCAGATCCAAATTTTACAAATGGCCCTTATTTTTATAATGGGCCCAAATCCTGAATTCCAACATACCTTAACTTTGGGTTATTCCAAACTTAGATCTAGACTCTGGCTTTTGTCCATCTGTCTTTAAGTGAAAATCACTTCCATGATCTTAATGAATAATCTCTTAAAAATGTATCTATAACATTCAATTTAACTTGAATGGCCACCTCTGCTCTGGGCATTAAAGTATAGCAGGGATGTTGCAGAGCGAGGAATGAAGTGTGCTTTGACAAAGCTGAGCAGAAGCATTTGGTCAGCAATGGCTTAGATCATAAATACAGCTGCCAGTGCTATTGATTTCTAACTTTCATCAGCACCAATTCACTCAATTTACGATTTAAAAGATTTCAGTGACTAGTAATTGGAAAAAAATGCACTATACTAGCCACATGTATTCTTCTCTCTTTTACAGCCCTCACTTACCAGCTCATAGCTCACAGTGCTGATCCTGGATCCAAGGCACTGTGTGAGTCTATTTCACACAGAGAGAAACACATGCAATTATTGTCACAGATGAAAAGTGCCTCAAACATTTTTTTTTAAGAACTACAGATCCTGCTGAGACAGGGAGGTGGACTGGATGACACAGGAATTGCCACACCAGCAGTTCATCTATGATCATTTGTCTTAGAGTTGTGCCTAAAGGCCCCAGCTGAGATCAAGGCCCTATTGTTATGTCAAGCACTGTACTAACATTACACCAACATGGGCCCTACCATGGAGAGCTTGTAGTCTAAATAGATAAGGCAGACAGAGTGTGGGAGATAGGAAGAATTATCCTCATTTCGTGCATTGGGAGCTGAAACACAGTGAGGTTTAAATGGTGTGAACAATGTCTCCCAGATAGCTTGTGCTACAGCTGGAAACTGGACCCATATCTCTTGTCTCAGTCCACTGCCTTAACCATAAGACTACCCTTCCTCCT
Source organism: Mauremys reevesii (assembly GCF_016161935.1). Taxonomy (NCBI): domain Eukaryota; kingdom Metazoa; phylum Chordata; order Testudines; family Geoemydidae; genus Mauremys; species Mauremys reevesii. The sequence goes on along the minus strand of NC_052635.1, from coordinate 26,326,382 downwards.
TCATTGGCGTTTAGTGTCCTATCTCTCATAGTGGTCAGTACGTAATGCTTCAGAATGCCCCATAATGAACAATCAGTTAATACGCTACTGCAGAAGCTTCATCCTAACCGAATTCTGGAGATCAGAGACAGACAAGACCTATAAAGAGATTTCACTGTGTTTGGTCTCCCCCCAGTGGAAATGGAGAATTCCGTTGATCCTACTGCCGCAGTGTGCTTGCTGTCTGGGTTGGTTCGAAGAGTCGAGACTCAAAAGTGCATGTTGTTCTATCGCCTCCAACTTTGGTAAACTACTTGTAAGCCTGTGATAAATGACTAAGCACGCCGCAATTTTTCATACCTGTCTTGTCTCTGTTTTGTTGTGCTCTAGTAGGATTACTGCATATTCTATCTCTCAGCATCTTGTAAATGATATATCAAGCTTATTGCACACAGTGTTACCTCCTGCATTTTACGAGCTAAATCCAGCATCAGATAGTCATACGCAACTCTCAGTGGAGTCAATGGGAGTTGCATGTTTGTATCTGAGGGCTGAATTTATCCCATTAACTGTACAGCCTGAGACAAAAAGCTGTCTTACACATCGTTTCAGGCTTTTTTCAGCTCTTACTTTTTGACTGTGTCCTATTAGATTTAATACCTTTCCTTCGAGGCCAGTAATGTATTAACTGGGATAGGATTGGTTTGCTTAACCTGTCTTTTGAATGCCAATGGAAGGAACAATTCCTCTTTCTCCCCTGCCTCTCTGAATCCCATTAACCCACCTAAACTTGGTCTCCCTCCCACCAGGATCATCTCATTGTGGTGTGTATAGCTGTAAAACCATTTGCTTTCAGTGTACTGCACCTTTTACACTTCTGAGAATTCTACCAGTGTAAAAAATATTCCTCAGCCTGCACTGAAGAAATGGCCTGTGCCAGGGATGCTCCCCTGGCAAGGATGTCCCATCTGAGAGGCTGTGGGGGGTTCCTGCTGGGAAGAGCAGAGTGGCACACTGGTTGGAAGCACTGAGGTGGCTGTCCAAGGCCAGAGGAACAGAAGAGGACTGACAGAGGATCCAGGCCTGGCTGAAGGTGCTTGTGTGTGGTATGTGGGGCATCAAGGGATGAGCTCTCTTGAGTTTGCTCTGGGTTTGGGACATGGACTATGTTTAGGACTTTTGCTGGGGACTATTTTAAACCACGTTGATGGACAAAAGAATAAGGTTGCATAGAGTTACTAGGGACTCTGAAGGGGGAAACTGATGCAGGTGTGTCTGTCATGCCACGTTCTGCTGCAGGAGGGTGGTCTGGGTGGATACAACGCCCCCAATCCCTCCCACCCACCCTATGACATCCCCAAAGCAGATAATTTTAAATGCTTATGATTTGTAAGACAATCTCATGAACTGGGGGGGATCTCATTCATGATTTCTGAACTTCTGGCATGTCCTCTGCCCAGACTGAATGTCACAGAGGAATGGTCTGTGAGCGCATCTTACACCCCCAGAAGCCATGGTGCTGTCTGCTGAGCAGGCAGCCAGATTCCCTCTGTCTTGCTGCTCCCCCTGCTGGGTCTGAGGTGGGGAAAAGCTGCTGGGAGGGGGCAGGCAACCAGTGGCAAAAGATGAGAGTGGCCCAGGTCCCTCATCCAGCAACCAGCTAGCTCCCTCTCCCCAGATACTCCTTTCCACCCAGCCCTTGGTCACTCTTCCAGCTCCTCCATCTACTCCTGGTACCCCCATTGTCCTCCAGTCACCCTTCACAAATTCAGGTGCAATACTGCCAACCCCAAAGGTTTCAAAATCATGTCAACCCCCCCCCCCCCCCCAACATTCATGAGATTGGCCCATAAAATGGGAGGTTTGACTTTAGCACTCCCTCCCCACCCCGTGTGTGTGACACTTTCCCAGATTTACTCAGTGATGTGATTTGGGGCCTGGCTGCAGGAGCTCTTACCCCCACATCTGTCCTCCCACCCAGCAATTAATTCTGGCTCCCCAACCTTCAAATCAGTCCTGTCTCTGCATCAGTTCTGCCCTCACACCAGTTCTGTCCACCCCCTCACCCCCCAATCTTTCTACTCCCCACTAAATTCTGTTCCCCCCTAGGCCTGGGAACAGAGGCCTTCTCCCTCTTCTCCCCCTTGTCCCCTTCCCAGGCCTTGTGTTGCAGGGGTGGAGAGGGTTGGGACAGGTGAGAGCAGAGGGGTCCTGAGCTTGCTAGGCTCTCATGCTCTGTCTCCCTTTCATAACCCATTCTGTGAGAATGGCGTCAGTTGGTGGGAGGGGGGGGGGAAGAGAGAGAGCGGGAGAGCTCTGCCAGCTTTCTGCAGCAGCCCTGATTGGCTGCTCTATCCTAGGAGGCGAGGCAGTGGGCAGGCAGGTAATCTGGGGGTGGGTTTCCCTAGGGCTGGAGCTTCTCACAATATGGCCAGCCCTGGTCAAAATCCCATCGCTCCTGAAGAAATCATGGGAGTTGGCAACAGTGCACTTGTCTCACGCTACCCACCTGGATGCCCCTGTGGGCCTTGCTATTCTCCAGCTTCACCCTGCCATTGAGTTTTCCCCCATCGTCCACTTCACTCCCATCAACACACCCCACAAAACCAGCTCTCTTAGTTACTGCCCAGCCATCTCCATCAACCACCATCTTCTGGATTTGTTGGTGTGTCAGGGCAGCTGCTGTGGCCTCACCCACCTGGGAATCACCTATTCCCCAGATACCCTCCAGCAACACTCAGCTGCCAGGTTTCATTCAGCTCCACTGCTTGGGGCATTGCCTATTTATTGGTCCTCAGCTGAAGTTCAGGGTCACAGACAAGGATTTGCAATCAGACACATTACTAAACCAGCTAATTTGGGGATTTGCAAATAAATGTCACTTTGCATTTACATTTCTTAAAGTTCTACATGTTAATCTAAAATAAGTATCTTACCTATCTAAGGCTCCTGTTAAAGGCCCCTGTTAAAGAGCCCCCTGTCCTGTAGCACCCCAGTGTGGCCCTGCCTCCATTTCTCCTCCTTAGAGGCTCTTTAAATGAACTTCACACAGGCTTTTTTTGGTCCAAGAATACCCCTTTGCCCTGGGTGTAATTTATTGGCAACAATTCTCAAGTCTGGAGCTTCTCTTCTTCCCTGAGTCCACTATCCCTGCTCTCCAGCCTTCTCCGGCTAGAATTGTTTCTACTCTGATGCAGTGTGTGCTCCCTGGTCCCCAGCCTCCTGCCGCTGAGGCCCAAGCCCTTCCCTCTGGTCAAGGGTCTTGCAGGAGACATGTATAACTCCTGCTCACAGCAGCTCTTGCAAAGTCTCTGCCACAGCTTCCTTTGGTTGTTTTCCCTGGAACATCCCCCCCTTTCTCTGTAGCTTCCTGCTGATCTCACAAGAGACTCACCTGATCCCTACTCAGGTGTGCCTATATAATAATAAGGATTGGCTGGCCCCAGGTCTCTAGTGCTTAAAGGGACAAGCCACCCTATTACAGCCCCCCCCCCCTTTGCCGTAGTGTCTGATCACCTCACCATCTTTAATGTGTTTATCCTCACACCTTCCCTGGTAAGGGCCAGGCTATTATCACCATTGAACAGAAGGGGAATTGAGGCAAAGAGAGACTAAGTGACTTGCCTAAGGTCACAAAGGAAGGCGGTGGCAAAAGAAGGAGTCAAACCTAAGTCTCCCAGGGGCCCAGACTAGTAAGAACTGCCCCATCCCTTCCTCACTGCTCTGAGTATATGGTTGGTTGTCATGTATGGAAAAACTTAACACTAAGTGATGGACCAATTTGAAAAGGTTTGTGGATTATATGTGGACAAACACTCCAAACTATCTGAGCCTTTGTGTTGACAAAATTCAGTGGGAAATCTCACAAGAATGGGATTTTTTTTAATTGAAATTTCCAGTGCTAATTAATCCTGGTCCAGCCACAGAGATTGTCACGTCCTTATGGTGATTCAGCAGTGCCACTTTTAGGCCTGGGTGATAAAAGTACAAATAAGGTGAAAAACAATTTCCACCCCCACAAAGAAGTTGAAACTTTACTAAAGGTTCAGTCTAAGTTTCTGTAGGTTTCTCGACGAGAGAGCCAAACCCTGGTTCTTCAGCTACCCTACAATCATCCCTTGATTGAAAAATGTTTTTCTTCTATTGTCTCTTCAAATGACCTAGACTCCAGTTCAGATTTTCATACCGTCTTAATTTTTACCCATTTATTTATTTATTTTTCTAAATAATGCTGAATTTCTCCTTTTACCTCAGTCCTTAGCTATGGCCACCGATAATCCCACTTTATAGTTAATTATGTATTTGACTACTGTGGAAGGAGAAATGGGGACAAGTTGCCTCCATACATATGTACATGATCATGAGCTAATAAAGTTACCTGATTCAAGATCCAGCATGATGAGAAATCTCAACCCCCTGTTCCATTAAAACTAGCATGTAGATGTCACCATTCCCTTCTAGTGCATAGAATATTAGACTCTTTCAAGTATAGGTGATTCCAGTGTGCTCTGTAGCCTGGCCCACAGTGGATATAATCCTTAATAACAAATAGAGATTCTCTTTAAGATCAATGACTTGGAGCTGCCATTCTGGAAAAAGTCCTAATTTCTGTTGCCATTTATAACTTAATGACTGTGAAGTTCCATGTACCCATGGAATTGTTACAACTTCCTACCCATCCCTCATGAGCAAAGAGGGACTTTCTTTATATACTCCAATTTGCCTTCACCCCACACAGACTTGTTGTTAATTATTTACAATCAGAAATGCTAGATCATGGGAAATTGAGATTATATTAAGAAATGCTGGTTATGTCAAAAATATTGATCTTGCATAATTTAAAGCCCTTCTGCACTACTATTCATCTCGCATCTCTTATTTCAGGTCTTTGTCCCAAATATGGGCCTTGCCAGGTTGAGAGCCATGTATCTGTCAGAACATTAAAGCTATCTCATTCTTCATTTTTGGCTTCCTTGACCTTGCTTGCTGCATGTCTTATTTTGTTAGAACAGCGCTTCAAAACTTCTGACAAAGTGATGTATTCCTCCTCCTTGGTGCCCTTCTTCACTTAATCTACTAGTACTTCAAATGTCTCTTTCAAGTTGTAGCAACCCCTTCATGCTTCTCTGGGTTTTTTTGTTTGTTTCTCCCCTCCCCAACCCCACCTCTCTTTGGCTGACACTCAAACTCTCTGTCCTGCGTAAGCTTCCAGTCTGTCAGTTTCGTCCCTGTGTCACTTTAGTTTCTCAGATAAGGCATTATTATGTTTTCCTGTCTGACTCTTTCTTCGGCTTGGCGCTGGTCCGCTTCCAAAATCCTCCCTCTGACTCTTCATCCTTGCAATACTGTGGCAAGTTAGAGTTATTTCAGTGCTCTGGCTGCAGGTGCTGTTGCACAGTATCCTTAGCTAAGGACTTCATTTATTTTCCAGTGCTCCTTTCTGGAACTTGCATTACCCTCATTTTGCCCATTTGTCCTATTTTGGAGTATGGGCGTATTTTGGATCCCCATTTTTGGGTACAATAAGCTACTACTGAGCCTGTGGCCTTTTTTTGCCAAGTGAAATTGTTTCACTTTTATGTTCTGTGTCTCTGCTTTCAGTGGTATTGTCTGTTCACAGACTACCCTGGAAGGAAGTCACCAAAGCTATGCTGTTTTTGGCTGGTTGGTTTTTTGTGTTTCCTGGTCATTGTACATCACTTAGCATTAGGTGTGTGGCTTATATGGGACTTCTTTTGCTCCAGAATGGCATATCAGCATCCAGCATGGAAAGTCCTTAAAGGAGGACAGCCTTGGAATGTATCACTGAATGCACCAAACCTGTCCCATTCTCTGGAGCTTTGCTAGCTGGTATAGCAAACCAGAGACTCCCCCCACAGCAAGGAGATGCTCCAAAGGTGAGATGTACAAAATGATTTTTACCTCATTTATCTGTCTCTAGTGCAGGAAGGAGCCTTGTAAAAGTGGTTTGTAGCTAGATGCTTTTTCTCTTTTCCATCATTTGTAACTCACAACCTTAGAAACTTCAAAATAATTGGCCCTGACAAGTATCCCTTTCAATTTGTCTCTTCCCTGCTCTTTCTCTGACTTGTCAATTCTGACTGTAAGTACTTTGCAGAAGTGGCCATGCCTCCCCATGTGTGTATATTGCCTAATAAAATGGGGCCCTGATCCAGATCGGGACCTGTGAGTGCTTCTGCGGTATGATAACAATGGAAACGCCATTACTTCACCACCATCCTCATCACAGCTTATGTATCCGATGGAGCAGAAGCTAATATATGGACTCCTGTTTTTTTTTTTTTCTGCCTGTGCATCAACATCGCTGATGATGTCTTCTTGAACATGTCCAGCTCAGGCAGTATTGTTTACTAATTAATGGTATGCTGCCGAGCAGTGGGAAGGAGCATACATAGAGGGGTGAATGGGCCATGCAGGTCTTGGTTGGGTGGGCTAGACAAACCATGTGTGGTCTGTTTGAATGCCAAGAGGGCTGGCAGATGCAGAGCTCAAACCCTCACCTTGTGCTCCCTCACCCTAGTTGGGCTTTTCCTGAGATCCTCTCCTCCCCAACAATACCTTTGTCTTCCACATGTGAAGTGGTGGTCTGAACCCACTCCTTCCCCACATACTTTCCTCCCCTTGGTACACAGCAGGTACAGGGCCAGATTAAGTTTATGAAGGGCCTAAGTATGAATTACATATTGCAAAAAAAAATTATGAAGTCATCAAACATTTATCTACATACATATTTACATATTTAGTTATGTAAAATTAACAAGTTTATTCTACTCTCACTACATTCAATTCTTCAAACAGATACTTCTGAGTAAGAGGTAACACAAGGGATGCTACGCTGTCCTTCTCTTAGGCCTCCTTCCTCCTAGGTAGTTGGGGGCTCATCTGTATGAGGATGAACACTGCAACATTCCCCATCCTGCTCAACTCTTTCAATCTTGTGCTTCTACCCTCAGCTCTCCACATGGCACAGTGCAAAACCAAGCTCTGCAGGTGTTTCTCCCAAGCTATGGACTCTACGCTGCATGCCCTGTCTCACTCTGACTGTAGTCTGGGAGGCAGCCAGCTTTTATTATGTAAAAGAAAACCACTCTGGTGTAAAATCCACTGAAGTAAAGGAAGTAGTAGTGGGAAAATTACATTGGGTGGCATTGTATTTTAGGCTGTCTTGCTCTGAAAGCTGCCTCCCAGTGTTCCACTGGCTGAGGGCAATGAATTACTGTTTTCACATTGAACCCAAATATTATTTGTCGGATAATACCCCTCTTGAGGTCCCTTCCAGTCCTATGATTCTATTCTATGATTCTAATTGTGGAAGAGCTTGGTTACAGAATGGCCTGATGTGGTGAATCGCTGGAGATTAACTACACGAACTGGGGTATCATCCGACAAATAATATGGCAGGACTAAGTATTATCTGTTCTAGAATGTGTGATCAGCAGCTCTGACCTGAGGTTTTTAAGCATGAGTTCTGTGTACACCAGCCCCCTATGGTTTGCATTTGTTTGTTTTAAGCTTTCTGTAAGAAAAAGGTAACAGCTAGAAGTGACACAGATCTTTAGATGGTTGCCCAGTCATGATATTTAGCACTTCTGTACTATGTTAGCTCTTCAAAATCACTGTACAAACATTAAACAAACTTAATCTAAAGCCTTTCAGCTTTTGAATGACTAGAAGTTGACAAAACAGAGCTATTCCCTGTTGTGTTCTCTGCCCCCCTGAACAAAAAGACTTCACTGAAAATCAGCATCTTAAAAGAACCATTAAAGATCTTTTTTCCCTTAAAGTGCTCAGAGTTTAGGGGAGAAAAGTGAATGAGATTCTGCTTATACCAGGTGTGACAAAGCAGAAGGGACCAAAATCTATTCTTGTGCAAAAATCTGTTCTCCCTGAAGTCAACAATGCTACTCAGGTGTAACTGTCAGCAGGAATTGGCCTGTGTTCTCATTCCCTTCTCAAATCACACACATTCCAGGCTTACCCAACATTTTCCACTTGGGAAAGAAGTTCGTTTGAGTTGGGTAAGAAAAATGAGGACTAACTTCAGGTTTATTTAGCTTTAAGTTTTTGGAATGAAGCTCAAAAGAAATCAAATACGAGGCACTTTTATGATGGATTGAACTGCTAGAGAACCAGCAAATGGACAGAACCTGCCTATAGCCTATTCAGCCAGTCATTCTAAGCCTGCTAAGAAAGTGGATTTAAAATCCTTGAGGGAGAGGGGAGGGAGAAACCTACAATATTGTGTGTTGAGCTTCTTCCAGTGCTTTTGCAACCCCTTAAAAGTACAAAGATGTGTTGGCCTGTGGAACTAGGCTGAGCATAAGGAAAGAACTGGTTCCCTGTGCATCCCAGTTCAGAAAAATACATCAAAGATCTCTTTGATTTTTAGTACAGTTCAATACAATATTGAACACAGTGCATCATACATCTGAAGCCCCTTGATGGAAGGTTCTGTAAAAGTTCAAGTACTGATACCCGGAGTGGGATGTTTTGTTTTTCCTACAAATGTGTGAGAATTCATTCCTGATACACGGGAGGGGCAATAGTTCTGGCTGGAGCTGGATAGTGTGTGTGCAGGTTCTGTGCAAGCTTCCAACCCTACCGCTCTGGTACAGCTTCTTCCCCCCGAGACCCCCTTGCCCTGCCCCCAGGAACTAACCCGTTGTCCAGAACTGGGACCCAGCACACCTAGAAGATGACAATGATGAGCACCAGGACCCAAGAGGCAGCATCATGGAGCTGCCTGCCAGCCTCAGCTAAGGAAAGGGACAGAGGGAGCTTCTTCGTTCCCTGACAGCTAAGCAGAGCTCTGGAGAAATCAGGGGGGTGGGCATGACAATGCCTGCTCAAACTACACCCACGGCTGGCATGGGTTCCATGGTAACTGGATTTTTAGTGCCCGGTCCCCAGTGTTACCTGGCAGTGTGTTCCTGCGGCGCAGGGTGATGCAGCAGGCTACCGGCTGAGCTCCTTCCAAGCCACAGGGGACTGCTTTGCCTTTACTGCTGGTAGGACCACTCCAGCAGAGCTGCTTGAGCAAGCTTGCTCCCCCTCACCCAGCCCTGGCAGAGCCCCTTGCCTGACCATAAGGGCCTGAAAAATAGGAGGGCCTAAGGCTATAGCCCAGGGATGGCCAATCTGTGGCTCCGGAGCTGCATGCGGCTCTTCAGAAGTTAATATGTGGCTCCTTGTATAGGTGCTGACTCCAGGGCTGGAGCTACCGGCACTAATTTTCCCATGTGCCAGTGGTGCTCGCTGCTCAACCCCTGGCTCTGCCCCAGGTCCTGATCCCACTCTACCTCTTCCCCCAAGGCTCCTGCCCCTTCCCCAGAGCCTGCCATGCCCTCGCTCTTCCCTCTCCCCCCGCCCCCCACCCCGAGCCTCCTGCTCCCTGGGAAATAGCTGATTGTGGTGGGTGGGAGGCATGGGAGGGAGAGGGAGGTGCTGATCGGTGGGGCTGCCAGTGGGTGGGAGGCACTGGGGGAGGGAGTGGGGGAGCTGATGGGGAGGCTGCTGGCATATTACTGTGGCTCTTTGGCAGGGTACGTTGGTAAATTCTGGCTCCTCAGGCTCAGGCTGGCCACCCCTGCTATAGCCTTATTAGCCTAATGGTTAATCCGGGCCTGAGCGGGTATCAGGCAGCCACACTATCTTGCAGCTCTGTTGGGCTACCAAGTAAAGAACTGAAGGCCCTCATGGAGTCTGGAACTCCAGGGAAGCAGGGAGCATTTGATGCTCCCCTTTCCCTACAGGGACCCCAATATTCAAAGGAGGAACTTGGAAATATTCTCACTACAGGCCTGCTGCCCTGTTGCTCTGCTGGCTACCGGGGCATAAACACTGCACAATTCTGAGCATGATTGAGTGGAACCTTCAGTATTTATTGTATCTAATCAGGACCCTGCTGAGGTTTGGATCTGAGCAAGGTTGTGTGAGGTATGAACTGGTGATTATTTGCACCCTGGCCCAGAATGGAATCTGCTGCCCTCAGTTCTGCTACTGAATTCAATGGATAGTGCATCCAAGGGAATTGTGATGGGGTGTGTACTCCCCACACCAGCCCTGAAAGAGTTGATTTAGGCCAGGTGGCCTCAATTGGCCAATTAGGCTGCAAAGCGGGGAGATATAAGCTAAGTACAGGGCTAATTAGAAGGAAGCTTACTTGTGAGGGTACAGGTGGGGCTTCTATAAAGCCAGGAGGCCAGCAATAGTGTGGACGGTGGCAGAGAGGAAGTCTTCAGTCTCTCTCCCTGAGATAAGGGAAGGGACCCTTGTGAAAAGGAATAGGAACCCATGAAGAAGGGTTTACCTAGTAGCCCTAAGAGAGAAGGGGTTGACTGGGAAGGCTGAAGACGTTTAAAGCAGCATGGTAGGAAGTAGTCCAAGGAAGAGAACGATTAAGGTTGGTGAAGACCCAGACCTTAACTGCTTATTCTAGGGCTCTGGACTGGAACCCAGAGTAGAGGGCAGGCCTGGGTTTCCCTGCCATCCACTGCAGAGTGGTATTGCTTGGGGCGGTGAAAGGGAAGACTGCCTGAGTCACTGTGAGAATGACGTAGTCAGGGCAGCGGATGTGAGCCTGCCCCACACTGTTGGTGGGAGAGACTTGGAAAGACACACACCACCATCCTCCTTCCCCTTCCCCCCTAGAAGGGGAAATCACAGAGTGACCTGGCCTGAGGGCTCAGTCATGAAGCAGCTGTACTGCGACTCTATGAGTGGGAGGAGAGCTGCAATGGTGGAAGAGAAGAACTGAACCCAACAGAGCTAAACCCCAGAATTGCCAGTAGGGGGCACCAGCCAGCGGTGAGTAGAGCACACTGGGACAGGGATACTTGTTGAAACACATACAGTAGCTGACCTGAGCCTCCAGTTACATCTCTGTTCAGAAGCCTCCAGCCTTGCTCAAAGTGCCTTAGACTCACCTAAGCAGTCCAGAAGTGTGTCCCTGCAACAATTAATACTATTTACACTTATCCAGAAAGGCAACACATTATTGTTTACACTGCTTCAAAGAGAGAGAGATTTAAAAGCTGTGAGAAACCAAATCTCTCCACCTGCCTGAAAAGCCCAGGAAGGTTGGCTGATTCAGAGAAATATATGCAAGTTGCTCATTTACCCCAATGTTGTTTTGATCGGGAGCAGTATGGGGACAGGAAACCACACAAGCGCTGATGCGGCTCACGGGGATGGCCACGCACATAGCGCCCAGGGGTGTGTCTGAGGTCGGAAGTCACAGCCGCTTTCCCACAAGTTGAGTTCAGAATGCTGGCATGTCCAAGCCACTGCTTGTAGGCAGATGACCTCCTCGGAGGAGGTGAGGGAAGGATGAGAACTAGAAAGGATGAGATTTTTCTGTCATGCTTTATCACGTACAGCCACAAAAAATGAAGGGGGAAACAATCACCCGCTGCGCTTTAATGCTGTAATGAAACCCAAATAATTTCATTTTTTCCCTTCATTTTACAACATTAGCTGCAAGTTCCTTAATGAGTCTTTTTTATGAAACCTTATTTCAGCATGGGGGGAAGTTATCAATTCTCCTACAAAGGGATTTTATTATTTAATTATAAACAGGTAATGGAGTCTATGTAAAAATTACATTTTTGCTTCACAGTAAAAGCCCATCTCCCCTCCAGGTAAGAACTCCATAAAAAGAAAGAGAGCAGTGTGGCAAAGTGATGGCGAAGGCCGCTGTGAAATCAAAGGAAGGCCTACATATTAGCAGTACTGGGTTTACAATGGCGCAACTAGTGCCATGGCACTGGCCCCAGGCTCCAAAGGGGTCCCGGCCCGGCCCGCTATGCTTGGGCTGCAGTCCAAGGCCCCACCAGCTCTTCTCTGCCTCCTGCCTCTGTCCTGCAGCCCAGCTCCCCACTCCCCTGCCTCTTCTCCGCCTCCTCCCCCAGAATGCTGCGTTCCCACTCCTCCCCCTCCCTCCCAGCACTTCCCCTGCTGCCAAACAGCTGTTTGCCGGTGCTCCGGGAGGGAAGGGGAGGAACGGGGTCACAGCACGCTTGGGGGAGGAGGCAGAGAAGAGGTGGGGGGGCCTTGGGGCAGGGGGTGGAATTGGGGCAGGGTGGAGCAAAGCTGGGGCCTCCGCACTCTCCCTACACACACCCTCCCTGCTGTGAGCTGCTCAGGGCAGGAGGCGGGTCGGGGGCTGGGAGCACCCCCACGACCCCACCCCCAGCCCCCTGCCCTGACTCCTGCACCCCCCCTCATGCACCCCCACACCCTCTGCCCTGACTCCTGCTCCCACCCACATCCCCACCATGAGCATCAAACTGGAACTTCTGCACCTCCCTCCCCCACATTCCCCCCTGCACCCCTCGCACCAAATAGGAGCTGCCCCAAGTAAGTGGTCCACACCCCAACCTCCTGCCCCAGCCCTGAGCCGCCTCCTGCATCCTAACCCCTGGCTAGAACCTGCATCCCAGCTCGCTCCTGCAACCCCCTCACATGCTCCCTGCCCCCCTCACTCCTGCACCCCCTCACACACACTCATCCCTGACTCCTGCACCCCCCCCCACACACTCCCAGCCCTGACTCCTGCACCCATCTCACACACACCCAGCCCCCGCCCTCCCTGACACCTGCAACCCCCCAGGCCCCTGCCCTCCCTGACTCTTGCACCCCCCATCTGCACCCCTCACACCTAATGGGAGCTGCCCCAGGTAAGCGTTCCACACCCCAACCTCCTGTCCCAACCCTGAGTTCCCTCCCTTACTCTAACTCCTGGCCAGACCCTGCACCCCCAGCCAGGAGCCCCCTAAGTCCTGGCCAGACCCCATACCGCAACATTTTTTTACATTTTTTTTAATAAAGCATTCTTATCCAAAGCACTTTACCGTTAGCTAACGGTACAAAGAATATTTGGAAAGATCATTAAGTGGTCCGCCGAGACCCTCAGTGATTTTCAAGTGGTCTGTGGAAAAATACGTTGGCCTACAAAAGCAATCAAGGTGCCTCACTTTATTTTCATTTACTTCCTATTACTTGTAGGAGGAGGATGAAGAAAAAAAGAATGACAAACAGGGGCAGCAGGGGATAAGAGAGACTGTTCTTTTTCTTGGCTGGGTCCCAAGGAGGGGTCCCAAAAATGAAGCTGAGCACAGGGCCCCATCAACTCTAAATCCGCCACTGGGACTGACCCCTCCCCCTCAGCTCCCCACGCCACAGCCAGGGGCTGACTCCCCGAGCTCTGTATGCCGCTGCCAGGACAGGGGCTGGCCCCTCCCTCGCCCCAGCTTCCCACACCACTGCCAGGAGCTGGGGCTGGCCCCTAACACACCCGAGCTCCATGCTACTTGGGGCTGGAGCTGACCCCTGCAAGCCCTGCTGCCTGACACCTCACGTCGCCACCCCCCCACACACACATTCCTCCACGCCCCACTAGGGGGGCACACTGGACTTTTTTGGTAAACTGGGCATTTGTTCATTTGTTCTTGCCAACCGATCAGTTGGCAAGAGCAAACGGGATAAATGCCCATTTTTGTCAAAAAAGTCAGGATGGCCGGGACAGAGCTTAAAAAGGGAATTGTCCTGGCCAAACAGGGATGAATGGTCACCCTATCTCCAGGCAAGTGGATCCTGAGGGAGTCCGGCCAGGGCAGGGGAAGACCCTGACCTGGCTAATCGCGCCACTCCTGAGAGGCCGGAGTGATTCCCCTCCCTGGCACTGGACCGGCCCCGGCCGCGCTGCAAGCTCACCCTGGCAGATGCTGTCACCTTCCAGCAGGGCTAGTGAGTGTGGCCAGGGGGCAGGGCGTGAGGGAGTGGGTCTCTGGAGGTGGTGGGTGGGGGCTGCTGGCCAGTGGGGAGGCTCTGGAAGTGTGGGGAGGTCTGTGTGTTGGGATGCTGGGCAGTGGGGAGGGGGTCTGGGTGGGCTGCTGTGTAGTTGTGGTGGTGGTCTGTGGGGAAGTGCATTGGGCAGTAGTGGTGCAGCTGTGTTGGGGGGTGCTGGGCAGGGGTGGCGGTGTGCAGGCCGCTGTGCATTTCTGGTAGAGGGTCTGTGTGGTGGGCAGTTCCAGGGGATGCTGGCCATAGGAAGTCAGGGGCTGTGTGGCACGGCATGGACCCACCCTTGAGGGGAAGGGGCACACTGGCAGCACAGGGCTGGGTGGGCCAGTGTGCGTCTGGCACTGCCAGTTTGTATACACCATACTATGCCCCATTGCTCCTGGCTGGCCCCTTGCTCTGGAGACCGATCTCCCCATGCCATGCTCCTTTGCCCCCATGGGGGGCCACAAATATGTTTGGCAGCAAGCCCACAAAAGGTTAATCCAGCCCTGCATATCAGCATCTTCTGAGGAGCGTTAGAAAAGCACCAGGCTGGGCCTATGGAATCAGTCTGTCTCAGTGTTTTGATTTCTATTGAATCAAGCTGAACTGCTCATGTTACAGGCCTGAATTGCTGCAGAGGCGGTATAAAACTCTCAGGTTATGTAGGCTGCAGAACCAATTATCATGTGTTAAGTTAGAGCAATATCAGGAGAGAAATTGCCACATCAGGCTATGGCACCAGATCTAGATTCAAGTCCCTGCCTTGCCTAATTCAAAGCAGGGATTTGAACCTGGGTCTTCTGCATCCCAGAAGAGTAGCCAGGGTATGGACTATTCTGGAATGTCTCTTTCACTCTCGACCAGAAATTCCATCCTGGCCCCTGAGCAACCATGCCAATTAAAGGTTCATTGAAACTGATACACTTCTATGAAAAGTTTTGGTTTTGATCTATTGAGATTTTTTGGTTCAAAAAACATTTTTAAAAATCCACTAGTTCTAATTGCTACAGCATGGCCCTTCGCGCTGCACTGATCTTCCCAAGGCTGTGTATGTTGGGTGTAGAGGAGAGTTGGGACTACCACCGCTTTATAAATAGGGCCCTACCAATTCATGGCCATGAAAAACACATCACAGACCATGAAAGCTGGTCTTTTGTCTGCTTTTACCATATACTATACAGATTTAATGGGGAAGACCTGCATTTCTCAAATTGGAGGTCCTAACCCAAAAAGGGAGTTGCAGGGGGGTCACAAGTTTATTTTAGGGAAGTTGCAGTATTGTCACCTTTACTTCTGCGCTGCCTTCAGAACTGGGTGGCCAGGAGAGCGGCAGCTGTTGGCCAGGTGCACAACTTTGAAGGCAGCAGGGCAGAAGTAAGGGTGGCAATACCATACCATGCTAGCCTTACTTCTGTGCTGCTGCTGGCAGCAGCTCTGCTTTCAGAGCTGGGCACCTGGCCTGGAGCTGCTTCTCTCCAGCTGCCCAGCTCTGAAGGCAGTGCCTCCACCAGTAGCAGCACAGAAGTAAGGGTAGCAGTACCACAACCCTCCTACAATAACCTTGCAACTCCCCCACAACTCCTTTTTGGGTCAGGACCCCTATAATTACAACACCATGAAATTTCAGATTTAAAAAGCTGAAATCATGAAATTTACAATTTTTAAAATCCTATGATCATGAAATTGACCAAAATGGACCGTGAATTTGGCAGGGCCCTATTTATAAACTAAAAGTCTAGTGTGTTGTCTGATGTTGTGATTGTCAAACACCCGGCAAGACACTCTGCCAAAGACAAGGCTGGCACAACAGATTCTGTGCTGAATCTCAACGTCTGTGTCTGCCCTCTGTAAGAGATGGCTGCCAACATATGCAAAATATTCTACATTTTCCTGTTCTTCTTTGTCAATGTAGATCTTCCTTGCTGGGTCTGATGATTGACCAGGGACTGGCTGGTGGAGAGCTTTTGTTTTGCTGATGTTCAGAGTTAGCCCTAGGCTGTTGTAAGCTTCAGAGAAGCAATTAAGGGCTGTTTGTAGATCCTCCTTCGAGTGAGCAACTATAGCACAATCATCCACATATTGGAGTTTGGTTATTGTTGCCGATATTACTTTAGTTCTGGCACAGAGATGAGAAAGGTTGAAGAGGTTGCTGTCAGTCCGATATTGGATGCCAATGCCCTGTGGCAAACGGTCTTGGGTTAGTGTTTTCACAGCTGCTAAGAAAATGGAGAAAAGGGTGGTGTTTTACACCAGTTTGAATGACAAAGGGCTCAGAGGTAGAGCCACTGTACAGAGTGGAAGCAGTCATTTGGTCATGGCGGAGTCTTACAATGGTGATAAATTTGGTTGGGCAGCCAAACTTTGACATTATTTTCAACAGAGCCTCATGGCTGACAGATTCAAAGGCTTTGGTCAAATCGATAAAGGCCATATACGGCTCCTGGTGTTATTGACATATTTCCTTGATCTGCCTGGCTGCGAAAATCATGTTGGTGGTGTCACATGATGGTCTGAAGCCGCACTGGGACTCTGGGAGTACTTCTTCTGCAGGCGATTCAATAAGATTCTAGCAATAATCTTCTCAGCGATGGAGAGAAGGGCAATGCCTCAATAGTTGCTGATGTTAGCATTACGTAAGTCCACAGGGATTTCTTCGGTGTGCCAGATTTTGCGGAGCAGCAAATGAAGCTTGTTATCGGACGCCTCAGTCATCAAAGGACCCATAAAAAATAAATGCCTGTGAAAGAGATCATCCTCGACCTTGAGGGATCGCCGACACACACACATGCTGGGTGTACAGCCAGTTTCCATCCACCCTGCATCTCAGAGTTGCTGCCCCTCAGCCATGAATTGGGACCACTGTGTTGAGAATCTGTCTTCTCTCAGGCCTTGTCTACACTAAAGGGAAAAGTCGATCTAAGCCATGCAATTTGAGTTACATGAACAGCATAACTCAAGTCAACATAGCTTAGATCTACTTACCGCAGGGTCCACACTACATGACACTGACCGCCGATCACTCTCCCATTGACTCCCCTTACTCTTCTCGATCAGGGGGAGTTAAGGTGTCAACGGGACAGCAATCGGCGGTTGATTTAGTGGGTCTTCATTAGACCCACTACATTGACCACCGATGCATCAATCGCCGCAGCCTCGATCCTCTGTTAAGTGTAGACAAGCCCTGTCTATTTTTCTCTTTAGAGGAGCTGTAAGCTACATACCAAGCCATCCTTCTAAGCACCACATTAACTGTGAAATCCCTGCATGAGCTGACAAAGAACAGCTAATGCATTTTTCACACCTCTTGATGCCTTCTGTCTTCTTGTCACCACTCTGCTGTGTGCCTGGCCTGGCACTATGCACCTCCCATGTGCCTGAGTATAATTTACAGCAGATGCTGTGTGTGTGTGTGCATGTGCGTGAAGAATGAATTATGTCAGAGGCTAGAGGAAGGGTTCACACTTGAGAACCTCAGTTTTCAAATAACGTGTGAAAGGAGGAAGAACAAAGACCCTGCAATGCAAAAATATCTTTACAGAGTAGAAATCTCTCCTGCAACAGCAGAGTCCATTTCAGGACTCTTAGGAGTCCAATTCATACTCCCTTCCCCCTTTAAGCTAAGTGCAGTAGTAGAATGAATGAATCCTCTGACGGTCTTGCACTAAGGCCCCTGTTCCAATCTCTGATAAATCCTACACTGGATTTTTATAACCAGCTGCCCACCTTGAAATTAAATGTATCCTGTCTTATGCCCCCTATTACCACCTCCCTATAACTCACCCACCCCAACAAAGTTCAGAGTTGCATGATCCTAAGCAAGAACAGGGACTGGACTGACCATGTGAGGAACTGGGCCATATAGTCTCCCCCTCCTCCAGTCCTATTGCTGAAGGCCAGTGTCACTGTCAGAGAGCGACTATCCTCTTTCCATTGTGCCATTGCTGGAGAAAAAGATTAGGCTTTGAGCTGCCACGTAAGCACAAGGCCAGGAGCCTGCTCGCCCTTCAAAACATGACCCTGTCCATTTCCATTGTGCTCATTTGTGTGGCTTGTGTGAAGAAGGCTAGTCCTCCCTCCCCAAGTGAAATTAGTCTCTTTGATTTTTAGAGAGGAAGGATCTTCTTGTGGTTAAGGCTCTGACTTGGGACTCAGATCTGAATTTGACTTCTGATTCTGCCACAGACTTTCTATGTGACCTTGATCAAGTCACTTAATTGTTCCTTTCCTCTATTCCCTTACCTGTCCCATGGAGTGAAAATAATTCCTTTGTCTGTCTTGTCCATTTAGAGTGTAAACTCTTTGGGGCCTGGTATCTGTCTTAGCACATGTATATACAGCACCTAGCACGATGGGGCCCTGATTTCAGGGAGGGCCTCTAGACAACACCACAATATACATGATGATAATTTGGTCCAAGACAGGAATCCACTCAGGCTACGAAGTGGCTGAATCTAGTTTTTGTTAAGATAGAAGAAGCCTTTCTTGATGTAGCAAAGTTAATTTATAGGTGGTCAATATGCATTTTAATTACATGCTTTTTGCTGGAGGATTGATAGCAAGAGATGAACTGGGCGAAAGGAGTTTGCAGTGGGAGAGTATAATTAGTTTCCACTTGGTTCCCACTGTAAACCATTTATAAACATATACCAACTGCTATAGCTTGTCAATATAACTTCTAATAGTTAATGAGATGTCTTTCCATGCTCTGGAGTTAATGCAATAAGAGCAAGTGTGTTTTCTACTCCATGTGGGTCTTTTTTCATTCTTTGTACAAATGCCCTGCCCCCGTATTCTTTTGTAATGCATTTGCTATAAATCTTGACAGTATTATTTTGTTTCTTGACCCTAATGCAGCACTAAGTGAGAATGGCCATTTCCCTACATTGGATGTTATCTATCTCTATTTTTAAAGTGAATCTGTTGTCTGAGCATGGTGCTGGGTTGACAGCTCTAGAGATGGAATCCCTTTTGCCCACAGCAGGGGCCGCAGCAAGCCAAACCTCCTCTTCCATTGCTCCAACAGTGTGTGCGGGAACTGAACAGAGAGAACTAGCTCTTAAGTAGGGATAGAAGGTCAGTATGCCCATTCAAACCTTGAGCTGCCCACTGATAATGCCAACACAGGCACCAGGTGCAGTGGCAGTTCTTGTGATTATGGAGAAGTGGTTGGAGATCACAGACGTATTTTATATAGACCAGTTACCAGCTAGAACCATGTTCCTGTGATATATTTCTTGGTTTCTCTCATTTGTCTTTCCTGAATGTATTTTTAGTGAGCTGAGTCTTTTTCTATTTGTATTTTAAACAGCAACAACTAGGTAAAATGCCATTCAGAATTTGTCTAAAGAATTATCCCAAACATTATTGGTTTAACTAGCTGTGTGTGTATGCAATATGATGATTTCAGATGTCACCACATACTTCTGTTTACACTCAAAGGGCATTTACACACCCAAGGATCTGAAAGTAATTTACAGTGTTAAGGAAAACTTGCACGATCCCCTTTTGAGAGCTGCAGGTCTTAGGGTCCTTGCAGGGGAAAATGAAGCCAAAAAAGTTTAGCTCATCACTTTCCCAGGGTCTTATAACAAGCCAATGCAGAACTGGGACAAGAACCCAGAGTTCTGGGTTGAAGTTCTGTTGTTCTAACTACTAGACTCCTCTTTGCTTTGAAAAGGGCATGGGCGGCAGGTGAGCCCCCCTCCCCCCACCTTTGGGGAGGCTAGCCTACAACCTCACCCCTTCTGCCTGAGGCCCTGCCTCCACAGCCAGAGGAGCCCTGGCCCGCCTGTCCCAGCCACAATGGCTCAATCCCTGGGCTGGCCTGGCCACCGGCCTGGCCATGCACTGGGCGGAGCACTGGATCGCAGGCTGGAGCAGAGCCCAAACCAGCTTCAGGGGAGAGTGGCAGCAAGGGTGGGACCATGGCTTCAGTTAGGGGAGATTTAGCCTCCCCTGGTCTTTAATACCCACCACCCATGGACATTAGCAGGGCCATAGCCTCAGTCAGGAGATATAGGGTAGTGCCATTGTCCTGGTAATTTCTTCTCTTGAGTATTTGAAAACAAAACACAGCAGAGTTGAATGCAGAGCTGTTACCTCCCTCAACAAATTTCCTTCCTTTTTGAGAAGGTTTCCCTTGACGGTGTCAGCCTTGGTTAGACTAAAAAAAGTCCATAGAGTGATGCTGCTTTGTACCCTTGCAGCTGTTAGAGGAGATAATGGAGTGGGATAGTTGGTAGCTTAGTGAGCTACCATAGTGGGAAGTTCATTGAGAAAACCCGTGAAGATGTATATGGAGCATATGAGCTGCGTGAAATGCAGGTGCTCTTTATAACTGATATTTCTTCACCACAGCCTTTATTTTTGGGTGAGAAATGGAATCAGCTACCCAAATACATACGTAAATCACTTGCGGCAGAGAGCGGAAAATCAACCAAAAGAAAATGGAGCTTAGAGAGAGCTTTTTGAATTAATGTTTTTCTCCCCTTCTAAAAGCTGTGACTCTCAAAGACAGGAATGTTTAGCTCAGCCCTACCTCATCTTTATGGAAGTATAAGTATCTTTAAACCTTGACTGTCCAGGATGCCTTTTCCAAACAGTTTGTGGTTGTCTATTTAGATGGAGTTGATATGTAATCTCTCTCACTGGCACACAACTTCTTCCTTCAAGATGCTGCTTTTTTGTTTTTAAACAAAGATCTATCATAAACACTTTTAGGGTCTGATCCAAAATCCATTGTAGTCAATGGGAGTCTTTCTACTGGGGCCAATGAGCTTTGGATCTGACTCTTATTCCTTATTTTAGAACAGATTTATTTCCCCCTTAAGGATTTCATCTGAAGATCTCAAAGCACGTTTACAAACATAAATGGATCAAGCCTCACAACACTGCCTGTGAAGTAAGAGGCTATTCTGAGCATTAGCCTCATATTACAGAGGGGTAAACTGAGTCAGAGAGCGGCAAAGTGATTTAACAGGTCTTGTAAGAAAGTCCCTGTGTCAACAAAGCACTTAAACACCTGCACAAATCCTGTGACTTCAATAGATATTATGGACATGCTTATCAAGCATATTGCTGAATCAGGGCCAAAATGGAGATATCAGTATTCCCATTTTAACCACTAGCAAAGGATTTCTCTCCTTTCAATACAGTTGCCTAAAGTTTTTAAAAGTTGGTCACTGAGTTGTATGTATGTAAATTCCAGTGTGTTTGTATAAGGGAGTCACATAGTTGGAACCCTATTTTGGAAAGTACTCATATATTATATTAAACATAAATGGATACAGTATATGCCTTATACCAACCTGCCCTCCTCCTCCTTTTACTTTTTCTTTGCTTCCCAAGTCTGCAAAAGCATTAGGCTGCTGATCCTCTTTGCAGCTACTTCTCTGGTTCAAAGAAATGTAGATTGGATTGTTCCTTTACTTCAAAGGCTCCAGCAGGCATACAGGAGGAAAGGTACTTCAAATTATTCCTGGGGAATTGTGTTACCAGGAAAATGCTTCAGTATTTCAGAAAACATTTTGCACTGCAAATCTTTCTACCGCCAAAATGTATTTATCCATTTTGATCTTGGCAATTAAGCACCACAAAGGATTTTTATGTTTGTACAGAGTTAAAAATACAATAGCAAAATGTCTTTTGTAGAAAAAAGCATTCAAAGATAGATGCTTTTCCTCATTTCCCCCTGCCAATGACAGCCACAAAAGCTGTTCAAGAACCACGCCTCTTACAAACCATGAGACCCCCAGAAACCCTATCCATATGTTCTATTCAGAAGCAAATCTGCTTAGCCAGCATCCACGTTCTCTTTCCCTTTCGCCCGCCTCATTATGAAGGGACTTAAGTACACGCATAGAAACAAAATAATTGGTTCTCTTGAATTCAGCTGTTTCTGCCGCTTCCCACCCGCCACCAAAAGTATGTCTAAAACCCCATAATTTCATAAATATAGAATCTTGCTATTAACAGTGCGCAGGTTTCTATGCATGTGTAAACTCAGTCATTTTGATATAGATGTACAATTGTTGTGCGGGAGACAGAACCTTCTCTGGGGGTGGTATGAACTCCTGCAGGAACTGCAGGCCATCCCAGACCTCATCCCTTTCCACTCCAAGTGCATAGTGCCCGTCTTCGACCTTGCCTTCTCTAACACCAACACATAACAGGCACACTTTATATTAAAAACAAAAGATGCCCTACTAAAAGAGGATGCTCCACTGCACAGGCTTCTCCCGCTGGGGAGGGGGAGAGAGAACAAACAATGTATGACAGTTCTGTAGTCACATTACATAATGCACCACTGGAAGGCACTCAGATACAACGGTGATGAGTGGGGTATAAGAACCTATATAAAATAAAACAGAATTTTCACAGGAGCTGCTCAAAATGTTGCCACTTTATCAGCATGCAGCAGTCAGTAATGTCAATCTCGCTCTTTAATATTTTAAAATATAAAGACAGTCTCAATCTGTGATCTATGGGATGAATCTGGTGCAATGCTCTGGCACTGGAGCTGTGATAACAATATTGCATTTCTATATTCTTTATATTCTTTGGATTTATAAAACAGTGTTTAGACACAACAAATCCTGCATCTTGGCAGGGGGCTTAGACTAGATGACCCTTGCGGTCCCTTCTAAGCCTATGATTAACAAGAGGCACCTCTCTAAATAACCTAGATGCCTCTGAAATAGACTTAAAAATATAATACACCATCATTGTATATGATATCTTGCATCTAAGTGGATCCCAAAGCATGTTACAAACTTTTCTAACCGACTACACTCTGAAGTGTTGTCCAATGGCTAGATCAAAGGACTGGCAGTCTAGTTTTTAGGTTCTTTTGTTGATCTTGTCACTGGCCTCTGGCAACTCTCCTAATCATTATAATTCCATTTATCCATGAGAAAAACGGGTATTTTCCGATAGTGTCTGGTCACCATTTAAAATGTCTGTATTTGCCCACTTGTACCACTTAGTGGTACCTAAGATCATCACAATTCTTTCCTGTTCTAAGTAAATCATGGTAGCTATTGGCACATACTGACTTAATGGTGATTGCTATACTTCAGTGTTGTAAGGCTTTAGACCAGGGGTGGGCAATAATTTTCACGGGGGGGGGGGGCATTTCATGAAATTTGGTAAGTCATCACGGGCCACATGTTTCTACTATATTATTGGAGGGGGTGCAGGGTCTGGGAGGGAGTTTGGTGCAGGAGGGGGCTCTGGGCTGGGGCAGGGGATTGGGGTGCAAGGTGGAGGCTGTGGCCAGTAGGCGCTTACCGCAGGCAGCTCCCGGCCAGTGGCACAGCAGGGCTCAGGCAGGCTGCCTGCCTGCCATAGCCCCACACCGCTCCCAGAAACGGCTGCAGCAGCTGGTTGCTGCTGGCATGTCTCTGTGTGCCCCTGGGAGGTAGGGTGACCAGATGTCCTGATTTTATTGGGACAGTTCCAATTTTGGGGGCTTTTTCTTATACAGGCACCTATTACCCCCCACCCCCATCCCAATTTTTTACATTTGCTATCTGGTCACCCTACTTGGAGGGAGGGGGGCAGCAGGTGTCTGTGCACTGCCTGCACTAACAAGCACTGCCCTCACAGCTCCCATTGGCTGGTTTCCAGCCAATGGGAGCTGTGAGGACAGTGCCAGGGGTGGGGCCAGCATGCAGAGCCGCCTGATTGAGCACCCCACTGCACCATGGGACTTTCAGCAGCCCGGACTCAGAGATTGCGAGGGGGCAGAGGAGGCCAGACAGAAATGTTAGATGGGCCGGATCTGGCCCGCGGGCTGTATTTTGTCCACCCCTGCTTTAGACTATGGCAATTGAGAACCATGGATAGAAGGCTGCATACAAATATGAAGTATCATTAGATACCATATATTATAAACTGTAATTTCTGATATATGTAAATACTGATTTTACACCCCAATTTCTTCATTGTCCCCTAAATAAGAGAGAGCTGCTTGGTTTATGCATGAAAATGCTTGCACCTCAATTTTCCTTAATCAAATCAAATAAAATTAGAAAGTCTGAGAGTTCACCTGGTATTTCTTACACCTGGATGTACTCTAGAATTCATTATGGACCTGATCCAATCTTTGATGTCAGTGGCAGTGTTATACAGTACCGATCATAATGAACTTTGGTATCTTAAACTTGCTGATTAACCCTCTGATTTATTTTAAATCACCTCTTTTATGTAAAATTTAAAGTGTTTATATCAGGGTATTACTGTGTAGTGTGGTTGTGTTGATTAAATGAAATTCATATCAACAAATTATATTAGTGTTCCACATTAAAGCACATACATTTTAATAGTAGGAGCAGATGGCCCAGCAGTATAGTTCCTCCAATTGTTCCTCTCCAGCAGAGCTCAGAGAGGAACTGCTCCTACTCTCTGAAGACCAACACCTGGTGGAATCCATAATATCCTCTCTTCTCTCCCAGTGGTTTCATGTGGATATTGAGGAGCTATTGAGATGCCATAGACTCAGCTGCCAGCAGTGTGCTGATGACACTTGTCTTATTCTCAACTGATGCAACCACCACTGCTGAAAAGTCAGAAGTCCTACAGAAATTCTCTTTAGGATGAAGAGCAGCTGGCTCAAGCTGAACCCAGGCAAGACCACAATCATGTTTGCCGGAAAGGGGAATGCTTCAAGGAGCTGGACATTGCCTCCACCTTCCGCTGAAGGCATACAGCCCCTATTCATCAAAATGGTGTGAATTCTCTGTCTTCTCTTTTCAGGGGTGAAAGTAACTTACATTTCTTACTGGTGCACAGGGCTTCTGGGCCCCTGGGGAAGGTGGGGGGTGCCTAGCTCCAGGCCCCCAGAAAGGGCAGGGCCTCGGGCAGAAGGGGAGGGGCCAGTGGCGCTGGAACAATTTTTAGGGTGGGGGTGCTGAGCTGTGCACCCCCCCTTGCCCCTGTCCGTGACCCTCACCACACCAGGCTAGGCCCACAGCTGGGGGCGGCTGCAGAGCCCCGGGCCAGGGCCAGAAGCGGAGTCCTGCGGCCAGGACCCTGGGCGGTGGCTGGGACCCTGGGGCCAGCGGCAGGGCCCCCAGTTCTGGTGGCTGGGACCTCAGGCGGAAGCAGAGGGGCCAGCAGCCAGGATCCCAGGCAAGGGGACAGAGGCCCGGACTCTGGGCAGCAGCGGGGCCCCCAGGCATGGGGTGGTGGTTGGGACCCTGGCGTGGGGGCCACATTGGGCGCAAAGTCTGGGATGCTGCAACATCCCCTGCACCCCTACTTTCCATGCCTATGGGCGGGGCTGGGGGCAGCAATTTAAAGGGCCCAGGGCTCTGGCTGCTGGTGCGGTGGCAGCGGTGGCTGGGAACCCCAGACCCTTTTAAATCTCCGGCCCTAGGGGCAGCTGCCCCTTTTGCTGCCCCCCCCCCCCCGACGGCGGCCGTGCTGGTTACGGTCCTTAAAGTGCTGCTGTGGCAGCGCTTTCTTACTGGTACGCCGTACTGGCTTACTTTAACGTTGGCCTCTTTGACTCCTCACTAAGTTCAGATGTGTTTTTCACCTCCAGCTTCCTAGGAAACGTCATCCTTTCCTCCTGGACAAGGACCATGCAGTAATCCATACATTTGTCACCTCCAGGCTGGATTACTGTAACTCCTTGTATCTGAAGCTGAATGTGAAGATGAGGCACAGGCTCCAGCTAGTACAGAATCCAGCCGCCCACCTTCTCCATATCTCAGGTCTGCACTCAAGTCCCTACGTTGGCTCCCAGTCAGCTTCTGATGTCAGTTTCAGGCCCTGGTCCTAACTTTCAAAGCAATTAATGGATCAAGACCCAGCTATGTTAAAGACCAAATTTCAATGTATGAATCCCTGTGACAGCTCCTTTGGGACAAGACAGATCACTAAACAAAGACAAAGCATGGAGAGCTGGGGACAAAGCATTCTCTGCTGTGGTGCCTGAAGCTCGGCATGTAGCTAAATGTGGACTTTGCGCTGTCACACATAGGCTGCATCTTGCCAGAGTCGAGGGCTCTCCTGCAGCCTTCTGGCCACTCCTGGCTCACCCGGGGGATCATTTCAGATTTTGCAGAGAGGGGTGGGGGGTTGGGAGGAAACTTCAACCATGATTCCAGGGACTACTTAGGCACCTGGAAACTCTAGGGTTTTTGCAGATAATAACTTGGGTATTAGCTGACAGGAGCTCTGTATCTAATTGTTATATAAAGAGAGAAAAAATATCTACAAACACCAATTAAAGCCACGTGTAAAGTTTATATGTAAATTTAGAACAATCAGGAGATAATACGGCAAGATATTCCCAATCCCAAGCCTTGAGGTATCAGTTCTGGAGCTTTAATGGAGATATCAGAAACACATGTTTGATACTTTGTACACTATATTTAGTAGAGATAAATAAAAATAAATACAATCTGCTTACTTTCTCTAACAGACACACTGTGTTACTGCCATTATCTCCTCTATTTTAGTCAATTGTTTTTCACTAAAAACATAATTTTAACATATGTGATTAAGGTTTGTTTTTTTTTCTCTTAAGAAATGGAATGTATTTTTCTAATTATTTTGGCATTTGTTTACTGATCACAATCACGTATATGACTCACTAACATTGACTCCATAATTGCTATTAGTATCATAGATGGAACTGCATTTATTTTCAGGCAAATTTTAAGTTATTTAACAGATATGACTAAAAATATTATTTGAAAATAAGTGACCTTCATCTGCAGTGTCTATAGTTATGTGTTTAGCTAATGTTTTTTAAACTGGCATTGCTAAAGTGAGTGCAAGCTAAAGTTACATTCTAGGAGGATACAGTTATCTGATTGTACCACTTTAAATAATGAATGGCAAAGCACAATATGATGATGAGTGTGAAAGAGACATTGTGTGAGAGCTCGGGGAGTGTGAGAGCTGGGGGAGTGTGTGCAAGACCGCGTGCCGCCCCTTTAAGAGAGCGGCACTCACCAGCCTGAAGGAAAACTCCTTCAGAAACAGCAGCAGTCAACATCCCTCTCTTGGTGAGCCCTGTCCCTCCTCCCCACCACCCACTGTGCAGAGACAGGGTACATGGGAAGGGGGGCAGAGGACACCCTGACATCAGCGTCCCTCCTGCCGCCGCTCCCTCCCTCCTGTACACAGCAAATGGGAAGCTCCCAGGAGCAGTTGGCAGGAGCCACGGGGCTGCAGATACCAACCAAGCAGCAGGAGGAGGGGCACCCCTGCTCCGGAGGTGCCCCATTTGTAATGGCGCCCTGGGCTTTTGCCCCCTTCGCCTGTTTCTAAGGCTGGCCCTGTGGTGATACACAGCAGCCTAACGCTCTAGGGGACACCATGCTTGCTTTATGAAAGTGAAGAATGAAGCCATGGCTTGGAACAATACATGGCTATTTGTACCCTAAGGGAACTCCCATTCCTTTTCTTTTCCTGACTCTTTTTTTAAAGTTTAGAAGCATCTAAAGCAACCTCTTTCCCATCAGCATGTTCTCTGTAACATGCTGTATCTGAACTGAATTCAAAATGGAAGCTGCCTCCAGAAAGCAGCAAACTCCAGGAAATGCAAAGGTACAGGGCATAGAAAACAAAATTAACAGTTATACAGCTATATACACTGTGCATGGTACTGAACTCTAAATATTAGAATCCAGATTCTTTCGTTCTATGTGCAATGGGGTGACTACCCCAGGCTCACCCTGCAGGTTTAATGCAGGCCAGATGGTCCAATTAACCCAATAGGCAGTGGATTAAGGAGGCTCAGCTGGGCAGGAATCAGTGGGGCCTACGAAGCCCATGAACTGAAAGGAGAAGGGGCTGCTGGGAAAAGGCAGACACTCCCAGGAGGCAGGCAAGAGGGAGTGGAGACTGCAGCGGTGGTCACTCCCTGAGACGAGGGAGGAGGCTTTGGGAACCAATAGGCTCAGGAAGAAGAGGGGAGCCAGTGGTAGGAAGAAGCCCAGGGATGGAGTAGTGAGGCCAGAGGGAGAAGGCCCAGATTACTGAACTGCGGATCCCTGGGCTGGAACCCGGAGTAGAGGGTGGGCCTAGTTTCCCCTACCAGCCACTGGGTGAATGGCACTGAGGCAGCGACTGAAAGGATTGCCTAGGACTATTGAGGGCTAAACCCCATCTGGAAGGGGGGAATGTGGACAGTGACATGGCCTGGAAGGCCAAGCCACAAAGAGGACACTGCAGTTCCTGAGGCTGAGGGAGGAGCAGCAGGCAGATGGAGTGATGGAGGCAGATGGGGGGGCATTGGCATCGAGCTAATCCCTAGAGTACCAGGAGGAGGCACCAGTCTGGTGGTGAGTGGTGCGCCCCATGACGCTACATGGGGCAGACTCTGACCTCAATCTCCTGGGGGTGATTCCTGCAGTCTTCAAATATTGTTATTTTATAGTTTTGTGTTCAATGACTAGTGCTCCTGCAAGGTTTGACGGCCTGTAAAATGAAAGTCTTCCATTTAACCACTGAACAGATTAACCACAGATATTTACAGTGCCACCTTTTTCTGTGCCACTGGGCTAATATAGCTTAATCTTGACTTGGAGGGAACACTTCTTGAACTGAAACAGCACTTCAGTCTCCATTCCCCATCACCCCTCAGTCTCTTCGTTGAGACTGACAGCAAAGGGGCCATCAATGGTTGTGATTTGTTGATGTGGACACTTGTTCATTAGGAACCGGAGGGAGATCGCCAGCTCACACTTAGGTAGAACACTGAACCACCATCATAATCACAACATGTGGGGAAGGTGAAATATAAGGGAGAAAGGAGTTCAGGTGCGAAGACAATTTCTCAAAGAGAAACTATTAAAGGCACAACTACAATCTATCCTGATGTGAAGGAAAGGTAGGAAGAGACCAATACATCTCCAACAGGAGCTCTTTAATGACATGAAAATCAGGAAGGAATCCTACAAAAAGGAAACATGGATGAATTGCTAAGGAGGCGTACAAAAGAATAACACAAGCATATAGTGACAAAATCAGAAAGGCTAAGGCACAAAATGAGTTACACTAGCAAGAGACATAAAAGGCAATAAGAAGAGGTTTTTAAAACACATTAAGATCAAGGGTACATCTACACTACCTGCTGGATCAGTGGGTAGCTATCAATCTATCGGGGATCGATTTATTGCATGTAGTGTAGAAGCGATAAATCGATCCCCAATCACTCTTCCGTCGACTGCTGAACTCCAGCTCAGTGAGAGGCGGAAGGAAAGTCAACGGGGGAGCAGCAGCCATCGATCCCACACCATGAGGACACGAAATAAGTGATTCTAAGTCATTCTAAGATATGTCGACTTCAGCTATGCTAGTCTCGTAGCTGAAGTTGCGTATCTTAGATCGAGCTCTGCCCCCCACCCCCACCCCAGTGTAGACCAGGCCCAAGAGAGAGAATAACAGATATGTAGGTCACCTACTTAACAGGAAAGAAAAGCTAATGATTTATGACATCAGGAAGGCTGAGGTATTTAATACCTGTTTTGCTTCAGTCTTCACTAAAAATGTTAATGGTGACCAGATACTCAACACAATATTAACAACAAGGGGGAAGGAATGCAAGCCAACATAGGAAAAGAACAATTAAAGAATCTTTAGAGAAGTTAGATGTATTCAAGTTGACAAGATCTGATTAAATTCATCCTAAGGTACTTAAGGAACTAGCTGAAGCAATCTTGGAACAGTCAGCAATTATCTTCAAGAACTCATGGAGGACAGATGAGATCCCACAAGACTGGAGAAGGGCAAGCATAGTACCTATCTTTAAAAAGGGAAACACAATCACCCAGAGAAGCAGTCAACCTAGCTTTGTTACCTGGAAAGATACTGGAACAAATTATTAAACAATCAATTTGTAAGCACCTAGGGGAAAATAGGGTTATAAGGAATAGCCAGCATAGATTTATCAAGCACACATCATGACAAACCAACCTAATTTCCTCCTTTAACAGGGTTACTGGCCTACTGCATAGGGAGAAAGCAGTAGACATGATATATCTTGATTTTAGTATGGCTGTTGGCCTTACTAAAAGGCCTCCATGATATCCTCACAAGCAAATCAGGGAAATGTGGTCTAGATTACTTTACTATGAAGTGAGGGCCCAACTATTTAAAAGATCGTACTCCAAGAGTAGTTATCAATGGCTTGCTGCCAAACTGGGTGGCCTTATATTGTGAGGTCCCACAGGGTCAGTCATGCGTCTGGTACTAATCAATATTTTCCTTAATGATTTTTAAAATGGAGTGGAGCATGTGCTTATAAAAAGTCCACATGACATCAACCTGGGAGGGGTTGCAAGTACTTTGGAGGACAGGACGAGAATTCAAAATGACCATGGAAATTTGGTCTTTCCAACAAGAGGAAATTCAATAAAGATCAGTGTAAAGTATAGTAATTAGGAAGAAAAAATCAAATGCACAACCACAAAATGAAGAATAACTGCCTCTGGGTAGTACTACTGAAAAGGCTCTAGGGGTTATAGTGGATCACAAATTGAATATGAGTCAACAATGTGATGCAGTTTCAAAAACGGCTAATGTAAGTCTAGAGCAGGGGTGGGCAAACTTTTTAGCTCGAGGGCCACATCGGGGAATAGAAATTGTATGGAGGGCCATGAATGCTCACAAAATGTTGGGGTGCGGGAGGAAGTGTGGGCTCTGGGTGGGGCTAGGGATTAGGAGTTTGGAGTGTAGGAGGGTGCTCTGGGCTGGGACTGAGGGGGTTCGGAGAGCAGGAGGGGGATCAGGACTGGCACAGGGGTGCGGGAAGGGGTGCAGATTCCAGCTAGGGGTGCAGGAGCTGGGATGGGGCTGGGGATGAAATGTTTGGGGTGCAGGAGGGTGCTCTGGGCTGGGATCGAGGGGTTTGGAGAGCGGGAGGGGGATTAGGGCTGGGGCAGAGTGTTGGGACATGGGGAGAGGCTCAGGGGTGCAGGCTCTGAGAGGACCTTACCTCAAGCGGGTCCCGGAAGCAGCGGCATGTCCCTTCTTCAGCTTCTACGTGGAGGCGCAACCAGGCAGCTCTGCACATTGCCCCATCCGCAAGCACTGACCCTGCAGCTCCCATTGGAGCACATAGGAGCCGGAGCAGGGCCATGCCACAACTTCCAGGGCCGCATGGTGTGACCCCTGACCCTGCGCCCCGGCTGGAGCGGGGCTGAGCTGCTGGTGCGGCCCCAACCTGGCGTCCCAGCTCAAGTGCTGGAGCAGGGCCGAGCCACGTGGTGCGGCTCACGGGCCAGCTGAAAACAGCTCGCGGGCTGCAGTTTGCCCCCCCCTGGCCTAGAGGATATTAACAGGAGTGTTGTATGTAAGACACCGGATGTTATTGTCCTGCTGTACTCAGAACTGGTGAGGTCTCAGCTGGAGTAGTGTGTCCAATTGGGCACCACACTTCAAGAAATATGGGGACAAATTAGAGAGAGTCCAGAGGAGAGCAACAAAAATGATACAAGGTTTAGAAAAGCTGACCCACGAGGAAAGGTTAAAAAGACTGGGCACATTTAGTCTTGAAAAAAGAAAGACTGAGGGGAGACCTGGTAAGTCTTCAAATATGTTGAGGGCTATTACAAAGAGGAGAGTGATCAACTGTTCTCCATGTCCACTGAAGGTAGGACAAGAAATCATGGGCTTAATCTTCAGCAAAGGACACTTAGGTTAGATATTAGGAAAATCTTTGTAACTCTATGGGTAGTTAAGCTCTGGAACAGGCTTTCAAGCAAGGTTGTGGAGTCCCCATCATTGGAGGTTTTTAAAAACAGGTTGGACAAACACCTGTCAAGGATGATCTAGGTTTACTTGGTCCTGCCTCAGCCTAAGGGGTTTGACTTGATGACATCTCAAGGTCCCTTCAAGCCCTACATTTTTATGATTCTATGTTATGGTTATTATTACTTATTTGTGTTGTGGTAGTACAGGAGCCTCAGTCATGGACCCAGTACCCTATTGTGCTAGTTGCTTGTACCAACACAGAACAAAAAGATGGTCTCTGAACCCTAAAGCTTAAACTGTCAGTGATGATCAACTTCAGGGGGGCCTAGAGATGGAAAGCTTCATACCCAACACCCTGCTTCCTGTAGTGTCCACCCCAATTTTTTGTGGTTTATTTTAGTGGGCCCCATAGTCACTGTGTGGAGCAGCTGTGGTGTAAAGGACATAGGGTGTGACTGTAGAGTCACCCTCTGTATTGGAAAACAGGACTCTGCACTGCAGGGATAGTGAGCTGCCTGCAGTGAACAGCAGAATCTGGTCTCATTTGTATTTGGAGTTATGTAGTCTTTAAATACCACATAATTTAGTTGTTAAATACAAGCTCTCTTTGCTTTAACACAACGAACAGCCTTGTAAGTAAGCTGTGGATAATGGCAGTAAGAAGGAATTGCAAAAGAAGAATCTGAGGCCATGTTATTTCCAGTAAAATTCTATGGGGAAAATCTATTTATGTTAAGATTATGAAACTGCATATTTTTTCCAAAAACTGGCTTTCAGCAGAAGAGGATAAATGGAGATGAGTGACTGATTCAGGTATTGAGAAATTAGCACTGAGGTTTTCTGTTGCACCCTGTCATATCCCTATTGACTTACTGCAACAGGAAAATATGAAAGCATTAAGTGAAGAAGTTGTTGGAGTGAAGTGTTCTGTTCTAAGGGCTAAAGATCAGCTTGTTTTTGTTGGCCCCTTATTTTGCTGTTCACCTCTTGTTATGCATGGCAGAGCTCCCCAGGGAAAGAAAAAAACAGACCTATGGAAAAACCATCAACTTGTGCCTGCCGCTTATTCTTGCACTACTGTGGTACACGAATTTAATATACAATACTAAATGGTATACAAATATCTTGCATTTATTTTGCATCTTTTTATTTCCAAAGATTCCAAAACACTTTGAAAACTATGGGACTTGATTGTCCTCTCGCATAAGTTTTACACTCCATTGATTTCATTGGAGTGACTCCTGATTTACACTGGTTGAGTGAAATCACAATTAGGCCTTTGATATGTACAAATTACTTATCTTGCCCACTGAAGCACAGCTGAGAAGAAGTGTGCCAGGGGAACAGCAGTCAGTAGCATTGCAAAACTGTTTAGGACAGGAAGTGAAATGAATTCTATGTTCCATAGAAAATGTTGGGTGCTTTTAGAAAGGTAGAATGCAATAAGCCACAACTGCAATTTTACTAGGATACCTAGGTTTACACACACACACACACACACACACACCCACACCATTGTTCAAAGAGTCCCTTGGAATCTCAGGTATCAGGCCCTTTGCTTAACATCTCATATGAAAGAGGGCACTTCTATCACAGTGCTGGAAATGACCGCCACTTATAAAAGCACCATCCTGCAGCCACTAGCCTTCTTTGGAATTTGGCCATGCAAGTAGTGATGACCCTGTATGTTCTTTGTGAGGCTTAAATTCTGAACTCTTGTGGTTCCTCTTTACAAAAGTAAAACCCCTACAAAACAGAGGCAAGGTAATATTTTTCCTTGTATTTATTTATGAAAGATACATTAACTATGAATTATGTCTACTAATAATACTGTGATAAGTGGTTTAAGTTATCCTGTGCTGACATTTTGCTGTTCTAGTTCAATGTCTGCTATTCATAGCCAATCAGGAACCAGTTCCTTCTCTTCCTACTTCAGGTAAACATCACAGGGCTTATTTAGGAGCAGGGGAAGAGTAGGTGTTGGTTCCTGAGGGACAGTTTTGATAGAAGCGTCAGTCAACTAACCATCTGTGGTTTACCAACTGTCTCTCTTTCTTGTGAACCATAAATGGTTCTTTAAAGTTAGTCTTGTAATGGGGACAGTGAAAGAATGAGGAGGCAATTTTAAATGTGACAGTTGGTCTCAATGTTGTCTTTCCAGTACTTTCAGTTTTGTTTAGGTTAAAATAGGGAAATTCAAACAACATAAAATGGTGATGAATGCTAAGGGAAAATGGGGTGACAGTTTTCTTATGGGATGATTCTTCATTTCCTAATTTATGTGGTTTTGATTTGGGCATGGTTTGCCCTTGAGAATGATATCCATTTTTAAGTTTACTTTGGTATTTGTGCAATGCTGAAGATATGAACTATATTACGTTACTAGATCTTTTTAGAAAAAACATCCAGTCTTGATTTAAAAATTGCCATTGATAGAGAATCCACCACAACTCTTGCAATGTGCATCGGGCACCGGGGGAAGAACTTCTCCTGCTCATTCTTTCACTCCTATTTTGGGAACTGGGCAGAGCATCTGTGAGAGGCTGGCAGACATTTTGACAGATTTATCAGTCCTATTGAAGGTACCTCTCGGCGGATAGGTGCAGATGTGGCATCTGCAACTCGACTCATGGCTCAACTCTTGGCATAACCACAGATTCCCCCTATCGAGGCTGGTACTGCTACAGCAGGGCCACAAGCACAGACTGGTGGATCTCATCATCATGCAGACCGGGGATGGTCAGACACTACAGGTCCGTAGCTAACTAGTTTGGAAAATCAACTGTGGAAGAATGTCTGAAGCATTCAGGACTGTGATGCATCCACAGGTGGGGGGCATAAACAATATTCCTGAAATAATTGTTAGCTTCGGGATAATGTGCTTTTCAGACTGTGCTGGGGCTATCATGGGACTCATGTGCCCATAGTTTGCCGTCCACAAGGAACACATCAGTATATAAACTGTAAGGGGTACTACTCCATCATTATTCAGGCTCTGGTCAACCACAGAGGAAGGTTCAGGGACACCAGCATTGAATGTACCGATTTGGTGAATGATGCCATGGTTTTTCGAAGTTCTGGATTTTTCCTTCATGGACAATCTGGGACATAATTCCCTCCAAATGATGTGGTCTAAATGAAGTCACTGTCCCCACTGTTATTCTAGGGGACCCTGCGTATCTCCTTGTACCATGGCATATGAAACCGTACCCTGATCTCAGAGGGTCTGGCTTAAACTAAATGTTCAGTAGCTGTAGGATGGTAATGGATTGTGAGCTTGGTGGATTGAAATCCAGGTGGCGCTGCCTTTGGAACCATTTGAGACAAGGAGCTGCATGATTCCCAGAGGAAATCATGAGAGAACAGCAAAGTACTGTGCAACAAATGAGAGCAACAGAGGGCTGGGTGGGAGAAAGAAGCACTTGCTACTTGTGCTAGTGCTGTACAGGGAAATAAAATGAGGATGAGACAACAGTAATGACTGTTGTGGCAAGTGAATAGCTGACTTCCCAGGAGAACATTTAGGAGCCCCACCGATGCATGAAGGCATTGCATATCATTCGGTGTTATCAGTCTCGCTCTAATAAAAGTGGCCTTGTAATGGCTGGATGCGAATAAGAGGCAACTCCTGGATGGACTAATCAAGTGCTCACTCAGCTCTCCTGGGAGAGCTTGGCCCTGGTGGGGTCTCTGTTTAAATAGGTAATAATTGGAGATATACCAATCTCCTAGAACTGGAAGGGACCTTGAAAGGTCATTGAGTCCAGCCCCCTGCCTTCACTAACTGGACCAATTTTTGCCCCAGATGCCTAAGTGGCCTCCTCAAGGATTGAATTCACAACCCTGGGTTTAGCAGGCCAATGCTCAAACCACTGAGCTATCCCTCCCCCCTTTATCTTCCCTCTCTGATGCTTATTAATCTCTATGGAGAAGTCTCCATTCTGGGTTTTCAGGGTTATTACTCAATGGGGCTAAGTGCAGATGGTGAAATACCATGAGAGGAAAGATCTGATTTCTGAGAAGCTCAAGAAGTTAAAATCAGTTCATATGTTGCAGCCTTTGAATTGTGCTCTTCTCAGGCCTGATGTAAGCAGGTGGAACACACTTGAGTCAGGGAAGTTGCCCATGTTTGTGCCAGGTTGGAACTAAGTCCATGGAGT
The DNA here is from genome assembly GCF_016161935.1 of Mauremys reevesii. Classification (NCBI taxonomy): domain Eukaryota; kingdom Metazoa; phylum Chordata; order Testudines; family Geoemydidae; genus Mauremys; species Mauremys reevesii. The sequence continues at coordinate 26,290,725 of NC_052635.1, read as the reverse complement.
CCATATGTGAGATTTAGGTAATTGTATAAACGACCTGATAGCTGAATGTGATGAACAAACACCAAAACAAAAGTGACACATGGAGGTACTAGACATAAGAATTTGACTCCTACCCCAAATCTTTTTATACATAGTATTCTGGCCATGTCAGTTTCTGAAGATGAAGTGAAGAAAACAGCATTGTATTATACAGTGGGCTTGCATTTAAATGATATGGTCAGAAGGTAAGTATGTAAAAATGATACCTCTTTGTTCAATGTATATGCTCCCTGTGTATTTTTGAATAATATCAGCTCATTAAACCATACAAAACTTGGTATTCAGTCCTATGGAGTGTGAGCTAGATTCAATTCTGCCTCTCGTGTGTTACATGAGTAATACTATTAGCTGAGGTCTGACTGCATAATCTGTATCACTGGTGATGATACAGAACCAGGAAAAACCCAGCTTGATTTTTCAGAACCCAGAAGAAAGTAACTTGAGGGCCTGATCTAAAGCCCAGTGAAGTTCTTGGGAGTATTTCCATTGACTTTAATGGGCCCTTGGAGAATGAATATAAAACCCTAGAGTGACATTTTTACAGTCACTTCTTCTGACTATAGCCACACTTTGCATTTTGTGTATGGGGGTGGGAGAAGATAATGCTCCTTTAATCTCTGTAAGGCACCAAAACACAATTAATTCCGAATACCCTTGAGCTTCGAAAAGGTTATATCCAGATCTGGGTGTATTGGCTCAGGTCTAGCTCTAGTTACTGAGTGAGTCCTGCCGTATAAAAAGGGTCCTGAGGTGTCCTTGAAAGAGGCCCTGTGAATTGGAGGGAATTCTTGCCCATAAGAAGTACAATAGTATTTTCAGTAATAGCAGCAATCACTGAAAATTACAGTAGCATTACAATTTAGCTACTTTTATGGCCTCCATCACTGTATTATCTGAGTACCTCACAAACATTAACATTAACATATTATTCCCACAACACCCATGCAAAGTAGGAAGGTGCTGTTATCCTACAAGGAGGAGCTGAAACACAGTGAGTGACTTAAGATTGCACAGGGGAATTTGTGAAAAATCCAGGACTTAAATACAAGTTTCCTGAGAGAGCTGTGGGAACAACTTATTTTTCAGTTTGCTGGTCATTCTGAGACTTAATTTTCAGCGAGCCAAAACATTGTGTGTGTGTGGAGGGGGGGCGGGAATTGTTTTGGAATGAACAATATGTTTTGTTTTTGTTTTGAGATTTAAAAAAAAATTGCTTAATAAAATTGAAGTAAATTTCCAAATGAAGAGTTGTTCCAATTAAAAAAAAAAAAAGTAAATGTTTTGTTTAAAAAATGTCAAACCAAAACATTTAATTTTGGGGGAGGGGAGGGTGTTTTTAGTATTATATGGTTATGTAGGCTTTTTTACACATTTCAGTTGACCTGAATCAGCATTTTTTGGCACCAAAAAAAAAAAGTTTTAAATGAAAAATGTTCACTCCTGAGTCCCAGCCTGCCTCCTCCTTCCCTATAGTGCAGGGATCGGCAATCTTCGGCACGCAGTGGAAGGATGGTAGTCATTTGTTGCTGGTCCATACCTACTACAGCAAATTAATATCCCCACCTCTGTGCTGCCCATCATGTTGGGGGAGGGGCCAAGGCTCAGCTAATTCCCTGCCCCCTCCACATGCTCCGGGGAAGACATGCCTGCTTATTCCTGTACCCAATTCATCCATGCAGGGTTGTAAAGAGTGCTCTCTTGTGTCTCAAATGTGGAAACACTTTAAGCATACTAGGTACAAATATGAAGATAGTGGAACTGCTTATATGAATAGCTGCTGCGTAACTTGAGTAAGCATTGTGGATTTGGGCCTTGGTCATGAAAAGACTTCTTACTGGCCTTTCATGCCATGTAATTTGAGGACATATTTTCCTTAATAAAAATACTTCAGAAAGGTTTGTAAATGAACTTAAAAGGTGGCAAAAGGTGCCAGATTGAGAATCTTATGGGGCACTTCCTCCACAGGTCCTGGCAGCAGTAGGGCAAGCTTCACCACTCTGTGTATCAATGTGTGTCAAGCCTGACATAGAGAGACCATTTCTCAGTTTAAAACAATAGTAGAGTCTCCTACAGCCATTGATTCCTTGGGCCCCCTGCTGAGACTTCCAGCAAAGGTGCCATATATAATGGTGATTTTTATGCCTGGGCACTTGGTCTGAGATCTCCAACTGGTGTTACGTAAACCCTTCCACAGCTATCAGCTTGACAAAAGAGGTCGATTTTCAAAAGGGCACATGGGGATTTAACCTTGTGATTCCCACCACTATCGCTGCAAACCACTGTGCTCAATCCTTGTTCACCACTGAAGGAATGCAGCGGGAAATCAATATATCCTAATGACTCCACACATTCGTGCATCTGAGATTTTGCTGGTGCCCTGCAGTGAATCTTCATTCCCATATCCCATTGTACAATTTTTTTCTCCTCAAAGTCCGCATTGCGGACAATTCTCTTTGGGCCATAGGGTACTAATCCTTGACGTCCCAGTTCTTTTCACTGGCAGAGAGCACCATCCATCCCATTTTAAAACCATTTGTGATTTAGCTGTTTCCACCTTTGTGTTCCTTGTCCCATAGTCTTTACGGCTGGGTATTTATGCACTCATCACACCCATTGACCATGTCAATAATAACTTTATCTTTGGCATGGCAGAGAGTCTCAAGGCACTCATGGTGCTATTGCTTAATGTACCAAACACAGCGGGCATTCCTTCCTCCTCTGACTTTTTGTCCTTTCTGCATGAGCATTTTGTGTGAAAAGTGCTGAGCAACAAAAAAAGGCTCCAGGTCACCTATTTGCCATGTAGCAACACTAACATTCTTAAATGGCACAGTGAGATGATGGCATTCATTCCGTTTGCTCTCTTCCTGAGCAAACTGACTTGGAGGACCGTAGATGATCTCTCTTTTTCCCCCTGTGACTTTCTCACTGTGGCATTTGGCATGCCCAGGGCATGAAGGAAGACTGATGTATCCTCAAAGACTATTGGGAAGGAATTACAGCTTGCATGGTCTGTTCACGGCTGGTATTAATAGCCAGGGAGATAAACCAGGGTTTAGTTTAAAATACTTTGTTGTTGTTGTTTGTTTGTTCTTTGGATGGGGCTCTTGGTATTTACCACACCTCTTCCCCCATCAGCCTACTGAGGATTCACTGTGGTGTTAAAAATGAAGAAGCACAAGTTCACTCCTGTTACAACTCAGTCAAAGCCAGTGGAATTACACCACAGAGGACTTTGGCCCAGCAAGCCTGATTGTCAAACTTTATTTGCTGTATCTGAATTTAGGAGCCCCAAACAGGTACTTGGGCATCGAAGTGCCACTCTGAGTTCCCAACTCCAGAAATTATGTTGGTGCAGGTGGGCCTCTAGATAGATAAATGCAGCAACGGGGGTCCTGACTTAGGCACCCAACTGTGAAAACTGGGCCCACAGACTGGTTTGAAACAAGGTCTGGGTGTTTCAGTTTGTGCAAGCTGAGATATGGATAATCAAATCTCCTGGTTCAGGATGCCTTTATCAGATTTTTACTTTAGTGAATGGAAGCCATGCAATCATCCAGTTTTTCTCATCTGTCCTTTGGTGGTGGGACAGGCCATTTACTGACATAGCCCTGAACTGCTGGAACATAGAGATACTGAGTTTAAACAGTAAAGGCCAAGAAAGCTATTTGTTGATTCCACTGAAACCATATTATAAACTACTTATAAACATACTGTAATCATCTCCCAAACACATCCATGGTTTGGGATAGAGATAAGTACATTTTAATGCAAAAATCAGTAATGCTATGTAAATTGCTTTAAGGGCAACGTGTCTGCCTTTTTAAAAGCAGTGGCAATGCCAAAAAATACAGACTAACATAATTACCCAGTACACAGCATCATGATTTTACTTTCAAAACTAGACACAAAGAAAGGCAGGCATACACAATGCATGAAAAGGAAAAGTGCACAACCAAGAGGAAAATAAAATTAAAAAGAAAGGCGAGAGGAAGGCAAAAAGGCAGAAGGTACAGTAATCAACAACAGAAAAGAATGGGTACAAAAGGGAGAAGAGACAATATTATCAGAAACAGGCTGGAGACAATAATATAGAAGAGAGGGGTGGGAGGAGTGGGAAAGGAAATGGTTTTGCATTTGCGATGGCTTAAAACCAAAACTCTCAGGGCCTGATCCTGTATTTTTTGCTTATCCAGAGCCTGATCCAATATCCACTGTAATCAATGGGATTCTTTCTTCAGTGCTCAGGAAAGGCAAGATCTGGTGCTAGGGCTGAACATTCTGAACTGTGAGGTCATGTGGATCCTGATCTGAACTTTGCACTTCAGCCTGCATCTTCGGTTTGGGTGATGATTCCAAGTCAGATGAAAATAAATATCTGGTCACCTCCATCCCCCACATGCACACAGAAGGATCTGTTAAAACTGATTAAAAACAAACACAAATGAACAAATCCCCATGACCCATCCTAATTTGTTAAGAAAAGAACCAGGATCTTTACATGAGAGAGAGGATAAGTCTGGCACTGTAGATGCTGATAAAGATTTTGAACAAGGACACATTGCTCATACAGTCTGATAGAGTTGTGAGGTTTCTTTGCTCATTGTCAGCTTCTAAGAAAGTGCTTAATAAAGATGTCAGACCCTTTTCAGTTTCTGTTTGGGAACAGAAATAGCTAGACAGGGCTGACACTTTGCTGGGCTGGAGTGAGACAGGAAGGCTGTATCTTTCATAGACACATGTAGAAAGCTTGGAAATACTTGATTCCTCCAAAATTCCAAGAATCCAGAGCAGAGTGTCAGGGTGTGTAATGGAATTTACAAACCCCATACTGAACACAGGGAGAGGAGACTCTTCCCAGCTCACAGGAAACCAGACTGACCACACCCCAGCATAGCTGCCAGAATTAGCAATTATGGAGGCAGGCACCCACAGCTGGTGTCAATAAGGAAAACAAGCCCAGTTATAAGGGCAGTAGAACAGCATGAGATGAGTCCTATGCTAGGCTACCTCTTAGAAGGGAAGAGGGAGATAGAGAATGAGTGCAAGCCCTGGAGTTTTAAGGCTGTTTGACTTATTTTGGGGTTAAGTTGATAGACTGGGCTGTCTTGAGGTGACTAGAGAGAGACCAGTTTAGGAGAAAGCTGAGACCTCTAGTTGTCCCAGGAGCAACTGACAGGGTGTCACTGTAAAACTGTGATTCAGCCACCAGGACAATCCTGCACAAGAGATTCTTGGGTTGCTCAGGTTATCAACCAAGGTCAATACTATACACGGAGTCTAACATTTATACTCAGTATTGATGTACAGTGCTGCTGCATCCTAGCTTACTGGGAGTTCCTTATAGCCTAGCACTGAGACTTTATGGCAAGGAGCATAAGTTAACTATGAGTTTTATGGATCATGTCTACCCTGTGTGTGCAAATAGCACTGACACAAAAACCCTCGAGTCCTGACCCAGTACATAACATGGCCTCAATATAAAACTAGGGATGGGTTCTCAGGGGGTGAAGCAGTCCTACTGTTGTTACAAAGTCCTCATGGAGAATTGGGTCTTTGTTTCAGCAAAGCACTTAAGCACATGTGTAGTTCTTTTGACTTCAGTGGCACTACTTGCATGCTTAATGTTAGGCATATGTTGAAATGCCTTGCTAGATCAGGACCCAGATTCCTAACCAGGGCTAATAAACACATTGAGTTTACTGAAACTATACATGCTGGAAGCTCACACACATTGGTGGAAGGGTACTCTCCAGAACATTACAGCTGCTAATTAAACATAGAATATGAACGATATTAACATCTATGATTTCCTCCTCCCATCACCCAGCACAAATCTCAGGCTAGTAAGCTTCCAGCTTTAGCTGGCCTCTGGTTGCACCCCTCCACCCCCATGCACACACAAACATACAAATAATGTTATTTATTAGGAGACTTTTCATCACAGGCAAAACAGACCCCAAGCTTGCCTGTGACTTTGAATTTTAAAAGCTACTTGCTGAAAGCAGAGGGGGAAAGCTGTGTACAGCGCATTGGAAGCAGATCAACCAGCTAAGTATACATGAGAGGTGCTCTTTGACTCCTGCTTAAGCAGGTGTTTTGTATTATTTTTTCCTCCACCTCTCATTTGATCTCTGTTCTTTTTAGGCACCAGGAGTTAATCGTTTATACCAAAAGTAAGGAAAATGAGTGGTAGCTGTTCCCGGTATTTTTTGTACAACCCCAGAGAAACAGAGCACCAAGGAGACCTACAGAAAGAGCTCCACTTACATGTGTGCATTGTATCAAGAGTGACATTTTGATTTATTGATACTTGGGTTACATCTCTTTGAGCAAAAGGGCCTGTCTCTGCCAGGTGGGATGGAAAGGCAGAGGCAATTACGAGATGTGCGGGGTGCATTGTGTGGAGTGACATTTTGCTTTATAGCTACACGGCATTGTATCATGGGGAACAAAAGGTTAGAATGCGGCAGGACTGACTCAGGGAACAATTGGACATGACTGAGAATGCAAGGAGCTGCCCTTTCACTAAGCAGACACTAATACGTGGAGATACTGAGATTTATTTCAAGCTCATGCAACAAAGGCATTAATTATACAGTCCCTGTGTAAGCAGAGTCAGTGGAGATACAGCTTATTCTGATACTGAGGTACTCAGACTATGTCTACATGGGGACAGATGAAAGTTAAGACAAATCAACTGATGGTGTGAAGTTTATTACACATAAATTGAAGTGTGTTAAATCCACTGTGTGGATGGTTTCATTCAAGGAGGAAAGTGGTCTTTGTTCACTCTAGCTTACTGATGAGCATGGTAGGAATGTTTAGACTCAGATTTTCGATTCTCTCTTCTTCCCTGATTATTAATCTCCAACCTCCAAGTATCCTGGTAATTAACAGGAGGGCTGGCTCGTGGCTTTACCAGCCACTGCCATAGAAGGTGGGGGCAGAGCAACCTTGAGAGGAAGGATGGTCTTTTGGCTAACACGTTGGGACACAAAAAGAGCTGGGTTTAGTTCCTTGCTTGGCCATGGACTTCCTGGTGCCCAGAACTGGACACAATACTCCAGTTGAGGCCTGAGTAGAGCAGAAGAATTACTTTTGTATATCTTGCATACAACACTCTGACAAATACAGTTGCTTTTTTTTTTTTTGCAACAGTGTTTCACTGTTGACTCATATTTAGCTTGTGATCCACTATGACCCCCAGATCCTTTTCCGCAGTACTACTTCCTAGGGAGTCATTTCCCATTTTGTATGTGTGCAACTGATTCTCCTTTCCTAAGCAGAGTACTTTGCCCTTATTAAATTTCATCCTATTTACTTCAGACCATTTCTCCAGTTTGTCCAGGTCATTTTGAATTTTAATCCTATCCTCCAAAACACTTGCAGCCTCTCTGAGCTTGGTATCATCCACAAACTTTGAGAGTACGCTCTGTGCCATTATTTAAATAATTGATGACGATATTGAATAGAGTTGGACCCAGAAGAGATCCCTGTGGGATCCCATTCAATATGTCCTTCCAGCTTGACTGTGAAGCACTGATAACTACTTTCTGGGAATGGTTTTCCAACAACTTATGCATCCACCTTATAGTAGTTCCATCTAGGTTGTATTTCCCTAGTTTGTTTATGAGAAGGTCATGTAAGACATTATCAAAAACCTTACTAAAGTCAAGATATACCACATCTACTGCTCCCCCACCCCTGCATCATCCACAAGGCTTGTTACCCTCTCAAAGAAAGCTTAAGTTGGTTTAATGTGATTTTGTTTTTGACAAATCCATGCTGACTATTACTTATCACCTTAATATCCTCTAGGTGTCTGCAAATTGATTGCTTAATTTCTTGCTCCATTATCTTTCTGGTTACTGAAGTTAAGCTGACTGGTCAGTAATTCTCTCTAGTTGTCTTTATTATAGATTGGCACTATAGAATATCAGGGTTGGAAGGGACCTGAGAAGGTCATCTAGTCCAACCCCCTGCTCAGAGCAAGCCTAATCCCCAATTTTTGCCTTAGATCCCTAAATGGCCCTCTCAAGGATTGAGCTCACAATCCTGGGTTTAGCAAGGCAATGCTCAAACCACTGAGCTATCATATTTGCCCTTTTTCTAGTCCTCTGGAATCTCAACAGTTTCCCATGACTTTTTGAAGCTAATTGCAGATAGCTCAGATCTCTCCTCAGTCAGCTCCTGTATTTCATCAGCCCCTGGTGACTTGAAAACATCTAACTTATCTAAGCAATTTTTGTCAGACTGGAATAGAACATCCTCATTCTCCTAGCCTTCACCTAAACTTGGAATTGTAGCACAGGCAGTAACAGTAGCAGCATGGACTAGGTGCCTCAAGTATCTACCCATTGGGTCTGGGCAGGTTTGTACTCAGGGCAGCTAACTTGTGCTACCATTACCGCTGCCTTTACTACTGCAGCCACACTGCTGTCTTTAGTGTGCTGGCTTGATGAGAGCTGGCCACAGTATGTCCAATCAAGCTGGGAATTACTGCTAGTTCCAAGTGTGGACATACGGCTAGTGTGGTTCCTGTGACTTGATTTATGAGCCCACCTGTGAAGTGACTCTATGGTGGTGCTGCTTGACAGGAATTTAAAATTAGATGGCCTCTTAGAAAGAAATGTCCAGCAAGTCCAAACTGAAGGATGAGTGATTCTTTGTACCATGTACTGACTGGACTGGGCTTCCAGGGATTAAAATGGCAGTGTTCATACCAACAGCCTACTTTGGGTTCTCTTTGAACCTTTCAGCTTCTCTGGAAATATATTTTCAAGGACATTTTGCTTTTGTGTCTGTGAACAGCTGTATCTCTGGGCAAATACGCAAATGTATGTCTTCCTTTGTTGCCACAGTCTGAGTAGTCACCTGAAGCATGAGGAGGAAGATGTGGGGAGGAAAGAACATATAAAGTCCTGTTATATGCTGGTCAAAATTCCAGAGTGCAAATATTTGAGTAACCTGCTGAGTAAGTGTGTTGTGTCCTTCTCTAAGAGTTAGTCCAGACAGAGGACAAGAACTTGCTACAGCTGCCAGCTGGCAGAGTTACTCCTTTAGCGCAAGTGGTAGGGGCTTGTGATAGCTCCAAATTGGCGTCCTGCTGACAACCTATGGTGGAGGTCACTACACTGGAATAGAAAGCAATTTAAATAACACATTGTACTAATTAAAACTTAGCTCCTTCCATGAAGCCTTTCCTCTAATCCTCTGAAAAGATGTCACTTACACATAGATAAATGAATGCAATACAGCCTGCACCGCAACAGTGTTTACTCTTCTGACCCTGGGCCTATGTGCCTGATTATAAGCTAGACTGCAGCTACCCCTTGCAGCCGCACAATGGTGATAGGAGGCAAAAAGAAGCTCTGGTGCCTCCTGGAAGGGCTAGATACAGTCTCAGTCCTGGTGCTCTCTGTGCAAGGCTAATGTTAAAACTGATGCTAGTGTAATATACAGGCTTGAAAAATAGGATCATGTTTCCCTCTAGGGGCAGGCTTAGGGTTGCCAACCCTCCAGGATTGTCCTGTGATCTCCAGGAATTAAAGAGTTTATCTTTCATTAAAGATAATGTCATGTGATGAAGCCTCCAGGAATTCATCCAACCAAAGTTGCCAACCCTAGGCAGGCCCCAGGGAGGATAAGATTTGATTACTGATGTTACTCTTTTAGCTCAAATGATAGCAGCTTTTGCTGCTGGAAGTCATGGGTTTGATCCCTGTTGACAACTCTAAATTTGTAGAGGTGGCTTGTTATCCTGGCTTCCGCAAGTGGGGTGGGAAAGGTGCCTTTAATTCATATTGGCCAGCAGAGCAGTAGATATCCTGGAGGCAGGCACTGTGGCTCATGGTCCCAGCGACTCCCTCCACAGGATATCTTCATACCTCAGCTAACATAAGTAGTGGCTAAGACCACAAAGTCGTCCTTAGAATGCAAATTCCTTGGAGCAGGGAGTGTGTCTTGTATAGAACACTGAGCCATGGGTCAGTAGCCCTCAGTGAGCCATGTTTATAGCAGCTTAGTTCAAAGGTCTGACAGAACTTTTCAGAGGGGTGTAATTAGAGTGAATTAGTGGCAATTTGGGGAATAGAACCTTGATCTCCAGACTCCTGCTCTAGGACATGCTGCCTCTTCCAGGAATGAAGATGGCACCCTCCTCTGGAATTACACAAACTGCTTAGATCTCTTTCCATTCCCATGTGGAACGAAAACGCTGACATGCCAGGCAGTAAATTGTGCTTAGATTTCTGCTGATTTGTTTCCAGGCCATTACCTGCCATTGTATTACTCTGTCTTCCCTATGTGAGTATGGAGAGCACAGATGGAATACTTAGGGATTTGGAACAAGGTCACCAAATGGTAACATGGACTAATATCTGTAGAAAGTCAATCCAGGTGAACACAGAGGCTCCAGCACCAAGCTCCACTCTGTTGTAACAGCTCATGCTTTACTGTCTGATCCTTCTAACAGCAGTAGGATTCTTGGGCTTACAGATAAAGCTGTCTCAATCCTTAAAGCTGAGTTCACAGTTTTCATTTGAAAATCACCTTGAGTAGATTCAGAGGGTCTGGGGTACAACACTGTTCAGGTTAACCTGATTTTTCTCATGGTTGATTCTCATTGTGAATCCATTAGCAAGGACTCAGGTTGGTGATTTCCTAGATGAGGCTTGCCTTGAAGCTGAGTCCCTCACATGCACTGAGTTACTCCAGTCCTATTACTGGAGAAGGAGGGCTTTATTTCTGAGAGTTTCTTACCCTTCCCACTCTCTGGGTATCCCAAAGACCTTATGCAAGGAACAAAAAAACGATTTCTTCCCCCCCTTCCATTTTTTTGCTGTCAATTAAATTGAATTTATGGCATTTTCTCTGTTCTGTAATTATCCCCTGAGATTTATTTCAGATTGTTCAAGAAGCCAATTTGCCTCCAGAAGTTGCTGGCTGCTCAGTGGAGTTATTGCTGCAGATTCTGATTTGCTAGGAGAAACAACACATTTCATTTTCTCGTTTTGTTTATATTTATTGAGCCAGGTGAGGGATCCAGGGAAATTACAATCTCTCTTTCCAAGATATATGTGACCAAATTTGTCCTGGACCTGCCAAGTGCAGTGGTCCATTAGGACAAACTTCATCATAGATCACTTACAGCATTAATTAGCCCATGTGCATGTCACAGTTTGAGAGCTCTCCTGTGGGGCTAGACTGCATAACAACGAGTTTGCATCAAACTGAAACCAGCAATGGTCAATAGGTGTCTGCTGTTATGAATATGCATGAGGAGTTCAGGTGCCTTATCTGAGTGCTGTTTTCAAATAGGTCAGACCAGAGAAAGATCAAAGCGAATACACTGAAGTTCAGCATTCATATATTAGGTGGTGAGAGCGGGGGAAGCGGGGTTACAAACTACATGAGGTGCAATCGATCCTGGTAAATCTGGACTTAGTAACATGCTCAGAAGGGATGATATTGTCCTGTAAAAGGACTCAAGCATATTTTCGCTTTATTATTTTAAATGACCTTGTTAAGGTGAGGGACTAATAGAACCAGCCAGTAGTGGGGAAAAATGAACCATATCTATCTCCCTTTGACTTCAACGGGAGTGGGAGTACGAGTAGGCTCAGCATCAACAGATTTCTGAAAGCTCCCACATGCAGCTTGGCAAATACAGTGCACTGTGGATTTGCAGGGAGCTCTATTGTTCCACTGTGCCCCCTACCCCACTCCTTACAGCTCTGCCAGTGCATCTCTTTCCTGCCTTTGTTTGATCGCATTTCCGAAGGAGAGCTGTGCAGGCTGCAAAATTTGGATCAGGATCTCATGTTTGTACCACCCCAAAGTGTGGGGTCTTCTGATCCAGGAATGTGAGGGTTTGGCCACTGTAAAGACCAGGGCCCCTTGCAAGATTTAAATTCAATTTTGGGTTGGGATTTTGAACAATCCCATAGTTTGGCTCTTGGGATTTTGGTTCAGGTGCATATGTAATTTCCAGAGGTCAGGCCAATTTAACTCCTTCCCTTTTTTCTATGGGTTTTTCTTATTCCACCAGTCCTGTGAAAAGTGAGTTCTTGGTACAGGAGATCATTGTTGTTCCATTCACTAAATGGGGATCATCTATTCCGTAGTCTGTCTGATTTTGCTCATCATTGCAGAAGTTCCCGTGGTCTCTGTGAAGACTGCCGGCTGGAGCTCTGATTCAGACGTCTCTGTTGAGCAATGAGGACAGATAGTCCTGCAGCCTTGCCTTTCCATGTTTGCAGCGGTAATGGGGAGGGTTTTTATTTATTTATTTTTCATACAGGACACAGTGTTACTCAATGGAGTTCATGTTGCAAATCAGAACACACCATACACAATACATAGTGTTCACTATAAGAGACCAGCTTAGTTTCTCTCATTATCATCTGCATTTTTTCTTTGCAGAATGAGGCTTATGTATTTTTCCTCACATTGGGGAAAATGTAGTCTTTTTGATTTACAGAAGTGTGATGGTGGCAGATCAGGTGCCAGCACTTGCCAACGCTCCTAGGCCTCACTAAAAACTGACAAATGCATAGCCAGAAACCAGTTTGGCTCACCTGTGTGTTCACGTTAAAATAGACATTAGGTTTATGAGCATGTGTTCAGTGTTTGGACTTTATGAAATGCTTGTGATTGGCTGCATTGCATTTATCTCACTTATAACATCATATCCCATGTTATAAGGTACAATTTAAGGGTCTGCTTTGTAACTATAAAAGTGTTTGCTATGAAACTGGAAACCCCCATAGTCAGGAGAGAAGCATTACCAAGTGTGAAATACTAGTTTACTATGAGAGGTGTCATCTCCCACCCAACAAAAGAAGGCCTGTAGATGCCACACAAACCACTGTGGAACACTGGTAGACAAAAGACCTTGTTGATTGCTCCCCCAATACCCATGAAAAATGGACATGCACAAACCCTCATCGCATCACAATGTTTGAACTCTGGGGAAAGGGAATAAAAATACTTGACCAGAAGGTACTGTATCCCTATGCTGGTTGGACTTCAAGGAGAGGGCAAGACTTCTAAGCATAAGCAAGGGATCCCCAGCTGTTTAGCTTGGGTTAGCCCTATAGGACATGAGGCACTTGCATGTTACAGCAGCTTCTTTACTTTTTGGAATCTAAGACCATAACTAATTTGTGTGTGTGTTTACCTGCTTTAACTTTGTAAATAACTCTTGTTTACTTTTCTTGGTTAATAAATCTTTAGTTAGTTTATTACAGGACTGTTGTTATTACAAATGTTGTCTTTGGGGTGTGATCTGAGGTGCAATTCACCTGAAGTAAGTGACTGGTCTTTTGGGACCTGGAGTAAACTGAATATTGTTGTGAATTTTGGTGTAAGGGAACCATCCGTCACAAAGGTAGTCTTTCCTGGATGGCAAGTTAGACCGGAGTGCCCAGTACGACACTCATGGGCTGCTATACTGTTAGGCACACCAATGAAAGAGGTGGCAAACCAAAGTCCCTTGTATGTGTTTCTGGTGGTGATAACCTAATTGATGTGTTGTCCAAGGCAGAGTGTAAAGTATTACAGAGCACATAATGGCTTCTCTGTTTGCCTGCAGTTAAGATATATATAAGAATTTATGGCTGCAGTTATTTCTCAAGGCACTTTGCTATACCTTGGGTATGAAAGGCACAAAATAAAACCAAACACTCTTCTTTTTATAAGCAATTACAATAGTGGTCAGTTAATATGCAGAGACTAAACCCTAGGTTCACCCACCAGCACTTATTTTAGATTGAACATGAATTCTTAAAGGTGATGTTGGACAGTCCCGTGATCAACACTGCTCTTTCCTTTTTCATGCTTCCTCTCTCTTCTCCTTCTGTGTCTTTTGCATGCTCACTTCTTTCTACCTCTCATCTTTGTTCTTTTCCTCTTCCACAGTTTTGAAAGTTACTACCATTGTCTTTGAAGGGGAGGAGAATGTGGGGTGTCAGCAGAACAAGGAATCTGACTAGTCAGTGAATGAGGTAGGCTACAAAGGAAACAAGGGCTCACTTTCTGTCTCAAGGTGCTTCATACAAGCTCTGGGGGGGAATTCCTCCCTGTAATTTATGCCCGTTTGTTGCTTGCTGCTACTGCTGCTTGCTTCCATCAGATAGGTAGCCTCATGAGGAGTTAGCCAGCATACAGGGTCTGTCATCTTCCAGTGCTCCAAAGGTTACTTTCACCATTCAAAAATGCTATCCTTGGAGACTAAGTCATCTGGCCAGTCTTTGCTTAACTTTCCTATCTGTTAATCACAATTCCACACAAGGAAACAAAAAGATGCCCACATCAGATGAGATTGTGGGTGTGGCTCAGACCACAGCCTCCTGCTATCAGAGTGCTTTTTATTTATTTAAATAAATTAGCGCTCCCAGTGGGACTGGGGCCCATCATAGAGAGAAACAAAAATCAACTTCTCACTTGGAAAGTTTTTTAAAAAGGTATAAATTAGGGTAGCATGTTTTTCTTTTCGTTAAAGTCCTCCCCATAACAATGAGCTCTGCATCACAATCCACATTCCAGCTGCCTCTACAAGGAGCTCCATCTTTTGTCATAGACACAATGCTTGTACTGTTAGTGTCTGCTTAAGGAAAATGCCTGAGACTCTTCCATGAAAGCATCTTAACTCACAGTTATTCCTGACACTGTCAACAAGATAATTAGTTCTTCTTACATTTCATCTTTTTCTCTGTACTTGTAAATAACTACCAACCATCCTGGAATAGTACCACCTTTGAAATCAGTCAGCACCATACTGGCAGTCTTCAAGCCATTTTTAAGCTGCTCACTTTTATCTTCATTCATATGTTAGACTATGAGCCCAATTCCTTGGTGTCCTGCACTTTGCACAATTGCTTACACCAGTGCAGAAGTGGAGATAATCAGAATAGTAGTGTCTGATACTCACTTTGCAGTCACTGCAGTCACTCCCTGGCCACACAATAGCAGATCTTAAGGTGGCCATCCTGCAGCAAAAAAACTTCAGGACCAGACTTCAAAGAGAAACTGCTGAGCTTCAGTTCATCTGCAAATTTGACACCATCACTTCAGGATTAAATAAAGACTGTGAATGGCTTGCCAACTACAGAACCAGTTTCTCCTCCCTTGGTTTTCACACCTCTACTGCTAGAACAGGGCCTCATCCTCCCTGATTGAACTAACCTCGTTATCTCTAGCTTGCTTCTTGCTTGCATATATATACCTGCCCCTGGAAATTTCCACTACTTGCATCCGACGAAGTGGGTATTCACCCACGAAAGCTCATGCTGCAAAACGTCTGTTAGTCTATAAGGTGCCACAGAATTCTTTGCTGCTTTTGCAGAAATATAGTGAACTGGTCCTCTCCGTTAACCATGTGTCTGGTATACAGAAACGTTTTAATGAATTGTGTGATTGTTCTTTTTGCTTAGAAAATTTTAAAACAAATATGGGCAGAAGACAGCATTGCTTCCTTAAAATAATCAGCAGCAGAGAGTGGCTTCCCATGCTGTGTCGTGCAACATGACACTCGAAAACTTACAGAAACAAGATTGTTTGATGTGTGAACAAACTGTGAAAAGGCACTTGACTGGTTCTGGAACTTCTGCAGCTCTCTTGTCAAATGTTCCTTTTGTTGATCGGAGCAAGGCTTCCTAGGTTATGTTTGAAGTTGACTTTTAACATTGAATGGTTGGGAATCTAGGCAGGCTGAACAAAAAAACCCACATTTAAGTATCTACCAGTTATGAAAGTGTCTTCCATAGCCTTGAGCTTTACCTTATTAAGTAAACAGAAATCAAATATTCATGGGCCGATTCTGGCTTCACTCCAGTAGTATATAGGGGCTCGAATTGAGTCATAAGGGGTAGGAAAGAATTTCCCTGGTGCCAAAGCTGCATAGGCCTGATGTGAGCAGACCTACACTCTCTCCATCATATGCTCTGGTGTAGGTGGCACACTGTTTGTGAGACTGTACATGGAAGGAGACATATCAGGGACGCTCAATACTGTGGAGATTCTGGGCCATAACATACACCAGAGTAAGCCCAGGCAAGGCTGTTGTATGGCCATCTGTGATGGGGTATCTACCCCACACAGGTGGTGAAAAGGTTGTTGCAGCTGGGGAGCTGAAGGCATAACTCAAGATGAAGCCCAGCTGGGGGGAGCTGCGGGGTGTTATAAAGGGCTATGCACAACAGTAACAGTACACTAATTCCACTAATTAGATGCAGCACTGCTTTTTATTTATTATATATTATAAAATTTTAATTTTTTAATAAATTTGTTTTTGTTACTGATCCTTCCCTTCCCTTCCCTGAGTCCTGAGTCCCGGTAGCACGCGCGGACGGTTGGTGGGGGGTCTCTGTGTGAGGGTGATGAAGAGGGGTGATGAAGAGGGGCGGCGGGAGTGGGTTCGCGATCGCCGTCCTCTAAAGACCCTTCCTTCCTCATCTTCCCCCCGACAGGGAGGAGGGGGAACTGTCCCGGCACTCTTCCGTCCTCCTCGTCACGTCCACTGGTGGCACTGGGGCACTCCACCACCTAGAATGGCATGCAGTGCCTCAGGCATGCGCTCCCTGGGGCTGGGCTCGGGCGTCCGTTTGCCGCGACTTTTTTTTACCCTTCTGACTTCTTCCTACCTTCTCTTCGGGCACTTTCGCATCCCGCTATCCTTTGTCCTTCTCATCTTTCTTTAGAGACCTTCTCCTCCGTCCTTCTCGTTGGTCAGCAGCAGCCCGAGCACAGACTCCCCGCCCGCACACACACCACACCCAGATCCAGATATGATCCTTGGACTTCCCGGGCCTTCCATGCGGGGGTCATTCACTCCTCTGCTGGAGAGGACTCCTCTGCTGCAGGTGTGCTGGAGGCAGGTGGCTGCGGAGCTGCAACCGTGCAGATTCAAAACGCCATTCAAACAAAAAGAGATTCAAAAAAAAATGGGTCATTTCCTGTTCATTTCTGTGTGTGGGCCCAGAGAATCCAAGCTCGACTGCTGTCCAGAGTGGTGCAGTGTGATGCACTGTGGATAGCCCCGAGCTGCTGTTACACGAGACACACCCAGCCCAAGCCTAATATGAGCGCAAAGGTACGTGCTACACTCCACCTGGGGTGGGGACCAACCAAATTCTAAAAAAAGAGCCCTAGTCGAAAAAAATGGCTTCTTCTGGTGTGGGGTTTGAGTGAGTTAGTTCGAATTAACGCTGATAAATTCGAATTAAAGTCCTAGTGTAGACCAGGCCAAAGAGAGGAAGTTTTGGAGCAGAAGGGGCTGCAGGGATAGAGGTAAGAACTCTGCAGTTACTTTCTTGCCATTGAAGAGTGGAGAGACCTGTAGGGAACAGGCAGGATCTTGTAGGGTGAAGAGGAAGCCCAGGGAGGGAAGATACCTAGAAGAGACAGGATTGGAACAAGCTCCTGTGGCTGACCCTGGCACAAGGGTAAGAACCAGATCCCCAGGGAAAAAGCCCTGGGAGATGTTACTTGTTACAAAGAGCCAAGGAAGGGACTGGGGAAAAGGTCTGAAGCAAAAAAGGTAGGAAGGAGTCTGTGGATGCAGCAGCAAAATATCTGGCAGAACCTTTGGAACAGGTGCAGAGAAGGGCTACCATCATGGGGATCAAGTATCACAGGCCTAGGCAGGCTAAGCCTCCCCTGACCCAAGCTGTGATCCCGCCCACGTTGTGCCCTGACGTCCCGGGGCGGGGGGTGGGCCAGTGGATCAGCTTGGTGCTCAGGGGGGCCGTCAGCTTGGCCCGGTTCTGGGGCCAGCCCGGCGCTTGGGAGGGGGCAGGACTCCTCTGGCCATGAGGGGGAAGTGCTTGGGGCTCTGGTGAGGGGCGGGGCCTCAGGTGGAAGTGGGGCAGCTTGCTTCTCCGAAGGGGGGGTTCGCCTGCCATCCATGGCTACGAGGATGATCTGAAGAATGGAATACCTCCCTTATGAGAGAAGATTCGGAGAGTTTGGCTTGTTTAGCCTAACCAAAAGAAGGCTGAGTGGAGATATGATTGCTTTCTATAAATATATCAGAAGGAGAAATACCAGGGAGGGAGAAGAGTTATTTAAGTTAAGTGCCAATGTGGACACAAGAACAAATGGATATAAACTGGCCATCAGCAAGTTTAGGCTTGAAATTAGATAAAGATTTCTAACCATCAGAGGAGTGAAGTTCTGGAACAGCCTTCCAAGGGGAGCAGTGGGGGCAAAAAACCTAACTAGCTTCAAGACTGAGCTTTATAAGTTTATGGAGGGGAGGGTATGATGAGACTGCCTACAATGACATGTAGCCGATCTGCGACTGCTAGCAACAAATATCTCCAACAGCTGGTGATGGGACACTGGATGGAGAGGGCTCTGAATTACTACAGAGAATTATTTCGCAGGTGTCTGGCTGGTGGGTCTTGCCCACATACTCAGGATCTAACTGATTTCCATATTTGGGGTCAGGAAGGAATTTCCCCCTGAGTCAGATTGGCAGAGACCTTGTGAGGTTTTCACCTGCTTCTGAAGCATGGGACATGGGTCACTTGCACATTTAAACTAGTGTAAATGGTGGATTCGCTGTAACTTGCAGTCTTTAAACCATGATTTGAGGACTTCAGTAACTAAGTCAGAGGCTAGGGGTCTATTGCAGGAGTGGGTGGGTGAGGTTCTGTAGCCTGCATGTGCAGGAGGCCAGACTAGATGATCATGATGGTCCCTTCTGATTTTAAGTCTATGAGGCTGCTAATCCTACGGTCCCTGGACTGGAACCCCATGTCGAGGGTGGGCCTGGGTTCACCTATCTGCTATGGGGGACGGTGGTGTGAAGCCCTCCTGACATAAGGGGATAAGAATTATTTAAAACCCTGAAACAAAGATGTAAGGGCCTCTGGGCCCAGAGTCAGGGGATGGACACCTGACACAAGGTCTTGGAATTATTTGTTGGACTCTTGTTCATTGGACTTTGTTATCCCGGAAGGAGTGGATCTAAAATGTGTGAACTGTCTGGAAAGCCAAAGAGGCAAGAGCGAGGTGACTGTCATCCTGGGGTGCTAGGTTTCTGTCCCCTCTGGTCATCTTCAGCTCTTCATTTAGCTGGGAAGCCCCCTTGGAGTCCAAAAAGGGAAAACCAGTTTCCTTCAGCCTGACCACTCCCTGTAGCAAACCCATTGTTCTGGGGCTGGACCTCTTTGACTGGGAAGACAATCCTAGTTGATTACTCTTGTGTTAGTCCTGCAGGAAGTTCTCAGGCATTGCAATACTCTGTCCTTGACATCTCCAGGTAGGTACAATTGCATATTCAAAACATAGGTCAGATTCTTCACAATGGTGGTTACAACATCAGTGGAAGGTCACAGTTTTACAGGTATATACCAAATAATCTCTCACAGCAGCTGAGACCACATAGAGGCCTTGTATCCAGAGGCTTATAGCAAAGAGGGCCCTAAAGGATACTCTTGAGGACACAAAGCCAGCGGCTAGCTCAGGCCCTTTCACTGGACAGGAGCTTGAAGAAGACTACTGCAGACAGAGTGCCCTAGACATTAGGGATTTGTCTTTTGTGCTCTGTCGAGGTGTTGGACCCATGAAAAGGGACTAATGTCTGTGGAAAGAACAACTATGTACAGCTCTGTTGGGGAAGGCATGGGGCCTTGTAGCCTAGCTAATACTATGTCTGGAGGAGCAGCTAACAGGAGCTGGGCAGGAAGTGCTGCTGCAGCAGCAGGATGACAACACAAAGGGGTCCTCGGTGAGATATACCACAGCTTCCAGCTCCTTCACAATCTTCCCATCCCTCTTTCACAGTGTGTCTGCAGCTCCTCACAGTCCCTGTATCCTGTCTGAACCATAGAGTGGCAGCCATTTTACTTGTGGGCTACAGTGCAAGGTGACAGCCAACTTTTAAGGAAGCCTCACTTCCACATGCGGATAGACCGTAAGGAAATCATGGCCATCTTGCTTCCTTTTGACTCAGGGAAAATGAGTGAATTGGTGCCTTTCATTGTTTTTTCATGAGGCAGGTAAAAAAAACACCCCAAAATTGCTAAAGTGGCAAGGAAATCGAGTTGGCAAAACTGAGGAGTCTGCAGGCCATAAGCTCGAGAAGCTCTGTGACAGGGCACCATCTGCTCCTGTCCTCTTTGGACCACAAGATACCTTCCCTTGTGTATGTACCACCAGGCAGTTTATTTAGAGTGTTTCACTCCACCATCATCAACATACTAGTGCAGTCACAGTATTTACAATGTCTTTGAGCTTTACCCCTTCTACAGTTTGGGAAGAAAAGCAGGGCCACCCAGAGGATTCTGGGGGCCTGGGGTCTTTGGTGGCGGGGGGCCCCCGCTTCGGCGGTAATTTGGCGGCGGGGGGGCCCCTTCTGTTCCGGGACCTGCTGCCGAAGTGCCCCGAAGACCCGCGGCAGGGGCCCTCTGCCGCCGAAGCAGGACCCGCTGCCGAAGTGCAGCCGGGTCTTCGGCGGTAATTCAGCGGCGGGCGGCCCCCGCTGCGGGTCTTCGGGGCACTTCGGCAGCAGGTCCTGGAACAGAAGGGTCCCCCGCTGCCGAATTACCACCGAAGACCCAGCTGCATTTCGGCGGTGGGTCCCACTTCGGCGGTAATTCGCCGGCGGAGGGCCCTTCCGCCCCGGAGCGGAAGGACCCCCCGACGGCGAAGACCAGGAGTGGAAGAAGCTCTGGGGGCCTGAGCCCTGCAAGAGTTTTCCGGGCCCCCCAGAGCGAGTGAAGGATCCTGCTCCAGGGGCCCTGAAAAACTCTCATGGCCTGGGGCAAATTGCCCCTCTTGCCCCCCCCTCTGGGCGGCCCTGGAGAAAAGGTGTCTCCTCCCAGAGAACTCCCTTTTGTCAAGCCCTACTGGCCTTTCTCTCTGTTCTGCTTCTCTCCCCCGACCCCTTCCTGTGCTCTTCCATCCAGTCTCCTTGTTACATGACTAATTAGCTCATTAGCTATTCAGCCCCAATCTGATGGGTAATCAGGAACTCCTTTCTTTAATAGACCCTTCCTGGGATGGCCTAGTTGGTTAAATAGTGACCAGAGTGCTGGTTCTATTGCTGATTCTCAGCACTCTGTCACAAGCCCTAACCATCCATTGGACTGTGCCATGGGGCTAAACCAGGAACTACTGTTTGACCTTAACTATAGCTGCTTAAGCCACTGTACCTAGGGCATTTTCAACCTTTCCATTTTCTGTTAGCCCCAGTGAAGTGCCCATGCACTTCACTCATGGGTCTGAGTGCTCATGGGGACCCAGCAGAGCAATAGCCTATAGGCCTAATGGTTGGAAAGCCTCCAGTGCTTGCCTCTCTCGTGATATACCAGACATGATACCAAAATTGTTACAAGGTTTGATGTATCAAAGTGCTGAACAGCTGTAATCTGTTCTGTGATCTGTTCACACAATTCATGAACAGGATGAAAGATGAAATTAATCAAACAAATTATTCATTGCAAATTACTCATTCAATTCTACACCCCTCTCTTTAATCACCACAAGTGGTCAGGACATCAGCTGGAATATAGACCCTCTGCTGAAGGAAGAGTGCCACCTACTGGATTGCCATCACCATGTACTGACCAGCATCAACATGGCTCCACTGTTTAGATGTAAGATGATGACAGCTCAAGGTGGTCTGGCCCAAAGACAGGTGATGGCCCCTCCCAGATTGCAGAACAGATCTATAATGGGGTAGAGACCCTTGCTTTCTAAATTCCTGGTAGAGAAGTAGGCATCATGGCAGTATGTGATGTTAGTGGCTGCTGCTTACACCTCTGGTTTATCTGCTTCTGCTTAGTCTGATGGGTGCATGCAGAATCGATTCATATCTCAACCCTGGGATCATTAGGTTAGCCCACCTCTGCAGCAAGGAAAGAAGGGATTAGTTTGCAAAGACAAGGTCTCTGCCATTTGTGTGAAATATTAACACAATTTGCAGGAGGCAACCTCACTGAATCACTCATGCAGCTGATTCTCTTAGACTGGATGTAGGGCCGTAACTGTGGCAAGATTAATGCAGAGCATCCATCATTCCCATTAATAGATGGCAGTGCTGTGTAGATACATTGTGTGGTCTGGCTTTAATTACTTTTTAAGGAGGTCCCTGTATGTTTCTTTTCAGCAAAGGGTGAAATGGAGAATTGAGATTAGAGCTCTAGACTGACTGATTGAAACTGCCCATGGCAACTTTTGTTTACAGATTTTTCCAACAAGCGCTTATAGTCAAAGAAATAATTGGGAAAGATTCAGTGGAATGGCTTCTACCTACAAGAATCTGAGATCTTGCATAGACTTTTTTTTAGTCTTGGGGACGAGCAGTTTTTGTATCCCTAAAGGGGCCTTGAGAATACCCAATATTCTCTCTTGAGACCCTAAAGCACAATTGCACTCAAGAAGGAATGCACAGCCATGTCTTGGAGCCCATAACTACCAGCCCTTAAATGGCCAGAAGTAGTCACTGTTGAGCAATGTAAAAAACAAACAAATGTATAATATTATTCACCCTTATAGAGCTCTTTATATTTTTAAGTGCTGTACGTTCACTGACTTTTATTTATTTATTTATTTTTAGTACAAAGACCTTGAATCTCTTCTTACTCTCTTTTATGCCGGCATATCCCAAATAACCGCGATGTGTTTAATTTCTGGTATAACTGAATGGGGAATCAGGTCTTGCCTTCTTTTGTTGCTGTAAGGCTTCACAGTAACCTTGACTTGCCTGTCTGCCTCACACATGACCCATTTTCTGCCTTCATATATCAGTACAATTCCCACTAAGAGGGAATTGTTTGTGGAGGATTGGGCCCAATGTATATAAGTGTTATATGTCACAACAAAACAAATTAGTCAAGAGAGTGAATTTATGCAGCTACTACCAGGAAAACGTTCTGGATAGGACAGGGAATGTGAGTAGGTGAATAAAAAACTATACACCCATAGGGCAAGGCCCCTGGCATATAAGGAAGAGAATACAGCAATTCCTGCAAGGCCTACCCTGCTCTCAGGTCTAAAGAAAAGATCAGGGTTCAAATCCAAGTTTCTATCTATAGTACTTACACCACCACCATTAGTACAGTATCTGACAGCCTCAGAGTCTTCAATATATTTATCCTCCTATCACCTGTGAAGTAAGGAAGTGCTGTCGTCTGTGTTTTCAGATAAGGAACTGAGGCACAGAGAGACCAAGGGCCAGGTTCACAAAGGGCATTTTGGCCTTGCAATGCCTAACTCCTTGGTGTCCTGCTGCCCAGTGGAATTCACAGCTCTGAGTTAGGCACCCAGGCTACCCATGTATTGTGTGGAGAGAATTAT
Organism: Mauremys reevesii; assembly: GCF_016161935.1. Lineage (NCBI taxonomy): Eukaryota > Metazoa > Chordata > Testudines > Geoemydidae > Mauremys > Mauremys reevesii. The sequence continues at coordinate 26,267,376 of NC_052635.1, read as the reverse complement.
GGACATATGCATTACGGCTGGAGCCCAGGTTCTGAAACATGGTGCGGGGGATGGGTCTCAAAGCCTGGGCTCCAACCTGAGCTGGAACATCTACATGTTATTTTTAGCCCCATAGCATGAGTCCTGTGAGCCTAAGTCAGTTTACCTGGGCTCTGAGACTCACAGTCACTTTTTCTTTATTTTGCAGGGTAGACCTAAGAAGGGGATTCTCAGGCGCTAGCAAGCTGAGTGCCAATGCTAGCCAGGAATGAAATGCAGAGGAAAAGGGCAGGAATTAGGGTCCAGATCCCTAAAGGTGCTTAGGAACCTAACTACCATTGATCTGGGTGATAGGTGACTGGCTAGAGGTGGTGCTTACCATGGCTTGGGATTCTCACTCGCGAACCCTTTCCTGGAGTTAGGTGCCAAAGCCAGGTTGGGCCTTTCTTTCAGAGAGAGAAAGAGAGTGAGCACCCTACCCCACCCCATTACAATCAATTGGTTTGGGCACTTGTGTATCCAAAGAAGACCTGTTTTCAAGTCCTTGCTTTGCCTGACTTGGAGCAGAGACTTGAACCCAAATTGCCCATATTCCAAGCGAGTGCCCTTAACTAGAGCTTGGCAAAAATTAAAAATGCACTTTTTCGGACACTGAGACTATCCACAAATTCAGGTTGGAGTTGGCAAAAAAACACTTGAAAACAAAAATTTTGGAAACGTCGAAAAGGTTTGTTTTGAAAACGTCAAAACACATCATTTTGTTTCAAATCAACATCTTCTAAATGAAATATCAGCTTCAAATTGATATTCAAAATGTTTCATTTGACCTGAACAAAATAGTGTTGGTATTTTATTTTGACAAGGACAACCAGAAAAAAATCAGCTTCACTTCAAAACTAAGCACATTTTTGTTCTGATTTGGGGTGGGGGTTGGGGGGTTCAGCCGCTGAACCAAAAAATCAATTATTTGCTCAGCTTTAGCCCTAATCACCAGACTATTGGATATTCTGGGTCACTCCTTCCTCAGTCACTCCTGTTTGAAGCTGTTCTACTTTGTATAATAATCATTTGTGGAGGAGAGAAAGAGTGCAGTTTTATAACTTGGTGGTTATGGAACTCACCTGAGATATGGCATAGTGAGATTCATTTCCTTGCTCCAATGAACAGTTAATTCTTTATACAAAGTGGAACACACTTTTCTGAACTCTACACACCCCATACTGTAAAGGGCTCTGTGTTAAAGGTTTCCGTCTTGCCACATCTCTTAGAGCAGGGGTAGGCAACCTATGGCACACGTGCCGAAGGCGGCACGCGAGCTGATTTTTCAGTGGCACTCACACTGCCTGGGTCCTGGCCACTGGTCTGGGGGACTCTGCATTTTAATTTAATTTTAAATGAAGCATCTTAAACATTTAAAAAACCTTATTTACTTTACATACAACAATAGTTTAGTTATATATTATAGACTTATAGAAAGAGACCTTCTAAAAACGTTAAAATGTATGACTGGCACACGAAAGCTTAAATTAGAGTGAATAAATGAAGACTTGGCACACCACTTCTGAAAGGTTGCCAACCCCTGTCTTAGAGTAACACCAATGGTTATTAAAAATGAAAGTCACATTTATGAAAGTCTTCATGGTGTCTATTTACTTTTCATTCAGTTTGTTCATTGGAAGTAGGTTTCTTCTGATCAGTTTCACTTTCTGGTTCTTATGCGTTAGCCCAGTACTCTAAAATAGGGTTCCAAATCACAATGGAGAATTTTTACATCAAAACAAACACAAATAATATGAAAACTTTTCTGTTGCTCTTGGGCTCTGGAAAATCATTTACAAACTGTATATTTGTGGGCTAAATAAAGCAGCCAGTAGCTCATTTATATTTTCTTTTCTCTAGGTGTGAGATAGTTGGCACTGTGTGCAGTCACAGGGCCAATTTCTGGTCTCATTTAAATCAATGGGAGTTTTGGCATAGATTTCAGTGGAGCTGGGATTTGGCCTACTCTCATTCTGCAAACTTCAGGCTTGCTGTGATGTTTGTTCAGTGCAGCTTTGGTGTATGATCAGGGCTGCTGAGCACTACTGTAATACAAATAATAACAATAAGAATAATGTCCATAGTGTAAATGAACAAGTGGGGCCAATTTGTTCCCTGATTTCCACTCTATGGGATCCTGTAGGCTTCAGCTGTATTTCAATTTGCACTGGAAAGTGTAAATACTCAGGTTTGTAGCTGCAGTTCAATCATGGGCACAAACTGCCTCTGACATTCATTGTGGAGTGATGAATATATGATGTTTGAGACTGTGTCCCAGACTGTTGCTTCTGTATATTGAGGGTGAAATCCTGGCTCTTTTGGAGCCAATGACAAAACTCTAATTGACTTCAGTGGGACCAGGATTTCAGTCCCGTCTCTAATCCCGATTAAGCTGCAAATTATACGATCTGTTGATGTAAAATAAGCTGCTGGGAGGCATGTAGCATCAGATGCTGTGATGCATATGTGAGCGCATGACACACAAGCTGTGCTCTCTGATGTTTAAAAAGGCAGAAAACTATCTAAATCTTTATGAATGGAAGTTAGGGTGACCAGACAGCAAGTGTGACATATCAGGACGGGGGTGGAGGGTAATATGCACCTATATAAAACAAAGCCCTGAATATCAGGACTGTCGCTATAAAATCGGGACACCTGGTCACCATAATGGAAGTGCAGTTTGTTTTGCCATGTTCCGGCTTACTTTAACTGCTGGGCATTGCAAGCTAGGACTATCCTGCACCGTGGAGGAAGCTTGCATGACACCTGTCAACTTCAGTGCTCTAACAAGCACAACTCATCATCCATTTGCATGAGCACTGAGATCCAACCCAAAATGAGCATGATAATTACAAGGGGTCATTAAAATTCCTTTCTTCTCCCAGTCATTAAACAAACCCTAAGAGAAGCAGACTTCATACCTGGAAAAAGTGGCATGTTAATGGAGATGCACCCAGCGTAATTACTGTCATCCATCACCTTCTGCCCCTCTGATGTTGACAATGTGCAGCTCAATATTTAAATAAGCCATTTCTCTTCAGAAGCTGAGGGATTAGACGCAGTCAAATTTCTCAGTCTAGCCAGCAAATGATACAAATCCACAGATTAAAAAGGATTTGCTGGAGTGAATTAGATCTGCTGTTGCATTGTGCCTTATAAAAAATTCTTTGCTCCCTAGACCATTGCTTGGGGCTATTAGAGAGGGAGAGAAAGAGAATTCTTTCTTATTGGAGGGAAGCAAAATAAAATTAGTTCCCCTTTACTCAATATTGTTGATTTACTTTAAAGGTGCAGTTCCCAAGACCCATTAGATACCTACTGTATGTTCCTCTGCACACAATAGATTTGAAATGAAGCTGACAAAGTTATACAGCTGAGCACAGTTACCTCTGTTTTGCTCCAGCATTAGCTTTTCAGAAGACTGGCCAGGTTATGTTAAGTGGAAGGAAAATATTAACTGAAGTCGTTTTTAATCTGGATTCACATTTGTATGCAGCTTTTTTCCCCATTTGCTAGCAAGGAACATTTAGCTTTTTCTGGGTTCTCAGTGAGCCATAGGAGGCACTTCCAGAGTAAACAGAAAAGGTTGCAGACACATCAAGAAATGGTCACATCAGCACTATTTTGGCAGCTGTAGGAAAGTGTTGGTTGGTTGGTTTGTTTTTGTCCTGCACTGTGACGATGAAAGGTACATGAATTAGAGCACTGGAGGCTGAAGTTCTCTGACCACAGAACAGGTTCAAAATTGGCAATAACAGTGCACATGGTGCCCCACCAATATGGACATAGGAAGGAACTGGATCCACTCAGCATTTTTAATGTGTGAGCCTAGTGCTGTTAATATGACTAGGCTGGAGCCTGAGCAGAAGTCCTGCTCATGATCTTTGACAAGGCATGATTCTGCAAAAGAGCATCCAGAATTACTGTACGTGATTGGGGCAGAATTATTCCGCTTATCTATATTGTCCACAGAGTCCATTTCCACTAGTGCTCTGCTTTTTTGTACATATTCATAATGCTTCTTGTAGAATGTGCACTTGGGGAATTCTTAAAAGAACACTGTTCATGGTCACTAGGTCCAAAAAGTGTCCTGCTTTAGTACCTTACGTGCCTAATTAAATGATTGAGAAATATAAATACTAGATAATAATGCAATAAGAACTTAGTAAATGTATATTGGACCCGATTCTGGTCTGAATTATCCCCTGGGTACTTCCAATGACTTTAGTGGAGTGGTGTCACATGCATGCTGGTGTACCTTAGACTGGATTTTGACCCATTATATTCACAGTTTTATATAATAGAATTATAGCTGAAGGAGAGTAAAACTGGGAGGTAGGGAATGGAGAAAAGTTAGATTTTCTTTTTCCAGCTGAAGTCGTAAAAAAGACAGAGTCTATAAGGCACGCACACACAGAAAGGATGTTCCAGATGGCAGGAGCTGAAGAGAAGGATTCTCACACCAACACTGGCTACAGTACAGAAAGGGAGGAGGCAAATGCGAATTCCAAGGGCTACAGCCTTGAATCTGAGTGGAAAGTCTCTTTTACATATCCCCTCCTGGAACGTATGCTCCTCTCTGATATGCTGACATATTCCCTTGAGAAGCAGTCAATGCTTTTTCAAACCAGGGCTGTCTATGCAGCCTCACACAGGAGCCAGATATTCTAATGTTCATTTATTGAAGATTCAACACTCCTATAAAGCTTTAAATTGAAAGAAAGCCTGCCTGCTTCCCCGCATCCCTGTTTGGCTTAGCACAGCCTCCTAAAGCACATCCCACTGTGTATAAACAGCAAACTACAGCTGAGACTAAAGATATTACCCTCTATGCCCAGTGATGGCAGCCATCTTGCTAAAAAGAGACCTCCAGCAATATAGAAGAAGCCAATAGTCAGAGGTTGTAAATTACTTCTCCTTGTGGTTCATAAACACAAAGTTGTGAACAAGTGACATCAATCAATGCAACTAAATCCTTTCATTGTTCTGAAAATATCTAAAAGAAAATTATCTGTTCTGTGACTGTTTTGCTGTGATGCCTGGATTGGGTATAAACCCTCATGTTTCGTGGCATGGGGCAACCTCTAATGAATGAGGAATAGGAAAACTTTCCTTATGGCCGGGATATACCATAACTGCCTACTATAGTTTCTTGCACCTTTTTCTGCAGCAACTGTCACAGGCGGGATCCTGGACTAAGTCACTCACTGGTCTGATTCATTATAGCAATTCTCGTGTTCTTATATGTAGATGCACCATTATATTCTACTGGACAATCTGGCAGGCCTGCTGCTGTATATATATTTGCTTCTCTTTGTAGAACAAGTGGCACAGATCCTTTACCTTGCCAGGTAGATGCCTGCATGTTTGGAACTATCAGTCAAGTGTCTTATTCCTGAAGCTACTGGTACGTGGTTAGCTACCAGTATTGCCTATGGGACCACTGCAGTATTGCCAAAACCCCAAGTGCTCAAAAATCATGAGATTGGCTTGAAAAATGAGAAGTTTTTATTTTTTTTAATGAATGCTGGGTTCTTTGCTTTCTGAGCCTTTGGAGTACATTTGCTTCACATTTTTACCCTTTTTTCTGCAACAACAAGCGTTAAAGTTACTTTTATTTTAACATGAAGGTGAGATTCTTATGCGATCCTTTGATTCCAGGATCTGGGTCTTTAAGAAAAACACCAACTGCTGTAAGATTTGCAACAAAATTGTGAGAACTGGTAACTTTGTCACTAAATTATCAGTTCTCCAGCGAGTCAGCCATTTTTCCAGTGGAATTAAGCCTAGATGATTTAGGTATGCATTGTAGTTGGCGTATGTTTGAGTATGGCAAACTATGGGGAGAATGCAAGCAACAATGCCCTTCCATGGCAGATGGCTCTCTGTTAATGCTTCCACAGGCACCAGCCACTCAAGAGAAGATGAGGAGGATGTGGATAGTGAAATCATAGCTCCTCCCAAACCTCCTGTTCCTGGCTACAAGAACAGGTCAACCACAGAGGAGAGTGCATGGTGCAGCCCTCAGTGGTGCAGCAGCAGGTGAGCACCATCACCAGGCAGCCCTGGGAACTCTAGGAAGCATGTGTCTGCTTGAGGCACAGTGCCTTCTGGAGCTCCCTCTAAAGTGAGGCAACTCCATGCCACCCTCAATGTGGGCCAGTGCCTAACAGCCACAAATGAGCATTGTTGTCATGCCAGTCAAATGCCAGAGGAGTAATGTGATTAGACAGTAAATATTTTGTCACAGCATTAAATGATAACATTCATCTTCTGCTATTACTAAATCAGGCTGGAGACCAGTTTTCCATCCCTGGCACTGGGCTTCCCCACAACTGCTGGGACTCGTGTTACTATTATTATTGTTATTTTATTTTGCAAGATGGCTGCTACCAGCAGTATGCTTCAGGAGGCCAATGGGGATGAATTTCCACCTTGATGCATGTCAGAGAGTGTAGGGGTTGCTGGTGCACACTTTGAGGATTCTTTGCTTAGGAAAATGGCGGCTTTTTCATTTTCAATAACGGGGAATAGTAACGAATGTGCACACAGAAATAAATAAATCATTTCCATTTGCTCTGTGCCCTACAGCCCTGGTCATTAACATTATTATTTCAAAGCCTCATGTGACGAGCTGAACAGGATCATGCTATAAGGTATGCAAAAAGCTGTTTAAAGGCCATATAATTATTGCTATTGATGAAAAGTTCTTTCAGTAGCAGTTCTGGTTCTTGCAGGTTAAAGAAGGCTTTGCAAATAGACCATCACCCATTCACAATTAACTCAGTTATTGATGGCACTCCATAAATGTTTAAAAACACTGAAGGAGAAGTAATAAGTAGTTGATTTGTTTTCTTGACTGCAGCTGCTGCGGGCTTGTGCTTGTTTGTGTACAATTCTTTATTCCACTTAAAACCAGTGGATATATCTTTTTATTTTTTCCTAAACTAGGCTAATTAGATATCGTCTGTGTTTACTTTGGGCGAAGGGGAACTGATTGCCGCTCGGCACTGATAAAAAGCCAGCAGGTCAGCACTGAACATCAATTCTTAGCTGCTGCATGGACTTCAGTCCCCAGTCAAGATCCACCCGTGGAAATTTAGGGTTATTGTTCAGCAACAGCATGCCCCAGCATATGATTTTTTAAAAGTGCTTTAGCACAGAAGTTTATAATATCTCCTTGAAATTTGTCTGCAGGATCTTTCCTACCCGCTGTGCTTAATTTCAGCATCTAGAATAATAATTAACAGAAACTGTTTGCTCTTTCATTTGTGGGCTTCCTAGCACCAATTCTAATTAAATAACACAGATGTATTACCCTCCCTTAATATAAGATTTCTTGGCCCTTTCTATTTGTCTGTCTGTCGCATATGGGCATTTATCTCCCTCGTCCCTATGGTATCTGAGTGCAATAGCTTTCACAAACTGATCCAAGTTTCCAGACCTTAAAGGTTAGTGTACTGACCCACTGCTCACATCTAGCTTTCTTTTTTGGTGCCCATTGCAAATGATTCACAGGACACATTACAACTCTGACCATGGATTTGGAAAGATGCAAAAATAACTGCGTGGTCAACAAGAAATATAATTTTGATGCCATACGAGCAGCAGGCAATACCACTACATCACTCACAACTTAAAAATAGCCGTCCTTGCGCCTGGTCCTTTTTCCCTTGCAGCAATAGTTTCAGACTCTTCTAATCACTCAGTTTTCTTTAGTGTTGGCTGGCAGGGGCGTCAGCTACCATAACAAATAGGCCTTTCAGTGAAATATATCTCCTCCAACAGACAGGATTTGTCAAAAATAATAATAATAAAAAAGGCAGCAGAAAGAAAAAATGTTTGCTACATTTCTCCTCAAAGTTACAAAATGTTGATTGCAGTTGGGTTGTTTTATAACTAGTTTTCCCTTCCCCTATGCCCCAGGGAATTAAAGACCCTGCACACCTTTTATCAGAAGCAAAGAAAATGAATAAAATGCAGGTAATAAATGCTATGGTTTGTAGTAAACACATTCACATGCGTATATGAAGAACTGTCAGGGTGGTTAAGCACTGGAATAAATTGCCTAGGGAGGTTGTGGAATCTTCATCATTGGAGATTTTTAAGAGCAGGTTAGATAAACACCTGCCAGGGATGATCTAGATAATACTTAGTCCTGCCATGAGTGCAGGGGACTGGACTAGATGACCTCTCAAGGTCCCTTCCAGTTCTATGATTCTATCTATATGGCTAAATTCTCCTTTGACTTACCTATTGTACAAGCCCACTAACAAGGTGACTGCATGAGATGTGTACCAGCACAGAATTTGGCCTATGCATTTTGTATGCCCACAGCCACAGACAGACACACACATTAGAGATGGGCTCGAAAAAATTCCAAGATCCAAACACCCTGAACTTTGGGAAAGACTGGACATGGGGAAGGAACCAAATCCTGAGCAGAACAAGGCCACTGGTGATTGAAGGAGGTTTTGTTGGCAAAGGCTGCTGCAATGGATATTAATAATTTTTTTTCATGGAAGAAATCAACAGTTATTTGTATTTGTGGGGGAAAAGGGATATGGTGGAGCATGGAAGGGGCATTGGGGAAGTGGAGACTCTTTTCAAAACTGCTTATTATTTTTTATTTCTCACAAAAACTATGTGTTAGGCATTTGTCTATGAAATCCTGTAGTGGGAATCAAGGGCATCTCCACTGAAGTCCATAGAGCTACAATGGTGTAAAACTGGTGTGATGAGATGAGAATCATATAGCCTATGTGCCAGTCACTGTGCCCCACATCTTGCTGCAAGCCTAGCATGCTACATGCCCATCCTATCTTGGATATCAGAATACCACAGTTACCTATTTAATGTAAAAGGATAAAAAATCCTTTAGCTTTCCTCTCGGTGAGAGATGCAGTCCTGATGTAGAGGCATTCCCAAAGAAGGTATGTTATCCTATAAATTACAATAACAAAGCTGATCTCAGGTATGAATGTCTGTCGTATAAACTGAATCTTGACGTCAACACCAAGCTACTATATATTTTTTTCTGGTATATATTGACATGTAATTTCCTGCCCAAGGAGCCTGTTGTCTCTATTAGTATAAATGTTGAAAATGCTCAATAAAAGGGAGAATTTCAAAAATGCCCAGCAGGTTTAGAAGCACAAATCTCCACTGATTTTTCAATGGGGTTTTTGTTCCATAGGGCCTTTTGAAAGTCTCCCCCTAAAAACTATTTTAAAACACACAGTCTATAAAGACATCATTTCTACATTGATAGAGAGTGCTGCCCTCAGACAGCGTCTCATTCAGGGTTTCCCATGGCTGTATCCCATTCCAAGCCCTCTCTCCCAATTTTTTTCTTTCCTCAATGGTGCTGGCACTATTGGGGGGGGGGGCAGATACATCTAATGTGGTTGAGTTCATGCCATGAGCAGTACTGTAGGAAATGAAGTTGAGGGCAAAATACTTTCTGAAAGAACTTGGTCTACTATTGCTGCAGGATCTGAGCCTCAAATCATTAGTGGACTTTATCCCCCACAACTGCTGAAAAGTATCATTCCTCTATTACAGATGGGGAGCTGAAGCACATGGTAGATTAGATGACTTTTCTAAGGTCACAGAAATTTATGGTTGGGCTGGAAATTGAACTTGTGTCCATCCAGTGCTTGGTCTATTTATGCCATCCATCCTTTCCCCTAGTGACCAAACAGCAAAGATTGTGCCAATATATGTGAATATTCCCAAATGTGCTCCGGTACCTGAGGGCTCAAAACAACCTTCTTACCTTCTTTCACATCTTGCAAATTTAATTCATGTGTAATCCAAGCAATGTTAAGTCATTTTTCTGCGGTAGCACTAAGCCACGCCGGGCAAAAGAAATTGAGAATAAATAAAGGGTATTACCTGAGTAGCAAAACACCTTGAGCCAAATACTTCAATTCAGCCCCTTGCTTGAGCTAGTGGTAATGGGTAGAGATATAGCAGAGGTATCTACTTTAACTTAACCATTTCATTTCAAAGCAGAAAATATCTTCTCCTTTAGGGGGAAAATGCAGCTTTTTTTTTTTTTTCGTTTCAGTCTATGTGTTTTCTTTCTTTCCTGCCACTTCTTGACTTTCCTAGCCACTTAGCTACAGTAAATATTCTGTATCAATGCCTTCAATTGAATTCCCCCCGGATGCATTTGGCCCATTATTTTAAGTACCCTCTTTCTTTTTTGTTATCTGCTGTCATGTGTGTGCTATTAAAAAAAAAAAAAAGGCTTCATTAGGGTAAAAGGTGCCTGATCTAGTCAGCATAGGCCTTTGTATGTGACCGTGGAAAGGAACATGGTGAGAGTTAATGGTGGACTCCAGGGGACTTCACTGTGCCAACGATAATTGAAATAAGCAGACCTCAGTGGCCTGAACTAATTTGGTGGAGCTATATTCCTCTTCCTTTTGTATTATACTTTTGCTAGTTTAGCACTCCTCGCTTCCCCACTGTCAGGAAGAGGCACTTACAGCTGCTCTCATCTCCCTAATAACAGCACTTCATAGAGTTAATGTTGGACTCTATGATACTGAAGAAATAATGTAGCACCATGAGCATGTCAGACACAGAACTTGCCATCTGCCTGGGGAATTTCACCTCTGTTTAGAGTCAATTCAGCAGAATCTCCCAAGGTGAAATTCCATTTAGGTTAGTGCAGTTCCACTCTAACAATTATAGTTATGTGTTGAGCACTTTCTTTTATTTCTGTTGGTTCAGTTTCTGTTGTATAGAACAAGACACATTTCCACTTTTCACCCCTGCCGCGGTGACCGCAATTGCAGAATGAGGAAGGAAATTGAGATTTAAATTGGGAAACTTTGGTTATAATAAAGCCCTCTAAAACCTTTAGCACTGTCTAAGTCTCTTAAAACTCTGACTAGAAGTCTCAGAGAATGTTGACGGAACATTTAGAGTGTCATAATCCGCGGTCACTTACATTGGTGTAACTCTAGAATAACCTCATTAATGACAATAGATTTATTCTGTTTTTAAAGCATTGCAACTGACAGCAGAATCTGGTCCAGTCTCTGTTAATTAGTATTGGCATCAATGGCCAAATAAATAAGAAAGTATCAGCAGAAGGGGAAATAGTGGCCTCTAAGTACCAAGTAAAATACAGCTAACCAGAGAATCCATGAATGAAACAGTCCTATTGTCCTCATTGGTTTAACTATTGACTTCTATGGAGCTACTCCTAATTTACATGGATATGAGATCAGAATTGGGCACACTGGATCTACCAGGAGAACAGATTCCATGGCTGATTCAAACCTCAGCTTGCTGGAGAGGATGATCAAAAAAGGTGCCAATTGTCATAGGTTTTTTTGGATGCTGACACCTGCTTGTGAGGAACAGGATGGAGACCACTGATGTGTTGTGGTGCAGATAGGAGCACTGAGAGGCATGTTGGGTTCCCAGATATGTCACTGCTTTGTTAAAGATAATCTGGAAGAGACATGGAGTCAGCACTGCTTTCACCTGGAGCCAGGGCTGGAGAAAGGCAATATGGAGCCCTACAAAATGAGGCTTCCATGACTCCATCCCCATGCCATGATCCTGCTCCCCACCTGAAGCAGCAGTATTGTGAATGGTCCTCACTTCCCAGAGAAGTGAGACAATGGCCTGGGGCCTACTTCTTCCTTCCACCCAAGAGTGGCAGTCAGACCCCAGACCCCCTCTCTACTCAAGGGCAGCATCAAAAGCAAGGAGAACTTCCAGTATTTATCCCAGCAGCCAGAATGTATCTGGACCCGCTGCACTCTTCTGCTACACATACGGACACCTCTTGGGGTGGTACTAGTGGGATACCTGGAGCAGTTCGTCTTGGAGTTAACCCCCTGTGGAGATGAATATTGCTCTACACTGAACCTTGTTGCTGTTAGTCCTTCATTCCATCTGCATGGCTGTCACCTCCTTTTGACATTCAGTTGGGATCAGAGGAATAGCAAAGGTGATAACTTAAGCAAAGGGAGAAAGGAAGGAAGGTAGGTACAAAAAGCCGTTAGTGATTCACCATGAGCTAGATAGTTCTCAGCCATACTTGAAGTGCACTAGGGAAAAAAATAAAACTTGAGTGTGTGCATGTGACCTTCCCCACCTACTGTAAAATGTAGTCCACACAATGTGTAGAGTTAAAATTTATCCCTTCCTGGGGTTTCATATGATTAACAAAGACATTAACAATGCACCATGATGTTCAGCTCAAAACCTGTCTCTAGGTTTGGCTGCTCATGAAGTTCCTCCCTCAGGACTGCTCGGTCCACGCTCTAGGTCTTGTTTATCTAGACAGCTACTCCTACCTAGGCACAGAAGAACTAGATTTTTATGGATAAATGTCGGGAAACATTGATTTCACTATACACAGACCAACAAAATCAAAACAATTGAAAGTATAGATAAGCAAAGTATGAAAAACACAGCTTGAGAACTTAGAGTTTGAAGAACTTTGAATTAAGGATAATGACTTTGTATATTTTGACATGGGATGTTGACAATTTATGTTATAAAGCTTTAACTTTTTGAATCTCTACATCTACTGCCTTTAAATAATTGTTGTCTTATCCCCGCACCATTATCTGACTCCACATAATTTCCCACAATTGTGAAAATTTAAATAGCTAAAAGTAGGGAAAAAACATAAAATCCATAATTTTATGTAACTGTGAACATTTAAATAGATAAAAAATAAAAAGCTTAAAAATAAATATCAATATTATCAATCAAAATTATATTAAACATCTAATTCTGCCAAGCCTATTTATACTCAGGAGGGCTAATAAATCACTTTGCTCAATGAGTCAGCCACGCACATTTAACTCTGTCCCAGTAGGGTCAACATGATAGCAGGAAAGATTTTTTTCCAGGCAAATACTGACAGCCTGGTACAGAGTGCAAGAAGTCAACCCATTCACTTTGGCCCTGCTAAGGGACTGGCACTATCTCAGACCTTGCACTCCTCACATGCAAGAATCCCAGGTCTCTAGTGCTGAATATAACATTAGAAACCCCATATAGAAGCTCAGCTCTCATAAATATCTGACCCAGTTGTGGATGCTGAGCGTTTGAAAATCTGGCCCTGAGCACTTGAAAAGCTGAGCCTTTAAGTGTGTAATTTCCATCATTTGAGTCTGAAATTAATTGCTGCTGCATTTGTGTGACCCAGTTAATTGTGGGTGCAAAACTGCACTCACAAAATAGAAAAGCCTTTTTAAATAACATGCCCTATAAATCTAAAATGTATCACATAGAGTATTCCTTAATGTGAAAGATAAAGGACTATTATCTTGCATATCTTGCATGTGGAAAAACTAGTGTTTATGTGTGAAAATACTGATTTGTGTGCATGGACATTTATACATGTACATTCCTATTTTGCATGCCCAAATGCACAAAATTGATGGTTTGCAGTTTTTGCAAAAGCAGTTAGGAAGGGCTGCTAAAAATGTGGTGCAATAGGCATGTTTATTGCTTTCATCTGTATTTCTTTTGCACAGAAGGGGCAGGTATTTATCAAATAGTTTCTGCTGAGATGCTGCACATATGCAATTATCTTCCCCTACAGCTTCAAGTTCAATGTAGTTTTGTACCACAGGTAGCTACTTTTAAATATAATTACTTTCTTCTGTAGTGTGTATTGTAAAGGTTCATAGAGAAAGGTGCAGTTACTAATCTAAGACAGTTTCTAAATCCCTGGTTTAGCAGTTCATCCTTATTCATCAAAACATATTGACTGGAGCAGGGCTTAAGCATCTATCCAAGTGCTTTGCTAAATAGGCAGGTTCCCCCTGCCAAATTATATTTTATTTATGGAAACAGAAAAGATTTACCAGTTTAAACATGAGATACCCACTATAAATTAAAAAAGAGTAAATTCCTTCCTTTCTGAGGTCTGGCAAAGCCTTTCTTTAAAGAAAGAGCTCCAGGAAAATGCAGCCATTGTCTAGGGATGCAGAGTGATGTTTCCAATTTCTGTACTAGGTGCTTCCCTTGGGTGTAGTGTAAGTGATACTATTGCTGTCCATGGCCCCAGCAAAGGGGTGTGAAAGCTGAAAGAAGCCTGAGTTATGCTGAAGTTTTCATAGTATAATAGTTGTTAAAGAGGGAACATACCAGATATAAAAATGATTCCACATTTGATCTCAGATAGCAACTGCTCAATAATTGATAGATTTAAGATGATGCGGAAATGCTTTGCTATATATAGAAACATGTTGCTTGATTATTCCTCCACTTTCACTGGTGTAAATCAGTAGTAAAGTTTTACTAAAATGATCACCTGTAGTTCTGCTTTAAAAATTACCCTCTCAGCAGCAACAGTATGGCCCGTTAGCCATTCCATTAGCCCGTATCTCCTTTCCAAAAAGATGTTAGAATGTTCACACAATCAAGTTATCATGTCTGAGCATCCTTCAGAGTTAATATGCAATAATATGACTATCACTTTGTGCCTAATGTTTCATAAAAATGCTGTATATAATGCTATCTTTGTGGCTTCCTATTTCCTTTAATGAAAGGTTGCAGGATTTTTGTTTCCAAATGGTTACTCTACCAATCATGACAAAAATTATCCAGAAAGCTATTGCAAATGCTCAATAATTGTGTATAGGGAGGAGGGAAATGAGCTTTCCTTTGCCTATAGTACTCAAAAGCTCTAATATAATGAATGTGTTATCAACTGCAGTAATCATCAGGTCTCTTTTTGCAATTACATATTATCTCAGTGTTTATGTTCAGCATTTCTGCCACCTGTGCCTCCAGCGTGTGGATGTGTGGGGGAGGCCAGGCTTTGGGCAGCCATAGTAAACCCAGTGAGCCATTGACTTCAGTGGAATTGTCCCCGGATGAATTTGCACAGATTTTTTTTTTAATTCAGTGTCTCTATTTTTCCTGTGAAATCTACGCACATATGGAAAGTGATGTACAAATTTCTTGTGCTAACAGACAAAGACCATATGTGTGCATTGAATTACCTCTGTGCACATGCCATTATTTCTTGGACATTCAAATGTTTTGCAGACACGATAACTTTTTTGTGCAATGCGTATTGCAAGGGCAAATTAGGTCCCATTTTCTGAAAATTAGGCTCAAGCAGGGCCTGAATTTCAACTATTTCTGGACCTGGCCTCCCTTTTTGCCTTTGCAATTTTGTGGGCTTGAATAATTGAGGCTTTGCAAATATTTATACTCACCGCTTTTCTTGTTTGGACATCTGGCCCATAGATAGCAAGTAGGTAGACATGTAAGTGGTTGCTCAGAATTTTCTGGGCACATGAAGAAGGGATTTGAAAATCCATACTGTTAGGTTTAGCCTTTTGTTTTTAGGCAATACAATAATTTTCAAGAGTAGCATGGCCCTTTGTTTATGTTCCTTTAGGGGGACACGTGGATTCTGTGTATTCCCCCCTGTATCACTCACAGAGCAAAGCATACTAGAGATTTTTCCTCCCTCTTATATTTCACACATCAGTTAGGTATTCTGGTATGATATTATTTAAGGTCTGATGGAAACCCATATGCTTAACATGTCACATTAATCATGTGACAGGAGGAGGGTTGTGGTCATAGGTACATATAGTACCTAATTCTTTTCTCTCACACAGTTTTACATCAATGTAACTCCACTGACTTCACTGGGAATAGTCCTGTTTTATACCATTGTAATTGGACGCCATTCAGCAAAGCATGGAAGCATGTGCTTAATATGAAGCACGGGCATCAAACCATCGTTATCCAAGAAAGAAATTAAGCACATGCTTAACTTTTAGTGCATGTGCTTTAATCCTATGCAGAATAAGGATGGAGTCTGGCAGATGCTTAAGTGCTTTTCTGAATCGGGGCCAAAATGAGAGTAGAATCAGGAATAGGGTGTCCTGGAGCATTCCCTTTCAGTAACTAGACTAGACAACAGTGTCATATCTGCACTTCCCCTGGAAATTCTCAAACCACATCTCATTTCAATAAGTGGAGTAAGGAGCATCAGAGTTATGGGCTTGTGCGGGGGTGGGGTTATTAAATCCCCGTCATTGTCTTTTTGGAAACGCCCTACCTTTGATCACATTTCCAAAATGGCTTGGCCTCCAAACTCCAAATGTATAATGACTTGTCTTTGCCGAAGAGTTCTGTCTTTTTGTGCTTTGTGGGGAGTTGGAGATGGACTTGCAAAGATATAAAGACTTTGTGATAAGATGTACATACCGCACACAAGGCTAAGGGCAGGTCTACACTTAAAATGCTGCAGCGGCGCAACTGCATTGCTGTAGCGCTTCAGTGAAGATGCTATTATGCCAGCAGGAGAGCTTCTCCCGTCAGCGTAGTTAATCCACCTCCACAAGAGGCAGTAACTATGTTGATGGGAGAAGCGCTCCTGTTGACATAGCACTATCTATACTGGGGGTTAGGTATAACTGCATCGCTCAAAGGTGTGCATTTTTTCACACCCATGTGCGACGTCATTATACCAATGGACATTTTTATAGTGTAGATCTGGCCTAAGAAAGGAAGGGGCTACAAATAGAAGGCTGATTTAAAAAACAAAAAGGACATTATCTTCTATTCTGCAAAGAGGAATCGGGAAACTGACTGTCTTAATTACATAGAGCAGGAAACTCCCTAGTTCTCACATCTGTCAATGCACTTTATTTGTGACCCATAGCATCCCTGGTTTTCCAGTCCCAAGCTTCCATGCAGCTTGGTCAAGTCACCTCAATTCTGCACTTCATCACCTGCAATTCTAATCCTGAGCTCACTCAGCTCTGTCAAAGCACCTCACTGCTGACAAGCCACACCCATTGCTCTTTCAACAGGAGGTGCAGAACTCTCAGCTACAGAAAAGCTTAAGGTCCTGATTCTTTTCTCAGACCTCCAATCAAATACATACCCTTGCAGACACGACAGCCTCGCCTAATATAATCTGGAAGGGTAAGTGCAGCAATAGATCCTATGGTTGTAATTGATATATGCCAGAGAGAAGACTCCAGTCTGTTTTATATGCAGTTTCCAATCTGCAAAATTCAGTAGTTTGTGCTGGCTACTTTGTGCTGCTCCAGTGAACCAAAGCAGCTGGAGGGCACCCGTGAATCTGGCCCTCAGTTTTTAAATGCAACACATCCTCTATCAAATTGAACTTGCTTCTCTGAACCCTCTGCCTCCTTTATCTTAAACTGGATGCTTATAAACATTGCAGACATTCAGTGGCTCTTTCTTTCATCAGATACTAGGGGTTGTGCCCTTGTTTCAGATAATCAGAGTAATCACTTAAGCAAGTTTGTGCTGTATTTAAAAATGGGGGACAAAACCTGAGAAGTGCTAAAGCCATGCAGCTCCTGTTAATTTGTGGATTGTTTATAAGAGAAGCAGATGGGACGGTGCATGGGGGCAGAGCGCAGCACTGTCATTGGGGGCGTCCAGGTACCTTATGTAAGATTAGGAAAAACAAAAGTATTCAGTAAACATAAGGTTCCTGATATCCAATGTGATGGAGGAGTGAGAGTGGGAATGCCTTGGCTTGATCATATCTGAGGATAAACATCCTTGCTGATCCTTTCTTAGCCCTGCAAGCAGTCTCTGATCTGTGGGATTTATGCTACACATGATTAGGTCTGAAATGGACAGGAAGCTTTATTGCGAAGCACTGGCATGGTGTTGGAAAGTAAATTGATAAAGACGACTTGTTCATTGTCAAGTCGAGTGTTCTTAATTTATAGAAACATTGAGAGCTCCATTACTCAGGTCCGCACACCCTTACTCTGCATGGCTCCCCCTGCCAATTTATACTTTATTTATGGCAGTACAAAGGATTTACTGGTTCAAAAATGAGACATCTACTATATATATATATATATATATAAAAGTAAATTCCTCCACTTCTGAGGTCTGGCAGAGCTTCTCTTTAAAGGGCAATCTCCACAAAAATGCAGCCCATTGTCTGGAGACGCAGAGCGATGTTTTCAATTTTGGTATGAGGTGCCTCTCTTGGGTGTACTGTAGGTGATGCTCTTGCTGCCAACAGCCGCTGTGTGAAAGCTGAAAGAAGAATTCATGACATTTAAGATTTCATAGGCCTCTAGTTCTTAAAATGGGGACATATTGGGTATTAAAGTGATTCCACCCTTGTTCTCAGTTAGCACCTGCTTGCTAATGGATAGCATGTTTGACTGAGGGCCTGATTCTAATCTACCACACTGGACCTTGGTGCAGTTCCCACTTTGGGCGCAAAGAGCTCCCCTTGGTACGGCACACACAAACTTCAGCACAAAGCTGGGCCTGCCAGCTCTGCAAAATCCCCACAGACTCGCAGGTGGTATTCCGTTGGAGGTGAGGTGGGGCGAAGGAGGGGTCGGTCATAGGGACTGTGTCAGGGCTAGGAGAAGGCTGGGGTTGACCTGTGCCTCGTTGATTCTTTGCTACTGCAAGCCCGAGAGTAGCCATGGCAGGATAAGGCACAAGTCAGAGCAGCCTCAGAGCTTGCCTGCACCTTGGACCCCAGCAGCAGGTCAGGAGGAGCGCAAATAGCCTCCTCTCTGTCCTCGTGCTGCTGCAAAGATAAACGTGACCCACTAAATTTAATGAAGTTACTCTAGATTTATAGCAGTGGAGCTGAGAGCAGAATATAGCCCATGTGCCTAAGCTGCAGCCACAAAATGTGTATTACTGTGCAGTCAAATATTGGAGGTGTCAAATACACACATGGTTATGCCAGGTGTACTTGCATGTACCGTGCTACTGACACAGCATGTACAGAGCAGCTGTCTTCCAAAGATCTCGGTCTGCCAGAGTCTAGATTCAATGAATGTCAGGACATTCTGCAAAATGCCCTCTTTTCCTGGCTTTTTGGGGAAGGAGTTGAATGTGGAGTGAGCTTTAAGAGTTGATAGGCTGGGATGGTAACTTTATTGGCATGGAACAATCCTGCAACAATTTTTGTCTAATGGTTGTTTCAAATTTTGTACATGAGCTAACGTTCTTGTGATTAGCTCATGGTCAAAATCTAAATAACGTGCTTAACAAAGGGAGGAGGGGAAGTAGGGTTATTCTCATTTTAAACCCATGGGGTAAAATCCTAGCCTCTGGGAAGTCACTGGGAGAATTCCAGTTGACCTCCGCAGGTCAGAGAAAAACTCAGGCAACAAAGGCCTAGATTCTGATACCCTTATCCTGAGCAGTGCCTTACTCTATGGGAAGTCCTGTCTGGAATAAGGTGCTACTCAGCATGAACAAGGCTATTAAAATCTGTCCCTAACGTTCCCTGGGAGTCAGCTTTACAGTGTGGAACAGCACTCTGGCCTCTTGCTTCCCAGTCCCTTTCTCTAAGGAATGGGCAGATCTGCTTCCCAAGCACCCCTTGACACATACCACATTTAGTGGGGGAGTTTATTTGAAAAAGGAGCCCCGAATATCATCTCCCCTCTTTCTCTCGCCGGTCTCCTTCACTCCAAGGTAGACACTTCAGAGGCACTTAGAAGAAGACACTGTCCATGGTAGCTTTGTTTTTCATTATTAAGGGTTACATTTCATTGGTCATGATAATTCTCCTGCTCACATATCAGTTTCCATTAATCCTGGAATGGAACACCCTGCCTGATGCCCTGTATCTGCTCCCTTTCTCCTTCATGTCGCAGAGCATGCTGCATCAAAATGCAGTGCAAATGCTTTCTTGCTTATTTTGTTGTTGCTCTAAATTTAATCAAAGATTTTTTTGAACTACTCAGAAGTGTTTGTTGTAAGGCATTAAGAGGCAAATTCTGCCTCTTTGGCTCACAAGCATAGTCCAGTTGAAGAAAAGGGGCTTTAGGAGGATTTAGCACTAGGTGCCTACATATTAAAATTAGCTGAACAGTTCTAATAACCTTCTGGTTCTGGCTGGATGCAGTGAGATTGCTCAGTGCTGACCAGGTGCATAGAAAGAAGATATATGGTTGCTGTGCTGTTGAGAAGCAGTGTTATCTAGTGTTTAATATAGAGAAATGAATTCAGCACTCACAGATTCTGGCCTGGGCTCTGCCCCTCACTTACTGTGTGACCTTGGACAAATTACTTAACTTCTCTGTGCCTTGGTTTCTCCTGTATAAATGTATTAGTGTGCTGGGAGGGTTAATTAGCCAGTATGTGCAAAGTGCTGTGAAAGGCACTATAGCAATGTACCTTATTGTATCATTGGTCATGTCATGTGTGCCATGGAGGGTCTTTAACTAAAGGGGATGAGCCACTGCTTTTGAATCCTGCAATCCTTGATGCAAGTTCCGGTACAAGACTGGATTCCTTGCGTGAACATGACAGGTTCTGGATTACAATGACCGTTTGGATTGAGAACCCTGACCTCTTAGTGTATGGGTGCTCCTCAGTAATTCGTTCCACATGGCTCCTCTTTAAACAAAGATATTCCTTACACGTCCCCAAAAGCCACATCTTCTGGAAAGCATGTGTTGTGTCCCTTCATATATGATCATAATAACATCATGAGTGTTTGGGAAGCTACTGTTGTTTGAACTCCACCGCCAAGCTCTCTTCACAGCTGCAGGACCGACTTGTTCTCCTTTGCCGTAGCTTTCATATTTCATATTTCAAAGGAGGACTAATTCCACTCTCTGTATCATGGACAAACAGGTGCCATTCTCCTAATGGTCTGATTTCACAGACCACATAGCAAATACTTTAGGCACAGATTCTGACTTTGATTTTTCCCGATAGGTGCTCCACCCCTTCCCCAAGATTCCACCCCCAATCCTCCTCTTCCCACCTTCGCTCTGCCCCCTTCACCAAGCCCCCACCACCTGCTGCTTGCTGCCCTCCGCCAGTGCCTCCCAGCAGCTGCTGAACAGCTGAGCTGTGGCTGGTGGGTGCTGAGCAACCACTATATTTTTTCTGTGGGTGCCTGAGCCCCAGAGCACCCACAGAGTCTGTGCCTATGCCTTCATGTACTGTCTCCCTCCCTCCCCAACCTGTAGATTTTTGACAGAGTTCAACCACTGTACCTACCTAGAAGGCCATGCAATGAAATACGATGAAATCTGACTGCTGGTGGGGGAGCAGGACATGCTGTCTGATTCCCTGTGATATGGAGAAAGAACCAGTCACCCTTTGATGTGCAGAAACAACGGAGAAGAAAAACCATTTCATGCTTTGAAGTGTTTTAGTGGGTTTCTTTTTTGTTTGTTTGTTTGTTTGTTTTTTGGCAGCGGAACTAAAACACTGATATCTCTGCAATGGGAGCTCAGGCTTGGGACTGTTCAAAAGCCCAGCGACTGGAGCCGAAATGTACAGGGGTTTGGAGTGTGGGCTGTACATGCTTCTAGGTGTTCAAAGGAGTGAACTTGGTGGCAGTGGAGTTGGAGAGAAGCAAAACCTCGTGTTCGCTGGCCAGTGTGCAAGCGAAACGGAGAGTCAGCAGCTGCTAAATGCACTGCCTCTCCATTCCCAGAGCATTTGATGTAAAAATTAAACATCAGCAGCTGTTTGGGAGCGAATAGCTAGCAATTCCTCATCTGACAGAACAGCCCTGGAGGACTAGTAAACGTGAATCTGCTCCATGCAGTGACATTATCAGGCTGACACAGAGCCGAGTAGGGGCAGAAGAGGCAGGGACAGGAAACATTATAATTAGGGATTTATTGATTGCATTTTTTAAAAAAAATAAATAAAAGGTTTTGCTCAGTGGAAATATGGCCTTCTAGGCAACCATTAGATTAGTCAGCCTGACAGAGGGTTGTGTTCCTTCTCCTGAGTGGAAGAAATCCGATGCTGCATCAGGGGATAGAAAAGCAGGAGGTGGCAGAAGCAGAATTATGTGTATGGAGCTCAGAATTACTTAGCACTGCCTGCCTCAATCCTCCCTTCCTTAACTGCTTCACCCCCCCACCCCTTCCAGTCTCTTCCCCCAACCCCCTGGTACAGCACAGTCAGGTTTGGATCCCAATTTACTTATGTATTTTAATAGCAAATTCAATTAACTTTACTCCCAATATTCCACCTGATGATGAGCCCATGCACTGATAAAAATGCATCCACATTGCAGACATGGTGGCGTGGAGGTGGTGTACAGCAGGAGGTTTTTACAACTGGGCAGAATTAGCTACAGTTTTGGACATTCAGGAAGGCCTGGGAGTCAGTTGTGTTTTTTGCAGCTAGGAGACATACACAGCTTTTAATGCCAGACAGGGGGAATGTACCCGTTCTTTCCTTCCCCCTTTTGGCCAGAGATTCCGATGACTTTACATTTCAGAGACAGGAGGGGAATTGGTTAAATTCCAAATTCTGCACCCCAGCTAACCTTGACAACAGCTATTTACATCAGTCCACCCCTCCACGCGCCCCCGCCCCCCAAATATCTGCCACTCTGGCCAATGGTGATGAAGAATCTGGATGTCTTTTTTAAAAGGGCCAGCAGAGAACAAATTAAAAATAGAGACATTGAAAGTATCCTCATTGGACTTCACAGTTAACAATGCTAAAGAAGAATAAGGCCATTCACACCCTTCAGTGCTCATGTTTCCGACAGTTTGCAGACTCAGGCTGAGGTCACTGGTACACTCCGTTCACATATTGAAGTTTTTCTTTGTATCCATGACATAGGCCAAACACTTTCCAGCCTGGGTGTCCTGAACCTGTGCTTAGGCACTGTCATAAATATAAAGGGAAGGGTAACGACCTTTATGTATGTGTAGCAGGGTGGATCCCCTGCTCCTGCCCTGAGGGGTTTAAAAAGTGGCCTGGCAGGGCTTGAGAGCAGTGGCTCTAAAAGCTGGGCTGATTGGGGAAGTGGCTGCAGCTGGGCCACACCCCAATCAGGCCACAGCTGGCCCTATAAAAGGCCAGGGAAACCAGAAGACAGTCTCTCTCTGCCTTCAGAGAGAGAGAAGGGTCTGGCTGTAGGGAGCTTGAGGCTGGATACCTGAGTGAAGCAGGGCTGGGGAAAGGCAGAGGAGCTGGGGAGCTCCAGCCTGGGAAGCCCCAGGCTGTGGCCTAGCAGAGGGCTAACAGGTACTGGGGGTTGCAGAGGCAGCCCAGGGGTAGGCCAAGGCAGCAAGTCCAAACCCTCCTTGCCAGTGATGAGTAGGCTGATACTGCAGTCTGCCCCAGGGCGTGGGGCTAGACAATGACTGGCAGTAGCCATATACTGAGGCAAAGTGGGGATAGAGGGTGGGGGTTCCCTGAGGAGGGGAAACCCTGAGAGAAAGGGTTTCTCTCAGCACCCCATGTAAAAGGGCACCGGGTCCAGGGAGGGACACGGGGGGCCTGAAGACAGGCGGATCACCGGCCTGTAGTGGGCGCGCTGGATGCTGGAATGAGCTAATTCCCGGAGTCACCAGCAGGAGGCGCCGCAGGGGTGAGTCCGACCCGTCTACAGTATGCAGTAACATAAAATCCCTCCTAGCCAGAGGTACAGAATCACTTTCCTATAAGGGGATTCAATTAACCTAGTTGGCATCTGACCAGAAAGACCAATGGGGAAAGAAGATTTCGTTTGTGCTCTCTTTGTTCCCTCTCGGGACAGAGAGCAAGACCAAGCAGGTAAATCAGCTCCTAAAAAGATACCAGAAATAATATATATAAAATTACAGAAATTGTAAGTAAAGACAAGGAAATGCATTAGATTATCTTTTGTTCTAGCTTGTGAATTTTCCCTATGCTAAGAGGTAGTTTTATTCCTGTTTTTTGTAACTCTGAAATTGAGTTCAGAGGGGAGTTACCTTCCATCCTGATTTTTCAGGTGTGATTCTTTTACTTTTTTCTTTATAATAAAGTCTTCTTTTAAGAACCGGATTGATTTTTAGTGCCCTAAAAACCAAAGGGTTTGGTCTGTGCTCACTTTGTTAACCTATTGGTTAGTATATTATTCTCAAGTCTCCCCAGGAAAGGGGGCGAAGAGGCTTGGGGGATATTTTGAGGAAATAGGGACTCTAAGTGGTCCTTTTCCTGATTCTTGTCTAAATCACTTGGTGGTGGCAGCAATACTGTCCAAGGTCAAGGAAAGGACTTGTGCCTTGGGGAAGTTTTTAACCTAAGCTGGTACTTATAAGCTTAGGAGGTCTTTCATGAGGGTCCCCACATCTGTACCCCAGAGTACAGAGTGGGGAAGAAACCTTGACAGGGATCTCAGTAAAAATGGCCTGATTGCCAGAGGTGCAGAATGCCCACAAACCCCATTGTAATCAATGGGAGCTGCAGGATGTTGGTGGTCTGTGTTAACCACTCTAGAACATGATTTGTGGTGAAAGAAGAAGCCCTTAGAGCCTATTTTCTCTTCCCTTGTATATGAGGTAGTAGCGGAGTATTTTCTAGCTCAAGCTGTGTATGCCAAAAAGTTCTTCCTGGAGTCTCTGTTCACATCAGTGCATCCATGTTCTCTCCTCTGGGTGGCTGTGCTCATGCACTTGATAGGGATCTCCTCAGTCCCCTGGGCAGTTGTGTTCATGTGCTTCAAGCCTGTTGATGAGTGTGGCTGGCTCCTCTCTCACAGTGGATGAGTTCATAAACCTAATCTCTCCGGTTACTGTGTCTTTCTCCTTTCTCTATTCAGCAAACTATCTTCCTTGTCCCCCTTCCTCCCTCCCGCTTGGTGACAGAGTTCAGGACACAATCTCTCTCCATCAGCGTATCCCTGGGTTGTTGTGTTCATTACTTTATCTCAATCTCCATTATGAGTATCTCTCTCCCACTTCTAGGTGGCTGTATTAGGTATCAGCGGTCTCTCCAAAGCCAGGCTACTGAAACAAAATAACCTCATCAAAGGATGGTATTTTTTTTAATGTTTTGGTTTTATAAGATCTGATTCCCCCTCCCCTCAGATGTTTTGATCAATAGGAGAGTCAATAATTCCTGCCAGATTTTCTGCTCTTCATATGTATGTGTGGGGCCAGATCCTCAGGTGATGTAAATCAGCCTAATTCCACTAAAGTTAAGTTGAGACTCTGGACCTTACTTAAATTTGTCTTGGGACAAGGTGTTTTGGGGCGGTGGGTTTGGTCTGTAGGGAAATCATACATATCCCTGACAGAACTTGGAGGTCTCTCCACTTCCCCCTTCTTATCCAGCTCATCCTTTGCCAATGCACAACCAAGAAGAGCAGGTGGTGCAGAGGTGAGGCAGCCTTTGGCACCTTCCAGGAAAAAAAGGGTAACTAGGAAAGCTGTAGAGCAGAAGGCCAGCTGACCAATATGCTGGGAGACAAATTCAGAGGTTATGTCAATGGTGAACTAGTGGGGAGGCTGAGGATGGAACAGGAGGAGCAGCCCAAAGGAGAGGGGAAGCATGTGCAACACAAAGCAAGCCCCTCCACTACATTTTTCATTCTCCTGTTGGTTGCTTTCCCTGCTATATCCCCACTTCCAATCTGATACATCAATTACATCCATTCACAGCATGACACTCTCAATCGGGAACAGATGTCACCATTTATGGGGATTCTGAGATGATCCCAGGTTAAAGTTGTCAAGAATTAATTCAGAGACACTTAGCTGAGACTTTTCTTCTCTCTTGAGTTAGTTGACAGAGCTGGGACTAGCAAAAGTTGTGCTGGCTCAGATTTTTCCTAGCACAGGTAGGCAATGGAGAAAAGTATGCAAGGAGCCTACTTGTACCCGTTACATGGCCCCTGTGGCAGAATTGCATTCCTCCACTGACAAAGCACAGTAAAGCCACAGAATCAAAGTCTGATGGGAAAGGAATAGAATGGAGAACTACTGAAAATGTGGGTCATGGAAACTTCTTCAAAAGAACAGTGCAACAAACTATAATAACTGCCAGAATGTGAGAGATCCAGTATCTCGTTCATGCGATAACAATTATCAGAAGAACAAGAAATAGCTTGCAGTTAACAAACTCCTGGGCAGAAGATTAAGAGGAGGAATGGAAATGGTAACATGGTAATTTTGGACCTATATTTAAAAGTATAGGCCCTGGTAGCATCAGGGTAGAAAAAGGGCCAGAACTTCTGATGTAACACTGCTTTTTGTGGCACTCCCTTACTGGTAAATGTTCAAAAATGTGTACACGGCTCATGAAAGCATCATGCACTGAAAATGTAAGTGTGTCCTTAATGGAGCATGATCCTTGCATTAAACCTTGAGTAATTGATCCCTGTATCATCCATTTAAAGCCTTTGTCCTTGAGTTGGTTTGGGAAGGTATGAGCTGTTTCACCACTGGGGAAAGAGAATAAGTGTTCCAGGTGTACTGTTAGTGTGGAAAGCATAGGAATATCTGTTGTAATTTTTTAAGGGGGAGTGCTGCAGTAAATCCCAAACAAGTATTTCAGAAGGCATTTACAGGCGCTCCAGTGAAGCTAGGCAAATGTTTCAATCCATTTATCAAAGAACATGCAGTTCTCATTTCAAGGCAGGTGAGGCATGATGATAACTTCTGAGTGAAGAAACTCAGTTTTTATTGAGAGCATTTTTAAGTAAAGCAGCTATCAGAGGGTGAAATTGGCACAATATTTGTAAATTTGGTGTTGGTTCTTGGATGATTCCAGACTGGCTTTTTCTAAAGTTATAATTGTTTCTCCCTTGACCCTTCCAACAATTGGTTTTTGTTAATGAAAGTTAATGAATGCAAGTCACTAAACTGACTTGTGACTGATTTTGCTGTTCATATATTCTTTGCAGGGCAATGGTGCGAAAACATATGCCAGAGATTATGGCCTTCACTTTACTCCCATTTGGGCTGCTTCATTGCCACATCAAGTGCTAAACTTTCTCTCTCATAGCTCAGGGGACAGTGGTGAGCATGTAATTGCATAATTTACAAAATGGGGGAAAGCGAGAGAGGGGAAAAACGTTAAATGATCTCTTCCTCCCAAGCCTTAATGGAAATGAATCTAGGCTGTTAGCTAGCTCAGGAAGGCAATTACAGGGAAATAATCTAAATTGTTACTGAAGCGTTGATGAGGGGCATGCCAAACGTGATGGATGCTGGCTGCTATTTCCAGTTAATAATAATGCACTTTTTAAAAAGCTTGTGCTGCATATGTTTGTTCTTTTGTGTATCTGTTACACACAGCTTATGGTGTTTGGCCCTGCTTCCTGCTACTGGAGTAGCTGCAAGAGTGCAAGCTCTTTCTTTAGGCAGGCAAAGTCTCTGTAAGCCAGAATTTGCATTGCTTGAAACAGGGCTAAAATGTGCCAGAGTTCAGCTGCATCAGTTCAAATAATAGTTTAGTGCAGTTTTGCTTCCTTACACTAGGAATTGCCTTCATGCGGTGACAAGGCCACTTGGCTGGCCACTTACGGCTGAAATCCCTAGTGTAGACAAGGCCTAAAGATTCAACTTAAAAAATTCACACACTTGGAAAAATAGTATCAGAGAGGTAGCCGTGTTAGTCTGGTTCTGTAAAAGCAGCAAAGAATCCTGTGGCACCTTATAGACTAACAGACGTTTTGCAGCATGAGCTTTTCGTGGGTGAATGCCCACTTCGTCGGATGCAACAGTTGCAGCCGACGAAGTGGGCATTCACCCACGAAAGCTCATGCTGCAAAACGTCTGTTAGTCTATAAGGTGCCACAGGATTCTTTGCTGCTTTTACTTGGAAAAATGTAACCACTGTGTTAGCCAAAAGGGCTCGTTTCCCCCTGGAGCTTACCTAATTACACCAAGGAGGCACGGAGACAGGAAGACGAGTACCACACCCTTTATTGATCGGTCAGCTGAGCGGGTGTTCCTCTCGGCTAGTGCCAGAGAAAGAGACACACCTTTCATGGCCAAACGGCCTACCTTTATAGCCGGTAACAAACAACTTAGCCTACGTTTGTCTACGTCATTTGGTTGACCTATAAACCCTGTGGATAATTGGGTACGCAGGATACATATATCATTTTGTGGGGGCTACAAGAGACATACAGCTGTTGAGGATACATTTGTCATTCTGAAGGGGACACAAGATACATCCGTTGACCCTTTGTACTAGATACTTTGGATGCATACATGTGAACGCAGCTGCATACACTTGGGGAGCCAACATATACTTGGGGAGCCAAACAAAACTGATAAGCGAAATAGCTGACTTAGGTAGATACACGGCCTTCAGTCTAATGAGTTCTGTAAGCTTTCCAACACAGTTTGGACAAGCATAACATAACTTTGGTTTACTCAGGCCTAATACGGAAAGGCTTCATTAGCACTATGATTTTTCCAACAACTGTTTGTACCAAGCCTCTCCTTTTCTCAACTCTCCCCCTCCCTTTGCTGACCTCGCTGCTCAAAGGATGCAGGATCCAGTTGCAATAAAATAAGAACTGACCCTGAGCTTTTAAAAGCAAAAGACACTAACCAACCCTGCTCTATGGTTGCAATTTAGAAAAGGTAACTCTTTTATTTCTTCCCCGCCCTGCACTTCTTAGTTTCAGCTGAAAGCAGAAGACCGGCTGCTGCAGTGTGTGAGTAAAGAGGTATGCGAGTGCTGAAGAGAAAAGACACACAGGTTTTCATAACTAAACAGCCCCTTCACTGTTATAGCTCAGTTACAGGGAACACATAGGGCCTGGATTTTCATTGACACTAGGGTCGATTCACACCACCCTGCCAATATAAAGGAGCTTCGCGTTAGGTACATTTTAAGGCCTTTCCCACTGACAGAGTGGCACAGAGCAGTGGTTCTCAACCTTTTTGGGCTCAAGACCCATTTGTAAACCTCAATGGCCTGTTGCAACCCAATAAATAACTTTAGTGCAAAAACCCACTAGCTTACTAAATATTTCATAACCACGGCATATAATATACACATTACCACACTCAGTAGTAAAGTAGTATACCAGTGGTGGCCTCTGTCCCAGGGGGCTGGCTGGGCTCTGTTTCCTGCTAAGGCATTGTGACCCTGGAATTGGAGCACTGCTCAGGTTTGTCCCAGCCTCCTTTAAGGAGAGGTGGTGGTGGCGGTGGGGGAGTCGGGCCAAATTTGTGAGAGAGGCATTACGATCTGGTGCATGCAGCCCCAGTACCACTCACTCAAATTTGGCCTGGACGGTCCCCCCCCCATCATGACGACAGGGAGTGGCTGAGCCAAACCTGAGCAGTGCTATGACCCTGTGTGCCAGGTCACAATGCCTGGAACAGGGGGCCCAGCCTACCCAGGCCTATGGGACCAGAACTGCAGGAGCCACCACTGTGGGGTAAATGTGGGGCTGCCTTTGAACCCTGCCCCAGACCCTCCACCAAGGCCTCCCACCTCATGCGCGAAGGCAAGACCTGACTATGCCCCTCCCCCCGGGCCTCCCACATGACCCTTTGACACATTCTAGCAACCCAATTTTGGGTAGCAACCCACAGGTTGAAAAACACTGGTGTAAAGTAGCCTTAATGTGACTGAGAATCAGGCCCAATGACTCTGCATGTGTAGCACACAACTCCTACAAACTCAATCCTCCAGTTTCATCTTTCCAACCTCGTTTCCCTGATGGCTAACTCCTGTGTGATTATTTCTCCTAACACCAGGCCTTGTCAAACAATTGATTACAAGTAATATTCATTGCTGGCTAAGCCTCTGTTTGCTTAGTAAATACATCACAAAGTGATCCAGACTCTCTGAGAATGTGTTAAGTTATTGGTAAGCATTTGCCAATTAGTTCAGAAGAATAATTCTCTGCCCATGGATTGTTTATGCACTGTTTGTTTCAATTTGATAATCCTCATTTGTACTATGTGGTTGGTCACCTAGGTCACATCATGTTCTATCTGCTCCATGACTGAATGCAGTAGAACAGGCACTGATTTAAAAAAGCACTGAAGTATATGCTTAATTAATTATGTGCTATAGTCCCATTAAATTCAATGGGATTTAAGCATATGCTTAGATTAAGTACATGCATAAATGTTTTCCTAAATTAGATCCATAAGAAACAGTGAGTGAAGAACTTACTGATATACATTTTTGGACAAATAATCACTTATGTTAAAAGCCCTGAAATGTCCAGCTCTGCAAACAATTTTGTGAATACCCACCTGTTTGTCCTAATCCATGTGAATTACAAATGACGTGACACAGTGAATCACAGCAAACTGAACTGGGTGCTTTTATCTGCAAATTGATTATTTCTTTCTACTCACATAAATCTAACATACACAACACTGGTCCTCTGTCATCGACCAGTGCACTGATCTTGCATTATGTCTGATGCAGCAAACAACAAGAAGCATTGTAAATCTTGCAAGAAAGCCTAGCCTTCCAAAATTCATAGCCAAAGATGTTTTCCAGCCCAAAATGTTAGAATAACCTCAGACAAGAGAAATAAGAATAAATATTTTAAAACATTTATCAACAAATGAACTGAACAAAACTCCCAAACATCACCTGTTGCAAAGGATTTGGTAATAAATCAGTCTGACGCAGGTTGACAATAAAACATTTTTCCTGCCGCATGGGTTTAGGCATATGTATTACACTAGTTATACATGTATAACTGACTCCTCTCTATCTAATCACTAATAGTTTCCTGGAAATCCACTCAAATGGGCAGGGGGAATTAAAAGAAGAGGCCATTGAGGGCATTTTCACAGGATAGTGAAATTGGATAGTGTGATAAACTGTTTTCAGAATGAGCAACACCAGCAGTGCACTGAAGACAATTAGAAATACATACTTTCCAGAGATTATTGTGAGTTACTATGCCAGTGGTCACAGGGGTATTGCATCATTGTGAATGGGAGAAGAAATGTCCATAAAAAAGAGTTAAAATGTGGTCCACGCTAGCCCAATTGACATGCTGGTCAGTGAGTCTATGGGAGTCTACACTGATAAGTTGGTGTGATTCTAAGATTATTTGAAACACATATGGGGTCAGAAGCTGGAAGAAATTGTAAATTACGCCAAGTTAAACTCCATATAGAATCCCTTTAGACTCGCCTCTGAATTTTCAATCAGTCCCTGGAGTCACACATTCCCCATCAGCACCTGCTTCCAAAACAAGTACAGTATTTAACAAGCTGGAATAGGGGCTGGCTGGTAATGAGGCCTAGCATCCATGTCTTTCTCAGTGGCTATCATGCATTCTCAGCATAGATAATCATCGACTCCAGTTTTCATTTCCAAGTCATCATTGCTACAAGTGGGGTGGAATAATTGTGCCATTAATGACTGCAATTTTGATTACAGGATGCAATTGTCATTACTGTGAGAAGTCAATCAATGTGTTGTGAGAGGAAACCCGCTGGTGCTTTCCAATGGTCCTTGATTAAAAAGGAAGCTCTTGGCTAGCTCCAAGCAGCAGGAAAGGAAACGGTGAGGATGGAGGTGGGACAGAATATGCCAGACTTTCTGCCCCGATAGGTTGCACCTCTCTCCTTTACATTAGTTTTATTGCACAACTTCCTCACTTCTTCATTCAAAGGCCCCCTTCCCTTCCTCTTAACCTTCCCCAGTTTTCTCCAATGAGCTCATTCCCAGCACAACCAGCTCAAGCTGGGAATGCTTAGGAGGTTAGCAGACTGCTCTGAAGGATAGAGGATTTTTTTTCCTGTTTATAACCCACATTCCACTTACATAGGCCTTTTGGCCATTTTCTAAGCACCGGTATATGATATCATGGCAAAAAAATTGAAGGTGTCACTGAGCCCCAGGGTATAAATAGGTTTAAGCTCAAACTGGATCAGTTTTTAAAACATTGTTTTAGTCCATCAAGTCACCATTTTAAGTGAGGGCTTAACCTCAAAATGTTCAACTGCTCAATTCAGATAGGTACCCAAAATGTGGACACTTATACAAAATATCTGAAAATTGGGCTGAAAATTTCACAGAAACAGGTGATCTCCTGATATGTCAGGGCTTTCCCTTCCCATCCCAGGCAGAACCAGGAAGGAAATATTAGATACTTGTAAGTTAACTTAAGTCTTCCTAACAACAAGAATAGTTCAGCTTGAGTTTAGGATGCTGGTGTAGGTGGTTTTTCTTATTTAATTTGAGCCATTTCACTCAGAACTAAACTTTCTGAGGTTTGGGGCTCGGTTAGTGGGGGGATTTTTCAAAAGTGCTCAGTCTTTCAAACTTGGGTACCTACAATGAGTCACCTATAATGAGGCATCTAATATGTGGCCTGATTTTTAGAGGTGCGAAGCTTCCATAACCCTCATTACCTTTCAATAGGCAGCACTTCTGGAAATCAGGCCAGGTATTTAGGTACCTAAATATACTAGGTGCCTACCTATATTCATGTATGATCAGCCACATTGGCCTGCCACAAGAAACAGAAGAGCCACAAGGAAAAAGTAAAAGTCTTAGTTTCTCATTCAGTTTCATATTACATGATACATGGCTTGATTAATGGTTATAGGTTTCAGCTACTTGCTGCTCTGTGTCCCGTATATCTCACCTCCTTAAATGGGCTCTGAATACTAATGAATTAGGCCTTCTGGGCCTCTTAGATTGAGCTCAAGGCTTTAGATCTCTCACCTTTACACAAGAACATAGGGCAGGATTTATTATGTCAAATGAGATCACTGGTATATTTTGATGTACCACTGGTGCAGTGGTTCTCAACCTATTTACCACTGTGGGCGCATAGGCAGCTCTCTATGTGTTAAATGGGCCGCATCCATACAATATATATGCTACCTGTATGGCCCTGAGCATGTCACATGGGCCGCAGCTGTGTGCTGACTAGGCCGCAAATGGCCCACGGGCCGCAGGCTGAGAATCACTTCACTAGTGCATCGAAACAGGTGTTCTGCCTGTGACAGAGGCTAATATTCCATGCTTTAGAGATAGAGGATCTCTCTCCAACCCTACATAGTGTATCCAAACAATTTTGTAGAAAATGGATGCCCGCTAGAATCAGGCAAATTCTTTATTTGGTGTGAGAGTTAGCTGCTATTTTTATTTTGTTATGGCCAGATTTAAGTGAAGATGTTATTTGGTTTTGGTGACCAGTGCTGTGGAGTTATCACTTTGTTACATTCTTTATTAATGGGCTGAATTGGATGTGTTGCAGGATAGGTGCGATGTAAGAGAGTGGCCTGATGCTGTATCACAGGGATCGGCAACCTTTGGCATGCAGCTCGCCAGGGTAAGCACCCTGGCGGGCCGGGCCGGTTTGTTTACCTGCCACGTCGGCAGGTTCGGGCGATCACGACTTCCACTGGCCGTGGTTCGCCGCTCCAGGCCAATGGGGGCGGTGGGAAGCGGTGGCCAACACATCCCTCGGCCCGCGCTGCTTCCTGCAGTCCCCATTGGCCCAGAGCAGCAAACCGCAGCCAGTGGGAGCTATGATCACCCGAATCTGCCGACGCGGCAGGTAAACAAACCGGCCCGGCCCGCCAGGGTGCTTACCCTGGCGAGCCGCGTGCCCAAGGTTGTCGATCCCTGCTGTATCATGTTAATTATACATGCGCCAGAGTTAGGGCAAACAAAACAAGGGTGAAAATAAACTTTAAATGGTGACTCAAAGTAAATGAGCTCGTTGCATGTTTGCAGGACCCATCACTGCTATGTGATCCCATCTGTAAACTATTAAACCCTTCTCCCCTTTGGAAGCCCTGCTAATGCATCCACCTTTTTAGCTTGGTAAACATGGGATGAGGCTATAAGGTAAACACTCAGATGCAACTGCCATAAGAACAAATAAAAAATCTTTCAGGCTCTTGTGATTTCAGAAATAATTACATGCCTCTGGTAACAGGTCTCAGGCTGTTTTTCTATACCCTTTCATTAACCAATATGACAAAGCAACCCACTCATTGCTAAAATACTCTTTGAAAAAGCATTCACTCATGGGTTAGAGTTGATAGCTAGAATGCAAAGAGGTGGCATCTTTCCTTATTAATAATGCCCTAGTTATAATTACATGGGGCGTGGATTGCAGCAGATCACAGACAAATTCATCAAAGTTTGAAAACATGGGCCAGCGTTTTTTCAGCTCAGCAGTACTGGGCAGTGTGATGGAAACAATGGATGTCATATTTGTGTGCTGCACCAGAATTGCCACAGGCTAAGATAATAGAGAACAGTTCTGATGTTAGGTGTCCAGGTGGCTGCATAGGATCTGAAACTAGCTGTTGAAAAGGAGAAGGTTGGAATGTCTCTTGTGGCTCTCTCCCAGTGTCATTAAAGACAACAGAAAGACTCCCATTGACTTTGATGGGCTTTGAATCAGTGCCTAGAGCTGGATGTCCTCATAGGAAGGGAACCCTCTCAGAAAGCAACATCCCCAGAGGGAAGGAAGCTTTCTAATAGGCAGCAGGTTTAAAAGAAATAAAAGGAAGTTCTTCTTCACGTAGCACATGGTCAACTTGTGGAACTCCTTACCTGAGGAGGTTGTGAAGGCTAGGACTATAACAGCGTTTAAAAGGGAACTGGATAAATTCATGGTGGTGAAGTCCATAAATGGCTATTAGCCAGGATGGGTAAGGAATGGTGTCTCTAGCCTCTGTTTGTCAGAGGATGGAGATGGATGGCAGGGGAGAGATCACTTGATCATTGCCTGTTAGGTTCACTCCCTCTGGGGCACCTGGCATTGGCCACTGTGGGTAGACAGGATACTAGGCTAGATGGACCTTTGGTCTGACCCGGTAGGGCCGTTCTTATTTCTCCCTTGGCTCAGAATTTGTCTAGGATACTACAACTCCTCACATTGTCTATATCTGCCAGACAGATCTATGTATGTAGCAGTTGGGTAGAATTATTTCCTATCTGCACTGATGTAGTCAAAGAGAAATTGGTTGTCATATGTAATTCATTTCTAATATTAATGAGACAGCTTCAGAGAAGCACATCTTGACTGAACACCCACTGGAGTTCTGTACCTGACTACCTTGCAGGAAAAGGATAGGGTGAGGGGGGATGGGTGTCTGTTAAACAAAATCTCTTATACAGAATGAAAATGCTGACAGGAATAAAATTACATACATGAACCGGGAGGGGGGAGGATGGTTGTGATGGAGAATGATATTTATAACTGATTAGACAGGCTATCCATTAATTAGTCAAAGTCCTACTGTAGACCAGCTATACAGTACCCTGGTGGTTTTTCCATTGTAGTCAGCCATTGCTCAGCCCAACAGCTCAGAGCTCCATATGGATAAC
Source organism: Mauremys reevesii (assembly GCF_016161935.1). Classification (NCBI taxonomy): domain Eukaryota; kingdom Metazoa; phylum Chordata; order Testudines; family Geoemydidae; genus Mauremys; species Mauremys reevesii. The sequence goes on along the minus strand of NC_052635.1, from coordinate 26,232,333 downwards.
AATGCAGAGGCACTTTACATTGTGAAATGTACATTGGCTTAACCCGGTTGGCTAATTCAGAGCCATGGTGTTTGAGAGACGGTGTTTGAGAGGTAGCTCCATGTTTGCTCCAATTTCCTTTTTTAATTTTTTGTTATCTTTATGAAAAAATGCTTTAGAATTTTATATGGTTAAAACCAGCAGGGTTCTATTGAAATTAAACAGGGTTCTATTGAAATTATGTTAAGATTCTATAGAATTTGATAGAGGATGAGAACTTATGGTCCTAAAACTATCTAGGCACTTATATTGCCCCCAATACCATAGTGTCTGAGCACTTCACCATCTTTACAGTATTTATCCGCCAACACCCCTGTGAGATAAGGAAATGGTATTATTGCCATTTAACAGACGGGGGGCTGAGAGACAAAGGGTTCACCTACACTGTGTATATACACCCACAGCTGACCCATGCCAGCTGACTCAGGCTCATGGGGCTTGGACTAAGGGGCTGTTTAATTGCTGTGTAGACATTCAGCCTCGGGACTCTGGGACCCTCCCACCTCTCAGAATTCTATAGCTGCAAGTGTCTAATTGCAGTGTAGACAGTCCCTAAATGACCTACCCAGGGGAGACACAGAACACCCACTAAAAGTCTGGTCGGAGGTGCAGCGGGGCTAAGGCAGGCTCCCTGCCTGCCCTGCCTCTGTGTGGCTCCCAGAAGCGGCAACATGTCCCAGTGTCTCCTAAGTGCAGGAGCAGCCAGGGAGGCTCCGCGCTCTGCCCCCACCCCGAGCGCCAGCTCTGCAGCTTCCATTGGCTGGGAACTCCCTCCTAGAGCCTGCACCCCTCACCCCCTCCCTCACCCTAACCCCCTGCTCCAGCCCTGAGCCCCCTCCCAGAGCCTGCATTCCACACCCACTCCCCAACCTCCTGCCCCAGCCCTGAACCCACTCCCACACTCTGATCCCCTTGGCCCCAACTTGGAACCCCCTCCCACACTCTGACCCATTTCTGGCCCCTCCCCGCCCTCATTTATGGCCCCACCCTGAGGCCCGCATCCCCAGCCAGAGCCCTCCTGTATCCCAACCCCCTGCCAAAGCCTGGCGAAAGTGAATGAGAGTGGGGGAGAGCAAGCGACGGAGGGAGGGGGGATGGAGTGAGTGAGGGCGGGGCCTCGGAGAAGGGGCAGGGCCTCAGAGAAGGGGTGGGGGCAGGGCAGGGGCAAGGGTGTTTGGTTTTATGTGATAAGAAAGTTGGCAACCCTACTACAGGCAAATGTATCACTAAAGAGTTTCACTCCAATTGCCCCATGGGGACACTGCTGGTGCGAACTAAAAGGTCTCTAGTTTGGGTTAACATAGTCCTGTTTGAAAGAGGATTATGTTAATGCAAACTGGGTACATGGCAGCAGCAGCATCTACATGGGGCAGTTAGAGCACAATGCCTTGGCACATTCTGCATTTCACATTATGGCACAATCTGGACAAAGCCTGAGCTATGGGTAGAGAAGTGGAAAAGTGGGATTTGACTAGGACTGCCAAACTCATTTCACTGCTGATGTAAGAGAGCATGATTCTTAGCAAGATTCAAGGGAGAATTAGACACTCATATGGACCGTTAGACTAGCCAGAGGTGTACTAGTTAATACAAAAAGAGTTCTGGAAGGAATAAAAGCCTCAGGACTTAAATCAGTTTTGAACTCTTGGAGATTGGGACAAGACCTTCACGAGTGGCAGATTATTCTACATCTGCCTACTGTGCGATTCTTGCACCTTCCTCTGAAGCATCCAGTGCTGGCCACTGCCTGAGACAGGATACTGGGTGAGCTGGACCTTGGGTGTGATCCAATCTGGCAATTTCTGTGTTCCTATGAGAGGTTTTGAATCAAAATACGTCACCCCATGGACCCAGCAGCCCTCCCTTCCCACAGTGACCTTCAAGTAGTATTCAGAGGAGCTGGAATACAAAGGGGTTGTGCTCCACCACCCCATCTTTTTCAACAGAAAAGAAATCGAGCTCTTTAAAAAGTTTTTCATCTTTTCATTTGAACAGGAAAACGGATGTATAGTCTGAAAGAAAAAAAGCAGGCGGTTGAATAGAAACATCAAGTATCAGTATGAAAAAGAGAAGAAAGGCCATGGTGAGTGTCTGACCTGTTCTGTAGTGATGCCCACCCTGCAGCACTAATTCTTTTGTGTGCTCCACTCCCAAGTGCAGAGCAGTGCTACAGCATTAGACGAATTCCCACTCCCTCCTGCATTTCCCCGCTGCAGTTCAACACGGTGTCCAAGTCCCTGGTTTTTTCTTTGTTGTTACTTCTGCACTGACTGTTAGTCCATTGGCTCATACCCAAACCTCTACAGTGAGAGCCTCCTTCATTAATTGTATATAGTTTTGTGGTTGTGATATGTGCTATATCCCATTTATCACATACCTCTGGCCACCTCACCTGCTGCCCACTAACACAGCGGTATAGGACTACTTCTCACAGCTATCTTTTAAACAGCTGTCATTTTTTTAAAAGGAGTGACCCTCTCACAAACATGCTTCCTTCTTTCCCCTGCCAAATATGTAATTCGGTGCCCCCTTTCCCAAATTAAACTGATCCAAGAAAGTATTGGCCCGCTGCCAGGCAGTAGCAGATGTCTGGGCTTTGCAGGTCAGCTTCCCGCTGGAGGAGAAATCAGCGATGCAGTGTCTGCTTTTATCCACACTATATACGTCAGTTCTTGAACAGAGGCGGTCACCAACAGTATGCGGCCTCCAGGCCCCTCTTTCAGGAATTTCAGCCCACACACTAGTTCCTAAGAAGCAGCTTTCCTCTAAGACTTTACGCTGTTAGAGAGAATAGGGCAGAGATCAAACTCTCTTGCTCTTTGCCACAGCTTCCTTAAAAAGAAACTATATCCCAAAACTACAGCCTTTCTTCAGAGACTGTACACAGCTTACAGGCTACCATAATCAGACTGTAAGCCTCTGGGCTTTTTTATACACACAGGGGCACTCAGGAAAGTTCATTTGAATGAACTAAAGCTGTGAATTTAAAGTTTAGTTAAATTACAGTGAGCCCCGGTCAGGACACTCTTATTCAGAATTAGTGTCCTTGGGTCACAGAGTTTAAGGGCTCAGCAGATCGTGCAGTCTGACCACTTCTATAACACAGGCCACCAACAGCACCTGGCAGACACACACTCAACCCAACAACCAGAATTAGACCAAAGTATTACAGCCCCCGGGAGCTTAAACAATTCTGTGTCACTGGCAGTAAATAAGAAGGACCAAGGTGCATCAATGCTCAAGGCCCCTGCAATGGCAGGGAAATGATTGTGAGATTGTAATGGGGTGTACTCTCTCTTTAAGAGTAGAGGGGGCCAGAAGACCTCATTCCTAGGAGTTGGACTGAACAAAGGCCCAGGAAATGGTCTGGTAGCAGATGAGGGGTCTCAGGGAATTAGGAATTGAAAGGGGGGGAATATCTTCTGTCTGATAGATTCTGTATCATAGAAGAGATGGAAAAATGGATTTCCTAAGAACATATTTTCAATATACAAGTGTAACTCCTTACGTAGTTACTGTACATACATTTCACGATGACTGTGTGGTCCTGGCTTTCATTTAAGGCTTCACATGGCTTGCTTTGGTGAACCAGAACGTACATACCAGAATCAGGATATTCTTGTAACCCCCTTGCCAGTTGGCACTGAGGGGGTTCCTGGCTCACAATGACCCGCACCTCCAGGCTGCCAAGAAAGGTGACTGCCTCCCCTTCCCCCCCCCCCAAATCACTGCCAATCTCACCCAAGGGAAAATTCCTTTCCAACTCCAAATAGGGTGACCAGTTAGCATGTGAGCAAGTACCAGGCAGCTAAGCAGGGGAGAGAGAATTCTTGGTGCCACCTCAGAGCACTGGCTCTCCCTGTCCACTGTCCCATCTCCAGCTGTGGCCATCTCTGATGCTTCAAAGGAAGGAAGGAAACAAACCAGAATACGGGGGAAGAGAAGCGAGAAGGTGTCTTCCTGACCCCTACAGCTGACCATCTGAATCCCTGAAGCATGAGCTTTAGGAACAGAAAGCATAAACCAGCCTTAATTCTGTTTAGTTTAATTCTCTTTGGAAGTACACCGGGCAAATGTAGCTCTGCTGTGCCCTGATGTACCAAGTTATCATCTTTGAAGTGCCAGTGCTTGATTGTGCGGAAGTGGTGGTAGAAATAGAGGTGTGTGGGAAATGGTTTTCCTGTCCTATGAAAAAAAATTGAGATTAAAAAAAAATTGAAAAAAAAATCCCAGTCTAGACTGGGACAAAACCAAGACCTTTCCAAGTTTTTTTTTTGGGGGGGGGGGGAGGGAAAGGAGGGTAGTAATGGAGAGTGAAAGAGACAGAGCGATCAGCTTAGCCAATAATCTAGCAGTCAGGGTGCTCACCTAGGACTCTGCCTGATCTGGAACGAGGATTTAAATAGTGTCTTCCAGGTGAGTGCCCTCACCACAAGACTATTGGCTAATCTGAGGTGTTGGGTCCTCTGTGGTTTTGACAAGAAATGCCATTCTGGACATGAGAAACCTCTTATGATGAAAATGTCATTGAAGCGCATACATTCCTGTGAACAATTTCAGGTGCGATGAATCAGTGTTTTCCAATGAAAAAACACCTTGTCAAAAAATTCCCAACCAGCTACACAGAAACAAGCAGTGAAGGGGTTAGTCCAGGGCTAAATTCCAAGCCCCACTTCTGTATCATCCTCTTCTTTGTCCTAAGGGTTAATTCTTTCTTTAAAAAAAAAAAAAAGAGAGAGAGAGGATGGATAGACCCGTGTGTGTGTGTGTTTAACAGATTAAGTTAAAAACAATCTTTATCGCTTCATTTAACTAAAGCATTTTTCCAGACAAGTTCCTCTGCTCGAATGTTCCTTCTAATTACCATTTTCCCTTTACAATATGTTGTGGCATGCTGCTCAGGAGAAAGCTCATAGCGAGAGAGAGCACCGGGGTTGCGAAGGAAATATGTCCTGGCTATTAGAAAGTTCAATGAAGCGCTGACTTTTTATATCATCATGTAGGGATGGGTGAAACGGTCCAGAAAAAATACCCCCAGCTGAGCACCGGTGTGGGGGCTGTGAAAACCTTAGCGTCTCAACTGTTTTTTAAGGTTTCTCCATCAGTTACAAAATGTGGTGTGTGGGGTGGGGTGGGGAGTTTCTTTTTTCCCCATTATCATGTTTTTATTCTACCTGGACTGGCCCCCGTGGTGGTTTGTTAGGACGTAAAAAAAATTATAGCTACTGTCACAGACCCATCCAGTCTGACTGCTTCATGCCCTGATCCAGGGTGGTTCTGCTCTGCTGTCTGGGCGTATGGGGCCCAACCTCACTCAGGAGAAATGGATTTGGAGTAACACCAATTTCCTTTCATCCCGATTCCGTGAGCCATTCACAGCTGTTAATTTAACAGTTTAGTGCTTCCATCTTCCACAGACAGCGGCAAATGCTCCCGTGCCTTGGAAGATGTAGCATGGTTTCCAGCGAAGCAGCAACAGGACTTCAAGGAATGGGATGCTTGCATGCCAGTAAACAGGAAGAGGTTCAGTAGTGGATTGAGAAGCGCTATCTAAAATTACCCTAATTACTATAAGCTGTAGTATGACTCCAGCAGCCAGAGCCGTCTGGGGAGGAGGGACTAGGGGGAGAACCATGCGAGCAGGGCCATCTGGATGCCAGTGCAGCAGAGGAGCAGGCATAATGCCTCAGCAGTCCTGGAGGGAGCACATAGCAATTAAAGATGCTCTGCAATTGTGGACTGGTCCGTATCTCTGAGTCGAGAAGAACGTCACATTTTCCATACTCGCACATACTAAAGCTGTGTTTAGCCCCAGATCCTGTCCCTAATGGTGACAAAAACTACATGCTTCAGAGGAAAGAGTAAAACTCCCGTAAGGTATCTAATTGTCCAGTATCACAGGAGGAAATTGATTCCCATGTTATGCCTTCCCAAGGACTGATAATCCTTGAGGCCACATCCTGAAGTCCTTACCAGAAAAAGACCACTCCTGAGCCAACTCCTACTGAAATCAATAGGATTATTTTTATTGACTTCAATGGGAGATTTTTTGCCCATTGTTGATAGAAAGATGGATATTTTTTGTCTTCCTGTCTCTGTATGAACTTGTCAGATCTATTGTCTATGCCAGTGTGAAGCGCTCTGAAAGCTTATTATTTTTAATTACTGTATTTATTTACTTTTTGGGTCAAAAGTCCTTTTATTTCACAAGAAGGAGTTCACTCTTTAACACGGATACTGTTTTCCTAACACTGCATTTTCCATTTCAAACACCAACCTACACATACCACACACTGCTCTCCTTTTCAGCACAACCATTATATTGCTCTGTCATTTTGCACTGTTGTGCACCCCACCACCAAAAATATAAAATGCCCTTTAACTTTATCCTGGTTTCAGTATTAGTCATGACTTTTTTTTAGTTTCTCCTAATTATAAGCCATTTTACAGGACTTTGAAAAAAAATATGTGCAATTAATTGTTACTTGTGTCAGCCATCAAAAACCTTTTTCAGTTTGGGGGATTGTGTAAAGGTTGTCTTGGGTATAGTTCTAGGTTTTGTACTCATCTAGGGTGATTATAGGATAATTGTACTAATCTTTCTATTCTGGACATCTGGGTCTTAATATGTGTGTGCATACACATACATGCTCACTGTACCATCTAAGTGAACACTATAGCGTGTGCTACTGAAAAAAGACCACATCTTTAAATGCAACCCCCAGACATATCTACTAGCCTCTGCTCCTCTCTAGCTGGCTATGTGAGATTCTGGCACTATCAAAAACAAACCTATACAGAGCTTGTGTTTAAGAGTTGAATTATTTGCATTGAAACATTACATAACACAGTAATGAGAACCTGCTGTAAGCTGCAGCCAACCCCTGTCTCTCCTGACCTTTGCAGCTCCGAATCCCGCTTCCCCGCGTGGAGGATAACATTTGTTCCCTGCAGTCTCAGCTCCCATCCAGTACTGCTCTCAGAACCTGCTCTCTGGATCGGCCTCAGACTTACATTCCAAGCCCTGCTCCAACACCATATGCTGCCACCTAGGTGCCACCTCTGCTTCATTTTGACCATGCATTTTCTGTGCTTCATCACCAGGCTCTGCCTACCTAATAGACATGTGACTATTTTGTGCAGCCTGGGCACAAGTAACACCCAACTGTCTCCAGAGAGTGCCTAGAGGATATGGGCATGTCCTCTGCTAGGAGGGCTCTGATATCTTCGAATGTTCATGTATCCTCTGCTTTGATTGATGGGGCACTGTCCGTGGTGTCTGTGGTGGCTGGGTGTGATAGTTCTCAGAGCTTTATAATTCCCCTGATATATGAATCTGCTGGTCTCCATCTTAGTCCTTAGACGGGACTTTCATTGCCCACAAAACAAAACATAAAAACCCAAACCACCATCAACACATACTTTAGCTCTGCCTTATGGGGAGCCATATCTGGAAAAGCTGGGTCAGGATAGAATTAATTGGTAAGAGCTCCGGGACTAGTTCATTGGGCAGTTGAGCTGCAAAACGTTTTCCATGACTATTGTCTCAGGAAATCCATGTGGACTGGACTGGTGGTTGGGGACCTGCTGTACTGAGATGATATAATTTTAGGAACGCGGTATGTGACCTGGTCAGTAAGGTAAAATTATTGTGTAACTGTGGTTGGTTATTAGAATTTCCTGTGTGACTAAGGCTGTGAGAAAATTGTGGAGTTTGTTATTGTTCAAAATTTGTGGCCACACTTTGTTAAAATTGCAGTTTTGCCGCGGTCAGTTCAAGGGCCATAAAAGGTAGCGTGTGTGTGCAAGGGGGGGGACACACATGTTGGACCATACCTCTTATTTTGTAACTGTCTAGATATCATGTAGGGGCAGCAGGGTCCTTCACCCTCCAACAGAGGCTAGATAACCCCTTCCCATTTCTCCTCTGGGGAGATGGATCTGAGCTCTTGTGCCCTAGAGCCAGACCCAGCTCATGGACAGCTGGTGGCCTTGTCGGGGAGCTGGCACAGTTGAGGCTCCCCTGTCCCAGTCCCATGCCCTGTAGCAGGCACAAGGCCCAGCCCCCCTCACCGGGGCCTCCCCATTATTGAGTAATGGTGCTTGAGGGAACTGTGAGCAGAAGGGTTCGGGGTGTAGGGCTATGGGCAGTGGAGGGAGAGTTTTGGCAGGGTGATGTTTTATGGGGGTTGTGTAATGGGGTGGGGTTATTTGGTGCAATGGATGTTGGTGTGGTGGGGAGGTGGGATGAGTGGGGGACTGCCATCATCATCACCATCATACCAGGGACAGGGCTGGTTGCCTGTGCACTGCCTGCCCTTGGGACAGACTCTGCCAACAGCATCATGCCAGGACCCCGTGGACTCCCCTGGCCACCTGCCACTGGGCTCTTTGGAGCTCATCAGTAGTGAGCCACCTCAGCACCTTGCTAGCCCTGGTGCTGCCAGAAGTGGGGATTTCCCTGCCAAATTGGGGTGTGCACTCGGATGGGGAGGGTCTGATTCAGATTGGGGGGGGCTGCACCCCCTTTAGCCCTAGTTACCCACCACCTGTGGTGAACTCCCTGGAGAGCCCAGTTTTGAGCTGCCTGGGTCCTCAACCCCGTCCTCCTCCTCATCCACGGCTGCCACTGCGTGTGCCAGGTCACAACACTGCTCACTGAAATTTGGCAGGTCTGATGCTTCATCATGACAGAGGGGTGGCCAGGCCAGGTCTGAACGAGTGACATTTCAACCTCATGCACAGGGTTGCAACACCACTGACTGAAAAAAAAAATAAAGATTACAAGAATTGGCAACACTGCAATAATAATAAAGCTGCACATTTGTGTATTTGCAGGATCAGGGCTGAATGCAACAGATTTGAGAGCTTATTGCCCACCAGTTTTTCAATTTAACATAAAATATTTCCCCCCATAAAATGACTAGTCCAGGCAGTGGGAGTGTTGCCTGTCTATGGAATGCAGTATTAGGCCCTATATATATTTGGCCAAATGCTGCAGTCCACACATACAAATACCAATTTTAACAATTCCTGCCATGTGCTTTATGTTTGCACAGTGCCTCTCACAATGGAGCCCTGACTTTTTTAGTTCCTACTGCAATAGAAATGTTAAATAATAATTTAACAGTCTCATAGGTTATATCCATTAGATTAATCAAATATTATAGTCAGAATATTTTGGCTAAGGTACATAAGGTTGCTGGTCAAAAGAAAACTCCCAGAGTCATTTTTTTTCACGTCCAGAACAGTGTTCTGATGGGGCACAACATACATTTGAAATTCTTAGGAAAAAATGGGTTGTGGCTTTTAAGCCACTTTGTTATATTGCCTTAGTCAAGTACATATTTTAGTCTTGTGGAAAATGACATTATTTTTCATGAAAGTAGAATTAAAAAATGCCAGAGATTCTGCTTGCTTAGTTTAAGGGTTTTTTCTATGCTTAAAAGCGGCAATGATAAATAAAGAGGTAACACATCCATTGTGGCGGCAAGGAGATGAGCCAAAACGGATGTTGCTTGATTTTTAATGTTAACATTTCAGCAGATTTTTGTTCTGCCTTTTTTTATCTTTACAAGTGAGCTATTCGGTATTTTTGTTTTTGTTTTTTTTAACCCCTTTTTCTGCAGGGAAGATGTATTAAAAATACAGCAAAAGATTTCAGTGTTGAGATTTTAGGTTTTATTAAATAGAGTTTCATTTGTTTGGCTTTTCTTTTATAGTCACTTCTCTTTGTTGCCAGGAATTGGAGGGTGACAAATGACTATGTGAAGGGATGAGAGAGAGAGCGTGTTTCCACGATGACATTTAAATTGGAATCCATGTTTGATGGCATCCAGATGATTTAAATACATGTCATCAATACAAAGTTATAAAGGGAAGATTTTTAAAATACTCTAGCCTCCTTTATTGTTGCCTTAACACATACCTGGAGAACGCTTTGATCCATGGAGTCTTTGTAAATAAGCTGCAATAGTTGTCGTTCGAGGCCTTTACTGTACTTGTGTTCCTAAGGTGAAAACAATGGGTCTGCAAATTATTATTGCAATACGAACAACTGTGTGTGCAAACAGAACTGTCAGTGTTAAAATCACTCCTCCATAGTAAGCACTCCTGCCCCCCCCCCATGTTTAGGTTTCCTTTGACGTATAGGGTCATGGTGTGTCACATTCACATAATGCAGAAAGCAAAAACATACTGGCAGCAAAAATGTTCATTCTTTCTCTAACCTTGTGCAAGGAGCATAAGAGGATGCTACCACACATCCGGATGAAGGTGTCCTCAACCTTACTGCACTTACGATGAAGTGGGTATTCACCCACGAAAGCTCATGCTCCAAAACGTCTGTTAGTCTATAAGGTGCCACAGGATTCTTTGCTGCTTTTACTCAACCTTACTGAAATCAAGGAAATGATCTACTGCAATCAGTTCCAACCTGACCCTCAATCAGATTTTTCAGAAATTTCTACTTCACCCTCTGCTGTTATTTTCTAGCATCTCCATCTAAATTGAGGCGTGTTCCTTTAATAGCCTCTTTCTTTTCTGGTAGAGGTAAGCTTGAATCAAATCCATGGATATGAGCACACCCTGAAAATTTGGATGCAAATGTCTTGGCTTCAACTTTTAATTACTGGAGAAGGAGAAAAAAAAATTTAAGTGTGAGAGACGGTGAGTGTTTTTGTTCTATAATAGTGCACCCAAAAACAGACCTCTAAATTGAAAATATCCAGGGCTGCTGGCAGAGAAGTGACATGACAAATGTCTCAGCTGCCTTGTGGTACATGATATGATATGGGATGTGTGACCTTCTGTAGATTCACTGGTTGAGTTCAGAGAAGAGCGCAGAAGTGTAGAGGTTTCTCTGAACCTTTTTTGAACTGTTCACACCACTTGAATCCGGGAAATTAGCCTGGAAATTTCATGAGAAGAGACTTTCCCATGCAATATCTGGTACTTCCACCTTCCAGTCAAGCTGGAAATACTAATAGGAGAGCTTTTCTTTCTTGTGATATTTTAGCATTTGTTCTGTGTCTACCCTCTCCCCCGCCACAACTAGATAGTGCAGAGGTTTTGGAAAATGAGGTGTTGGGAGAAAATGTCAGTGAAAAATGTTTCTAACCTCTATAAATCTTTGGTTTGGATTTGAATTTAGGGTCGAGTGTCTGTATTGGCTGTGACTAGATTACTGTTATTTGTGCCGTGTTATATATTTAACACCAGAGTCATTCCAAAAATGAAGGAACAGTTCTAACCCCCCCCAAAAAACACCTTTTCTTTTTGACAAAAAAGCAAGTTGAATTTTCAAAATGTGAAAATATTCAACTGCTAGTTCTGTTTAACATCCTATATCCATTCTTCCCCTGTATCCCTGTTACTGAAACGCTTGTCTGCACCTTGGCCATCTCCCTTCTTCAGTACTTTCTGCTTTGCCTGTTTGAGACTCTTGGTTTTTGCTTCTCCTCCGGCTCCCAGGCAGTCACTGCTAGCCTCATCTTTGTTTACCGACCCTATCCTTGAATCTAGTCATTGGTTTCTTGCCTCTTACTGTATCAGACTTGCATTGCTCACTCTTACCTGCATAATCCAGCCCTCCCTAAATCGTTGTTCTTCCTTACATTTGTGTTCCCATACTCTTTCCAGCCCTTTTGCCTTTCTATTCCCTCAGTGTCTTGGTCCCATTCTCAGCTTCATACCCCCTCTCATGCTGCCTCACTAGCCTTTGAACACTCCTCTTCTTTCCACCAAATAGCCAAAGCATTTTGTCCCTTCTCCTTCACATTTATATTTAAAATTCCCCACAATCCTTCCTGCACCTTCCCATACCTTTACTGTTATCTGGTGTCTTCTGTAGTGGTTTTGTTTGGCTTGTCTAGCTTATACAGAAACATCTGTGGGGCATGAAGCCAATCTTACTCCAGGCTACCAACATGGTGGAGACCCCCAATGGAAATGAGGAATTTCTGGTCTCTAGGACTGTACCTCAGAAGTACAGTGTCATCACTTCTTCTCATACCTGAGACAGACTTGATATATTCCAGCCGTCTTCAGTTTTCCAATTAGTAGCGGAGTGTAGCATGGTTGTGGGAGGCCTGCTTGTCTCCTTTCATGGAAGAGTTATTTTTGCTGGAGATGAATTCACTATTGCATGTCAGAGCCAACTGGAACCAGTGCAGGCCATCTAGATTAAGGCGGAAGCAAAATCTGCCTGAGTGGAATGAGAGAGGATCCTGGAATCTTTGGATCCAAGTTCCATGGGTAGAGGGTTCTGGGGTGAGGATTTGATTCTGCCATAAGACAAGGAGAACAGTGTCTGGTCCAGCAGCACACAGGTAATTGATGGAGTCTGGCAACTGGCTGGCCTGCCTCGCTTTGGAGGAATGTTGTAATAAACCAGCAGATAGCACCTAAGTGCAGGCAGCCAAGTCCTGGGTGATCAATGGCCTGGAGAGGAAGAAGCTTGGAGAATGTGGGGAGGTACTGGAAGGTAGGGGTGCCATCTTGGTTGCAGTGTGTGTATGGGATAGTGGGCTTCTGTGGAAGGAAGGAAGGACGGAAGGAAGGAAGACTGTGTTGCTCTAGGTTTAGGCATATGTGAGCCTGGGGTAAAGACTGTGGTGGACACTGCTAGACTGGAGCTGAAAGGTGTCCCGATGGCAGGTGATGGCAAGGAGCAACATACCCCTCCCAGGTTAGCATAGTATGGGATTAGAGGCCTGGGGGGAGGAGGAGGTGAAGATTTGGCGCACTCCGGAGGCAGGAGAAAGGATTGTGCTATTGTTTCACTGTTGCTGTTGAATTTCAGCCCATTGGTTAGTATCCATTTGCTTGTCTAATATTTCATATCAATGGTTGCAAAACTCCTGTGTGTGTAACTGGGTTGTGTGTCAGGAGTTTCCAGATCCAGATAAGCAAAGGAAACACATGCCCGACTACAGAGGACTAGGTATCTGCTCGCTGCCTTAGAACATCTACCAGTACCAGCATCCAGCATGGTGTGAGAGTGGCACAACACGATTTAATCAGGAATGGGAGGAAGACTAGAGTTAGTCTGCAAGGATGAGTCCAAACGGGGATGAGCTGATAGGAAGAGTCTGTTTAGAGAAGAGGAGGAGGAGCAGGGAAACCCCAAAGAGCCTTAATCTACTCTGAAATCTACAGTACCAGGAGCATATGTGAGTGCTGCTGGGAGGGAAGCATAGGAGATAATTTCAGAGCAGTTGAGTGAGGGATGCATAGATTCCAAGGCCAGAAGGGACCACTGTGATCATCTGGGCTGATCTCCTGTATAGCACAGGCCAGTGAACCCACCCAGTGGTTTCTGCATCAAGCGTGTAACTTCTGTTTGATTTGTAGTTTCTCTTAAGAAAGATACGTAGTCCTGAGTTAGACTTCAAGTGATAGAGAATCCACCACATCTCTGGGCAAATTGTTTCAAAGGTTAATTACCCTCTCTGTGAAAAATGCATGCCTTATTTCCAGTCTGAAATAATTGTCTATCTTCAGCTTCCAACTGTTGTCTCTCACTATGCCTTTTTCTGCTAGATTAAAGAGTCACCCACTATCAGAAATCTCATCACCATGTAGGTGCTTGTAGACCGTGATCAAGTCACCTCTTATCTTTCTCTTGGATAAACAAATTAACTAACCCATTAGAGTCAATGGGGAGTCATGCAGCTCGAACCCCAAGCAACTCTCTTTAGTAATCAGTCCTTCAGCACAGCTGAATTTGCTCACCGTTCCAAGCTTTTCCCAGCCATGCAGATGTTCTGAATTCAGCAGAGGGGGTGGTTTATGAATACAGTCGTGAACCTGAAACTATTACCTACTCATCTCAGAGTTGTGGAGCCTGGTGATGGTTGTGGAAGAAAACAGTAAGTCACAAGGTGAAATTATTCAGAATAACAGTTTAAATCAGTGAGGATCAAGCCAGATCAGAGAAAATAAGGACCAGTCTGAACACATCTGCCCAGACCCAGGGCCAGCTCAGGCTTTTTTGCTGCCCCAAGCAGCAAAGTGTGTGTGTGGGAGGGAGTTGCGATCAGCGGCACTTCGGCAGCTGAACTGTGCCGCTTTGTTCCTTAGTGGCAATTTGGCAGCGGGTCCTTCGGTCCGAGAGGGACTGAGGGACCCGCTGCCGAATTGCCGACAAAGACCCAGACGTGCCGCCCCTTCCCATTGGCCACCCTAAGCACCTGCTTCGTTTGCTGGTGCCTGGAGCCAGCCCTGCCCAGACTTGAGACTGAACTAAAAGACTTAACTTTTGCTAAGGGTCAGGAAATCTTCCTCCTACTCCTCATTTTCTCATGCCTCTGAGCTTCTTCATTCTGGATAATTAATTATTAATTACTTTGTGGTACCTCCAGTAGTGCCAACCTCAAGCATTCAAAAAGGAGTGGCTTAAAAATCATGAGATTTTTAATAAATATTGGGTTCACTTTATCTAGTTTCTGACCATTTGGATTCATGTTTTCCAGCTTTTCTTTGTAGCCATGAGGACTAGCAATTAACTTAAAGAGAATCTCACGCAAATCTCTCGATTACAGGAGCTAGGGCTTTACTTAATATACCAACAATTGGGAGGCTTATGCTCAAATTAAGATTTCCAGACCAGATGTGCTGAGCCAAGGGGTGAAGATAGTTCAGTTAAGCATCCAAACACTGCGGTCTTTACCTGGCCTGAAACCCAGCTTCTATTTTAAATTCATCCATCAGTAGTCCAAAGGCACCAGGAGCCACAGATTTAAGAAACACAAAAGGGAATGCATGAAAGGTTATTAGATGCTGATGTGGGAGTAACCAGTACTGTCAGGGAGCGATTAAGCTGCCGAATAATCTTCCACCTAGAGCTGTCAGGGCAGAGTCTAATGTTTCATTCAAAGACAGCGCGCTACATTCCTGACGAGTAAATGACAGAGAAGATTTCAATTAGAGCTATGCTGGGACTGAAATACTGACACATCCTGACGGTTTACTCTAAATTCTCCTGCTGTTCTGTCAGAGATGCCGACCCATTAATAACACACTTATAGGTTCAGATTAGGGGTGTGCTACTGCAATCTATTAGCAGGTAACCATCCACAGGAGGGAGTGTGCACCCTTCTGGAGGTATGAGTTACCTTTACTATATATACTTGAATGGTGCATGGAAGGATTTTAAGGTTGTTATGGGGGGAGACCCAGCATTATGCTATGTAACTATGGTTACATCCATGCATAGCAGAGGCAGACCCTGACTGATTACCTCCACACAGCTCCATTCATCCACCTCCATCCTGACCTGTAATACCCACTGCTAATCTAGACCCGAGTCCACCTATAATGCTGTCAATGCATTGTCATCCCAACCTGCAGTTACCAAAGCAGCCTGCCATGCCCCTTATGTGAGGTCTTGGCTATATAAAAAAGTGGTTTGTAAGCACCCACTGGGTAAATCACTGTGATGTCCTCTCCTCTCTGAGAGACCAGGAGAGAGTGAGGGTGAGCGCACTGAACAGGGTAGGCCAAATTTTGGTGGCAGCTAACTCCATTGACTTGTGGATTTACACCAGTGCAAATGGGATCATACTCTGGGCCAGAGGTTTTTCTGTGTAAGAAAAAAATATATATTAAACATGCAGGTACAAATGGAAAACAGATGACTGGTCAAATTGGGATGAGCTTCAGAGCTGAATACCTGCGTGGAGCCCATGAACTTTGAGTGTTTGAAATGTGGATCCCTGACTTATGAAGGGCTGAGCCAAACAACCCATATGACCCAACCAAGACTTTTTTTGCGGGGGGAGGGTGAGGGTGGTTAATCCAGAAGCAAATTTTGCATCTTGTGTCCATCTCTGCTCTCCTTGTATTTTGATTCTTAGACAGTGCCATTGAATTAGTTTCATCAGAATTCCTTTTCTTCAGCCTCAGCATTCATGTCCAGTTCTAGGTCTGGTTCTGTTCAATATTTTCATCAAAGATTTAGATAATGGCATAGAGCGTACACTCATAAAGTCTGTGGACAATACCAAGCTGGGAGGGGTTGCAGCTGCTTTGTAGGATACGATTAAAATTCTAAATGCTCTGGACAAACTGGAGAAATGGTCTGAAGTGAACAGGATGAAATTCAATAAGGACAAATGCAAAGTACTCCACATAGGAAGGAACAATCAGTGGCACACATACAAAAGGGGAAATGACTGACTAGGAAGTAGTACTGCGGAAAAGGGATCTGGGGGTCATAGTGGATTGCAAGCTAAATATGAGTCAGCAGTGTAACACTGTTGCAAAAAAAAAAAAAAGGGCAAACATTGTTCTGGGATGTATTAGCAGGAGTGTGTTGTAAGCAAGACATGAGAAGTAATTCTTCCCCTCTACTATGCTCTGATTAGGCCTCAACTGGAGTATTGTGTCCAGTTCTGGGCACTACATTTCAGAAAAGATATGGAGAAAGTCTAGAGAAGAGCAACACAAATGATGTAAAGGTCTAGAAAACATAACCTATGAGAGAGGATTGAAAAAATTGGGCTTGTTTAGTTTGGAGAGGAGAAGACGGAGAGAGGACATGACAACAGTTTTCAAGTTTTTAAGTACATAAAAGGTTG
Organism: Mauremys reevesii; assembly: GCF_016161935.1. Classification (NCBI taxonomy): domain Eukaryota; kingdom Metazoa; phylum Chordata; order Testudines; family Geoemydidae; genus Mauremys; species Mauremys reevesii. The sequence goes on along the minus strand of NC_052635.1, from coordinate 26,215,714 downwards.
TTATGAGGAAGAGGGAGAAAAATTGTTCTCCTTAACCTCTGATGATAGGACAAGCAGCAATGGGCTTAAATTGCAGCAAGGGTAGTTTAGGTTGGACATTAGGAAAAACTTAGTAACTGTCAGGGTAGTTAAGCACTGGAATAAATTTCCTGGGGAGATTGTGGAATTTCCATAATTGGAGATTTTAAAGAGCAGGTTAGACAAACACCTGTCACAGATGGTCTAGATGATACTTAGTCCTGCCTTGAGTGCAGGGGACTGGACTAGATGACCTCTCAAGGGATTTAATGAGGGAGTCCTACGATTCTGTGCTCAGGAGAGGGAAAAGGCGCTCTCTTATTAGCACCTCCTGTGCTTCCCTTCACTGTCTTTCCTGTTAACTTTTCTATATACAGTCTAGAGCAATCCCAAAACATCAATGATTTCTTTAAAACCCTAGGGAACATCAGATTTCCCATCCTCAAGGATTGAGATCAAGACAAAGCCATTCTGCATGGGCATGCCACTGGCAGCTAGGGTGACCAGATGTCCTGATTTTATAGGGACAGTCCTGATTTTTGGGGCTTTTTCTTATATAGGCTCCTATTATCCCCACCCCCACCCTTATCCTGATTTTTTCACACTTGCTGTCTGGTCATCCTACTGGCAGCACTTAAAAGCTGGGGAATGCAGCATTGCCTAGCTGCCCTGCTGAGCCAGGATCAGAACACAGCACCGATGATGAACATAAGGATATAGCAACAGGCTATTAATTCCGCTGCCAATTGATACAATGGGGGTTTTTTATTTACTTTAATTTTGTTGGTTTTTTTAATCTGAAAACTAAATATTAAAAATACCCCAGCACAATGACCCAAAACATGTGCATATGCCACACATGTCTGGCTGCCCCTTCAGTATATATACATATGGTTGTGACTTCAATATGTGTAGAGTCAATATAAACCATTTACGGTACATTAAGTTGAAATAAAAGCGGTACATTACTAAAGTAACCTATCTCATGTAATCCCCTGGAGCATGAAGAGAGAGCTTCTGCCAGCCTGCCTACCTCCATCCTCTGCATTCCGGAGACTGCATAGCCCTCTGTTCTTGCCTCTCTTTGAATCTGAGCTTTTTCAGGCTGGAAGGAATTCAGAGTCTCAGGGCATGTCTACACTACAAAGTCAAGTCAACTTAATATAAATCAGCATCCAGCTATCACAGTAATTAAGTCACTCCTGCATGGCCACACCATGCTCGTGCTAGTGGAGTGCATCCTCACTAGTAGCACTTGCGTCGATGCACAGAGCAGTGCAACTAGCTGCAGTGGGGTTTGGGAACAGTTTGCAATGCCTCACAGGACCAAAACAGTGCTGCAGGGGAAATGGGAACATGGCTTTGGCCTCCCATGATGCAGTTTGCTCCATAATATCTGTGAGGCAAAGGGAGTGAAGTTTCCGCAGCGGTGAGGTGTGGAGGTGGAGAGGTTGGCAGCTAATTTTGAACAGCCAGATACCAGGGCAATAAGAAGAGCCCAGCAAGGAATGCTGGAGCTCTGCATCTCCATGAGGCTTTGAAAACCCATTTCAGTAATGAGCCACAGTAATGTGCACTACTTATCTGAGTTGTGCCTTCCCATACCATCTCCTCCATTGCATCAGTTTCCCTGTACCCTGCTCCCCCTCCCAAACTCCCATGATTGGAATAAAGAGCATTTCATTCTCGAAACATTGACTTTTATTCCACAAAAGTAAAGAAACTGAAAGAACAGGCAAATAATGTAACCTTGGGCAAATGGTGTGATAAAATTGGGAGGGGAGAAACCATCATCTTGTTTGTGAAAGCACAATAGTCTTGCCCATCAAAGGTCTTTTGTTCTTAGTACCCGCTCCCAGTGTTGAGTGGAAGGGATGCTGAACCCATTCCCCCCCCACACACACACACACTTCCTGGAATATTTGGGTGAGGGGAATTGGGAAAAGGGGCTGCAGAGGGAGTCTAGACTCCAGCTAAAAGAACACGAGTACTTGTGGCACCTTAGAGACTAACAAATTTATTTGAGCATAAGCTTTCGTGGGCTACAGCCCACTTCATCGGATGCATAGACTGGAACATATAGTGAGGAGATATATATACATACAGAGAACATGAAAAGGTGGGAGTTGCCCAGCCAACTCTAAGAGGCTAATTAATTAAGATAAGCTATTGTCAGCAGGAGAGAAAAATCTTTTGTAGTGATAATCAAGATAGCTCATTTAAGACAGTTTGACAAGAAGGTGTGAGGATGCTTAACAGGGGAAATAGCTTCATTGTGTGTAATGGTTTTTCTGGAAGCTCGACTAGATGCCTCAACATGTCTGATTGGGCCTTCATAATCTGCAGCATCTCATGCTGTGTGGCCCAGACGCTCATGCTCCTGGGATGCTCTCCTGCTCTTCATATCCACGGCCAGTTCTTCAGACAATGAAATTCTCCACGTCATCTGTCCCAGGGCCATTCATTAGCTCGCTGAACATGTCATCACAGTTCTCTTTTTCCACCTTCTAATCTGTGAAAGCCAGTCTGCCGGTGTAGAGAAAGTGTTCATGGCCAACCTTTCCACTGAAAGGCATGCAAAGCCCAAGGCAACCATTGTCAGTGCATACCCTGGGTCTAGTGCAAGGTTGCTATTTAAAAAAAACAGGTTTGCTGTTCCAGCCATGGGTGATGGGCCTTGTGCTGCAACTCGTGGGAAACCCACATAAGGAGCCCAGGTGGACAATGCCCCTTTCCTCTAGCACCATGGACTTTGAGGCCAGGGACCAGTGGTAAGGCTCCCAAATTGCAGTCTTTGCCTGAGGTGGCTCTGGGGCAGGAGGGTGGTGGTTTGCAGCCAGGAGAGAACACAGGAAGTGCCAACGCCCTTTCCTCTGCCTTCCTTTAACACTGCTGGAAATAGTTGCCCTGGACTTGCAGAGTCTGAGGTCAACGCCGATCCCTTCTAACCAAACCACCAGCATGTTAGGGAAAGCATGGTTGAGGGACCCAGAAGTCACCATGGGTGGTGGATCACATGTTCCATTCTTTGCAGTACAAGCACTTATAATGAAAACTTCCACTGTCTCACCTGATACCAGTCTCCTGAGGGTAACAAAGGCAGATCTGGTCCTCATGCTGCTATGCTGTGAACTGCAATGATGCCAGCAGAGTTAATATTGGAGTGGCATGGGAAAGTGTCCTACCATAGTGGAAGAAATAAGGCAGCCCTCCCCAGAAACCTTCTGCAAAGGATTGCAGACTGCCTCCATGAAAGTTTCCTAGAGAGCTCCATGGAGGATTCCTGGACCATCCCTGTGCACATACATAGTCTTTTCGGGGGGGGGGGACCCTCTGCATAGCTGGAGCAGCCTCTGGGAAGCAGATACCCACTGCACCTCATTTCTTCTTCAGATTAAACATAAAATATAAGAGCATGCAACCCCAACAGTTTGACTGGACTTTCATATGCACCAAACGTGCATGAAACCCAGCATCATGCTCGACCACCATGCTGTCTTATACATGGGGCTCTACAAAATTCACAGCTGTGAAAAATGTGTCACAGACCATGAAATCTGATCTACCCTGTGTTATCTGGCTATTGTAGAGGAGGAGCAGGGCTGGGGGACACCCAGTCAGGGGCACCTACTGTGCACCGGGCTCCAGCTGCTAGTCCTGGGCGGGGAACGTGACTTTCTCTTTCCCTGCAGGGGTCACTCCTGGAGATGGGTCAGACCCACCTCCAGGAACCTCCCCTGGCTATAGGACGCTCCGTGGCTGCTGGCTGGAAGCCCAGCTCTGAAGTTAAGGCCAAAGTGAGGGCGGCTGTCAGCTCCCGAGCCAGGTGGGAGGCTGCAGCTCCAGCTTTCTGTTCCCAACCCGGGCAGGAGGCTTCCAAGAAAACTGGACCTGCCATGTCCGCATACCCTGTGACCCCCTCCCCCCACTTCTGCAGTATCACTGGCTTTAGAGCTTGGCGCCTGACCAGCAGCTGTTGGTCTCTGGCTGCCCAGCTCTAAAGGCAGTGCCCCTGCCAGCAGCAGTGCTGAACTAAGGCTGGCAATCCCATGACATTCCCCTCCACCACCACCCCCAAATAGCCTTGCAGCCCCCCCCTCCTCCCACAATCCCCTTTTCGATTGGGACCCCCCCCCACGATTACAACACTGAAATTTCAGATGTAAAGATCTGAAACAATGACTTTGACTATTTTAAAAATCCTATGCCCCTAATATGGACCATGAATTTGATCGGTCCCTACTTATACGTGCAGGGGTAAAATCCTGACTAGCTTGAAATCAATGAAAGTTTTACCATTGACTATGTTGGCATTGGGATTTCAGGCTAGTGATTTATCCCTAGTGGCCTGACAAATTCCAACATGGTTAATTGTATTCTAACAATCTAAATTCCTCCCTGAGAAATGGTGGCATTCTTCACCCATGTTCTTAAAATCTTGTGTATTGAAAGGACAAGATGAGGATTCCCCCCAACCTCCCCACAGGGCTGTGAAAAGTAATGAAAACTTTGAGGTGTTAATTTCATGTAAGACAAGTTTTTGGTCTCTAAATTTTGTGTGTGTGTGTGTGTGTGTGTGTGTGTGTGAGGGAGAGAGAGAGAGAGTTTGTGGGGTACCCAGGACTGTGAGTCACCTCTGCCTCCAGCATAAGGGAGATTTGCTTGTTCTTCACGGGCTGTCAGCTATCTGACACCCCCTCCCTGTTAGCCACCTGGGCACGCGCCTGTGGACTATGCCAGGCCTTCCTTTGTCTTCCAGGTTAACAATGGGAGCACTGCCGTCCTGAGTCCCTTTGAAGCATTCCCTTGTAGAGCCCAGTCCCATCTCCACTGAACATTCGCAGATCCCCAAGGCTCAGATTCTTGTATAATTCCAGAGCACTGACCTATATTTCTAGTGACAATGCCACTACGTTTATTATCAATGATTCAAGAGATAGGGAACCTTTGTCTGTATACAGGTGAGCCAAAGTGAAAAGAGCCTGTCCTGCAGAGTTCTCCCACAGGAACAGAGCTAAGTTTGCCAGCAGAACCCAGTCTTCAAGCTAGAGGGCTGCTGGCAAAGTACTGTTCCTCCCCTTAAAATGGTGTGGGGAAATCAATTGATTGTCATGGGTTTGACAGAATTAACCACAGCATCACTATGGCCCTTCAATGGAAACACACAGACACACACCAGCTCACTTGTTTTCCACCAACTCTATGCGTTCCTCCTGATTGCCAGCCCTTGCCTACAGTAAATTTCTGTAAACAGTGAGCTAATGGATGAGGGCTTTGTTTTCCCAATTGTTTACGCTGCGCTCACAGAGCTGGGTAAAGGGACACAAGTCGGTTCTGAACCTCATGAATTGTGACCGTGGGAGGCAGAGCATCTGGGCCCAGTCTTTCTTCAGCTGTGCTCTGTCCCACAGGCTGGGACATGGAGTTGTGGCCTTGTTCTTTTTTTATAGCCTGGGCTTCACTGTAATGAGTGCTCAGAGGGCAATTCAGTGTTACCTTGCTGCTTAATGGGGCACAACGGCAGTAAAGACTGCAATTCCCCTGCCCCAGGGCTCCCCCCAGCTGTACCTTGTAATCTTTGTATGGCACAAAGTATAAAACCCTATAAAGAAAAATAAGGTTTTTTTTCTAGTCATAACACTGTACCTGTAGGCGCAAAACTAGTCCATGGTGCTTAAAACGCATGCGAGGCTGGATTCATCACCAGGGCTAACAGGGAGCTTTTTCTAAAACGGGAATGAATATAAAATGGAGGTGGTGTTGGATTTGCAAACCCTAATCAATTGCAGGTCTGTAACCAGCAATGGTTTGGCTCTGGTTTCCATTTGATTCACGCCGGCAGTGGCTGGAGAGAAGAACTGGATGAGTGGGTTCGGGTTTACACATAGGGTTGGCCTGTGTGTAATAACTGCCTTTTGTTTTCACTGGCATTTGAAAGGTGCTGAACTAGTTGTAGAGCTAATTCTTGAGTTTCTGTAGTCATAGACAGCTAGTCACAGAAGCAGAGACAGAGGTGAACATTTCTTCCTCACAGGGTCCTAGCGCCTTTATTTTATTGTAACGAGCACGTATGCTGCAAGGTTCCCCTGTCCATTTCTGCTTATTTCACATCAATACTGCCCTGAAGGCCCTGATTTTTTTTACAATCCATGTGATTCTGCCAATGTATCTGTGTCCTGAAATGCAGCACTTCTTGCTATTCCAGTCCTGAGTCAGGCTTGTTTTCCTCCTGTGTCTATGACTGATTCACTCTATTGTACTTAGGAGGGGAGCATCATATCAGACGTAATGAAGGTTTGCTGTATCTAGTTATTTCATTCTGTCACCCTGTCTCCCGCGCTCTTTGTGTCAGCAGAGGCAAAGGCAGGATTTACATTTGCTTCCTGTGCAGCTGGAGACAAGGATCCCATATTCTGTGCAACACGCAGCCTACATTTAACAGTGGATCTTACATGAGCCCTGAAAAATGACGCTTCGCTAAACAGGGCCGATTTTTAATAAACTTGCAAATAAAGTGTGAGAGAGAAAGCAAAGGGGCTGAGAGGGGGAGACAGAGAGAGTAAGTGATTTCCCCGTGATCATTAACTGGTGGACTCTCTTTGACATGCAGGTCTCAGTGAATGTGCTTGTTGAAAGTTTAGTGGTGGAGACAGCACACCTAATGGGATCTCGGGGGAGGCATCCTCGTCCTGTCAGATTGTTCCGATTTACTTCTTCTCTTGCAGCCGGGAGATAAAAGTTCACATATTGTGTAGCAAAGCAATGCAGCACCTTGCGGCAACACTGTGTTAACCTCCTTCCCCAAAAGGTACAAGTGACTTGTGCCAGGCAGGCCGGGCGGGAGAGGGGGGGAGCGGGGGAGGAAGAGAGTGAAAAATAAAAACAAAATAGCCTTATTTGCTATGCTGAGAATTTTCTCAGTACATTAGATCCATTTGCTTACAGGGCCGCCTGAATACACGCATATTTTCCAAAAAGGGATGGTTTACAAATAAAATCTGAATATGAACAAATAGTGTAATATATAAATATGTGAGATAGGCTGAGCCTATGGAATTCCTTATACTTGGGTTATATAGGGAGGACGTTTGGCCTCTGCTTTGGAAGTCTAGATTCAATTCCCTCCTCTTCCATGGACTGCATGTGTTACCTTGAGCAAGTCACTTAGGCCTTTTTAAAGGTTTTAAGGTGTTGCTTTGTCAGCATTGTAAAAACCTAAGTCTCATTTTCAAACAGGCGTTAGGAACTGAGGAGCCAAAATCGAATTAACTATCAGTGGGTTTTAGTCTCCTAAGCACCTAAAGCCCTTTTTAAAATGAGATGTAGGCTGCTAAATCACTAAGGCGTTGCAATGTTGAATGCAGCAATGCCTAAATACCTTTAAAAATTCAGGGCCCTAGGCCCAGAGCCTCAGTGGTATTTAGGCACCTGACTCCCATTGAAATTGAGGCCCTTGGCTGTAGTCTCGCTGTTCCTCAGCTCCCCCAAAATGGGGACAATAGCATTCCCCTGCCTAACAGGGGTGTTGTGAGGAGAAATACCTTAAAACCCTGTGACAGGCTCAGCTACTATGGTAATGGAGCCATAGAAATACTTCAGGATGAAATGTAAATCTATAATACAATGTGCCAATGTCACTCGGTTGGTTTTTGATGTGCGGTAAATTGGTAAGTGAGGGTGACAGTTACCCTCATGTAGAAGGACTAGCTCAAGTCTGAGGCCATAAGCAGTGTCCTAAGGCTACTGCTGGCCCTCTGCACAGAGCTCCCTTTCACGCTATTGGGCACCATTGTTCCAGGCACATGGCCACGCTGAGACCTAGTGTGTGCGCATGCAGCCACTTACACTAGGTTTGAGCTTGACCCTTTGACTCTAAATTTACATTTTAATTGTGTATTTCTTGAGAAAGCTCAGTCTGGACTGCAACAAAATTAGAAGGTAGCTGCTAGGAGCAGAAGGGGGAAGGCTGGGGTTGGGGTGGTAAGACACACATGCAACATATCTGTTCTCCCCACATACACACACATAACAGGCACTATAGCACTTTACCCAGCTTTTCACGAGGCACTTTCGGTTTCACAAAACTGTGAGAACTGTGTATTTCCTTCAGTTGGCGGGAAATCAGAAGAAAGCAATGGGGAAAAGCTGTGCCTGACCCTGGAAGTAGACAAAAATGGTGCCATGCAACATGCCTCCAAAACATGAATGGCTGCTGCTGACATCTAAACACCATGGATTGAACCGCAAACACAACGTGTAGCCCTGCCCTGGGTGGGTCTTACCCACCCCTGACAGATAGACACTTGTGCAACACTTGTATAGCTTCTCATGCCCATGAAGTGTCAGTGTCATTGAACAAAAGTGAGTGGAATGCACCTCCTGCTGCACTGCAGAGTCCTTCATGGGTGAGCTCTCAGAAGAAGCCACCAGTATGGGGCCCCCTGCAACATGATGCTGATGGAACTGAGGTGCCATGGAGATGGCGGAAGGGTGAGGAAACCCTGTTCCTTATTGGAGGCAAATCCACAAGGGAACCTGGCAGAATTTCCTCCCTATGACTCACTCTGTGAGAGAATGAAAGGACAGGTAATATCTAGCGCTGACAAAGCACTGCTGGAGTTGGGCCATCCCGTGTTGTTAATATTCACTGGGAAAGGTCACTGAAATTATACTCTGTGCAGGAGGCCCCCTCCCTGAGAGGTTGCACTGCTCTTTGCTCAGGATTGCAGTATGCATGAGCCTGGCACAACCCAAGGCTTCCGTGAGTATTAATTTTTTGGTCATTTAATTTTTAAAATGGTGGCAAGAGAGGAATCTATACAAATAGAGCCACCATGAAACTGGCATGCAAAGACAAACGAGGATGGTGGAGTTCTTTTCTCCTTAATGTCATTCTGGAGCTTGCTATTTATCACCAGTTTCTCAGTCCATAAGATGATGGGTTCTGATCAAATGGGGAGATAAGCTTGCACCAGAAGGAGAGCTATCAACAGACCTATTGATTTATCACCCTTCTGAGCTCAGGTGGGTTCCAGAGAGGAGGATAAATCTCTCCCCCTTTCTCCCCCACCCCCGCTCTTTTTTTGCTGCTGTTAGCCAACCATCATCTCTCCATGGACCATGACTTTCATTTCCTATAAACACTGAATTACTCAGTCTGGGGCTGAGCTGAAAGGTAATTTAAAAATGAAGGGGGGAGGGGAACCTTTCGATTGGGACAGCTTAAATCCTCCCATTTATCAGGGCTTAACTCAAGAGCTGTGTTAGAGAGGAATGCTGCCCTGTGCCAGGGCAGCTCGCAGAGCACCTGCAACGTTAAGATGACCCATTATTAATGCTGACTACACAAAGGGCTCAGTCCTGCAAGGTGCTGAATGAAGTGCTAGAGGTGCCGAGAGCCCTTCGCTGCCAGTGGGCAAAGGTCCGTTTGCAAAGTCTACTGAGTAACTATGGCTCAATTCTGCAAGGAAGTGAGCAACTCCAGAAGGACAATAGGGCTTGGAATAGATTAACACAGAGTAACTTGCAGGGGTGGAGCGTTCGTATGTAAGCCCAGCACCGTGTGTAACAAATGGAACACGGAAGGTATTATGGTATTTGCTGGGAAATTCTACAGCAAGCAGTGAAACTCGTCAAATTGCACTTTTTTCTAAGGTTGTAAGCATCATAAACCCTTATACCAAGACAGCTTTTGTGTGTTTTTAATTCCCCTCCCAAACGCCTTCCACTCCTTTCCTCTCTCTCCAAAAGGATTAAATAATACATTAAAGAAAGGGAAATAATCATGGAAAGGAAGGAAAGATTCCATACCCATACTATCATCTTGGGGGTGAGAAACCTCTCTCATTACTCCTATAAACTTGCTATGGGCTGTTTGGTGTTCTGGGCTAATTCCTCATCCCTGAGTTCTCGCAGGAAGAGCATTCAGAAAGGGTCCCCAGCCCCCAAAAACACAGTCAATTTCCAGTTTAATTCTTGCCAGGGCTTTTTCTACAATAACAGACACAAAATTCTGTATCGCTGTTTGATATCCTCACTGCTCTGTGCAAACTGGCATCCATGGCATATGTTTAACGATGAGACATAGCCCTTGTATGGTTGCCTAGTAATGGAGAGCTCCCCCAGCTTACAATGGGCCCCCTCTCTGGGCACTTATGAAAGTATTTTCTCATATACAGAAAATGCCAAAACGTCAAGATGTGCTGATTTAAACAGCAATAAAAATAAAATAAGCAAACAAAACAGCCCAAGGGCTAGACTGCCGGATTGTCTTGTAGCAGGAGTAGATATTCCTGGCTGCCCGTGGTGGCTCTAGGTCAAACTTTTAGATGAGGCCTTATAATTTAATGTACCTCATCCTGTGTTTATTAGCTAGTGCACTTTGGAAAGTGCCCGTCAGTGATTTGCAGTGGCTGATAGATTGTTCAGTGAAATTATGTATCTGTTGTTAGTTTGTACACACCCTTGCTGGTTCTTTCTTTCTTTTTCTTTTGGTCCACACCAATCAAGGACTTTGAGCACCTCAACAACAACTGTTCAAGCTCCCTCAAAGGGAGGCAGGCTGGCCTCCAAATTATTACCCTGAGATACTGTCTGGTAGTTTGTCTGAGGAGATTGAGCCAGACTGTGGTTTGCCAGATGCTTCCTGAAGGAAGAGAGGCTCATAGCATATTTGGGACTGTTTGTTTTTCCTTTGCTTTGTGGTTTTCCTTCTGTGGAGCCCTGGAAGGGATACGCTCCAGTGGAACCCAGCCAAAGCCTGAGTTTCCATTCCTGGACAGGTACTGCTCACCACCTGGACCTGGACCTGGGTGAGTATAGGACCTGTCACACCCCTAAGGGGAGCTGTGGAAAAACCAAGCACATGACAGTGGGTCAGTATCCATTAGCAGAGCATCCACCACTGGCATTTCCCTAGCTCCATGAATTGCTAAGAGCGGGTAAATAAAATTCAGGAGAAACCAAGCAGGCCACAGCCAGTTTAGGTAACAAATCTGCTAAGCAGCCTTCTAGGGTAAATGTATTCTGAAGCAGAGCTCTGTGTGGCTTGACAGCTTGTCTCTCTCATCAACAGAAGTTGATCCAATGAAAGCTATTAACTCACCCACCTTGCCTATTTAGGGTAAACAACCGTTGCGAGGCCCAAGTGAATAAAACAGAACAAACCTGTAAAGAAAGCAGAGATAAATGAAGAGAGCAAATGAAACTTGGTGTGTCAAGGAAAAGAGGATGTTAACTGGTAAAACAGATCTCTCGGATTCAGAAACTTGAGTTTACTATGCTTACTAGATAGCCTGGGAGAGGTTCTTGTTGCATTACGGGGGTGGAAGGGTGGCGGGGAGGTGTGCTAGCTCCCCAGGAGATGGAAGTAGAAGTCATAATGAAAGCCTGTTTGTGAAATGCACACCACACTTAAGCCTCACATAACCCCTACTTTGAAGACTTAAGCAGTGCATAGGCCTCTTGCTGGCCCTCTGCATAGGGCTGAATTCTGCCCAATGTGAATAAAAAGAGCACACAGTCATTTACCAGGCTCTGATTTCTGATTCTTGAGGCAGGCGCCTGATACATGGAAACCTTAAACAAAAGCAAGACCAGTTTGCTTTCCTCAAATGTTGGGCCTTTAAAACAGGCACAGGTGCCTATTTGAAAAGAACCTTTCCTCCAAAGAAACGTTAAAGTTTTGTTACTCCATTCATCTGAACTAAGGATTCGTGATAGTGGAAAGCAATATCTTTTCTGTCATGAAGCAAAGACTAATAACCCGACTGGATTTTATTACTGGAAATCAGCTCTCATCCACCTCAGAAACTGAGTCGGAATATGACTCATGCATACCTGGTATAAGAAGGACTTAGATTTGATACATATTTCGGGTATAATAAAACAAAGCTTCTGTTATCCTGGCGCTCCCAGGGTTTCGCATTGTTTGAGATAATGGGCAGTCGTTAGCATGGGGGAACTAGAAGTTAAGGCTCCTCAGTTTCTCCTGAGCCAGCAAAAGGTTTATGTACCACTTATGTCCTCAAAATAGGGTTGTAAGGGTTGTGTGGGAGCCTTGCTCTGCCATTCTTGTATTATGTGACTTTAGCCAAGTCACTGATATCTTTGAGTTCCTCTTTGTATTTTCCTGCCTCATAGGGGGCCAGGGCTTGTAAGAATTAATTACTGGGTGTAAAAATGCTTTGAGAACCTTGCATGATACCATAGGTGCTACGTAAGTGCCAAGCAATATTATTATTCCGTTTTAAATATTAAGTGCTATTTTCCCTTGTTTCCTCCTTCCCAGTTTTAAAGGTGGCTTCAAAAATATCCCCAAAGTGTCTGGCCATGGGAATATCAGATGAGGAAGCCGCTGGGGGATCTGGGCTTTATCACAACCTGGCATTACACATGGGACTCTCTTAGACTGCTATGATCTAATCCTGATGCAGTCTGACCATTCATTTTAATTGAAGTATAATCCATCATGCCGCTGATTGCACAAAACATTAGCGGTTGACAAATGCGGTGTTTACAGTGGTAATAACAGACTGATTGATGGCTAGGGGTGGAGAATTACAGCTGGCAACTCTCTTGCTTGTGAGGAAAAGGGTATGAAGGCAAGATGTCAGTGTCTGCAGCACAGAGGCTAAAGCTTAGCATCTAATGCTGGCAGCAGGGGGAGCAAACTCATATGCAATCAGATTTTACAAAGGGAGTTCCTGAGACAGAATCCCCTGGGGTTTTGTTTTCATGAGGCAACTTTATACTAACTTCCTGGTCTTCTACAGCAGCAGCAGAGATGGTAAGATGGAGGGTGTCACCTTTTGCTATTCTAGATCAAACGCTCAGGCATTTCTCCCCCTTCACAAAATAAGCTGGTTACTGACGTTTTTCAGTTATGTAAACCACATAAGGAAAAAAAACTGGAAGGATGCAGTGGTCCATTCTTTATCCATAGCACAGGGCCAGTTAACACGAGGATGGACACGCTTAAATAAACCTAGATAGATATACAGTAAACTATCTTTCATTAGGATTTTTCTCTCTCTCGTTTGCTCTCTGTTCCTTTTCCCATATTCACTGGATTGTGCATTTATGTGCATAATGGTAATATCCAGTCATGTTAGATAGGATTTTTAAAAATGGGGAAACACATCTTCATGATACTAGTGGTCAGGATTAGGAAGATATTTCCCCTTTGGGTATGTTACTCTATAATTGCCATTTATGGAGTTTCTTGCAAGTTCCTTTGAAGCATCTGGTCCTGGTCACTGTCAGAGAAATGGCATTGAACTAGGCTATCTGATCTGCTCTGGCAAGTCTCCATTCCTACGTTACTCCCAATAATTGTGTGGAACTTGCCAACTGTGATGTTTGAATGGGTTTGAAATTAGACAGTGGCCATACATTTCAGGGGTTGCCTTCAGTAATTGCATTGCTGGCCTTTGTCTATCCCCAGAAGAGGAGGGGAGTCCAGAATACCCTCCTTGTAGCAAAAATTGACTAGGGGATATGAATTCCTACATTTCAGCACGTTATTAAAGCTGTCCTTCCGGGCCCACATGTAGATTCTTCCCTTTAAACGTTTCTGATGAATCTGTCCTGAAGCAGTAGATAAGGAAGTGTCCAGGTGTGGAAACAGGTAGATTTTCCATATATCTGGTATACTGTGTAGGCCAGCTTGCATCCATCCCCTGCATTGGTGTGCAAGGGAGGGAGAGGGCACAAAAATCCTCTCTCTGTAGCCACTAACATAGACCAAGGAGTCAGCTGGGCTGTCACTCTGCAGGGAGAGGCCATGGTTCTGACCCTGCCCTTCAGTGCCCTGTAGCACCTAAAGGATGGTGCAGCCTTCTCCGTGCACTGGGGCCAGTCCCCTTCACAGGTCAGTGAAGAGGAGGGCAAACATCCTAACTGATGCTCATGAGGTGGCTCAGGGAGGGATTGTGGCTCCTGAAGCTCTGCAGGGGGCTGTGTGGCTCTGCACTGCCCCTATCTAGGCCTCAATGGTGCACTTAATGTTTTAAACACATCCTACATAATGTCACACATAGCCATGAAGCTCAGAGGCATTGAGCGCCTGCAACCCCTAAAGGAGTCAGTGACGGTCTTGGTTGAGGAAGGACTACAGGGTTTGACCATTTAGCTTTATAACGCATCAGAGGAGATGCTGGGAGGGAAATAATGCTTCAATGACATTAAATAAGCCATCAGTTCATTAGACCTCCAGCTCACGGACCCCCAAAGTGCACTACAAACACCAGGCCAGGCCATCTTTGATACCAGGACCACAGTGGAGGATGTGAACTTAAATACTAGCCAGAAGAGGGGGAGAAGGGGAGAGTGTCTAAGAGGAGCTTAATGGAATCACATTTCCTTCTGAGTGAGCCCCTCAGTATGAACAGCCCTGTGCTCAAGAGCTTTCAGGGAACTAGATGCATAAAGGAACTGAAGGACTCTACAAGGCATCTTGTATGCATGGGGTTAATGCCCATATTAGCATTAACAATTTCCATGGGTTCCCCCTACCCCACTTTTCCAGCCCTCTGCCCTTGATTAAGAGGCCAGAACATTGGGATTAACATTTATGAAAAAATATTTGCTCATTATGGATCAGGGACTCAGTTTTATAGCTCATCCAGAGATGAGAACTCACAGTGGGACCAGTCCAGAGGCCACTGAAGTCTGTTTATTTATCTTGGGCATTTACACATCCCCATCAACATAGTGTCTGAGCACCTCCCACTCTTTCAGGTGTTTATCACAACAATCCTGTGAGGGAGGGAAACCATCCCATTTTACAGATAGGGTGCTGACACACAGAAAGACTTGCCCAATGCCAGACAGAAAATCTTTGGCAGGGCAGGAAATTGAATCTCCTGCATCGCAGGCAAGCACCTTAAGCACAAGACCTCCCTTCCTTGGTCAGGGGGAGATTTTTCGTTTACTCCAGTGGGTTTTATATCACTCTATTTTATTTATTATAAAAAACGTTGTCAAGGATACATGGTAGAATTACTTGGCAACGCACAAGCCTGGGCCTAATTCGCCTCCCAGACTAGTGAAAGTCCCCAGGGTTTACCAATTTTTCTTGCTTTCCAATGGTGAGAACAAACCAGATACTGAGAGCACAATATGAGCTGGAACAGAAGCACGAATTAAACCTTGCAACTCCAAAGGAACCAAAGCATGAAGCTCTTGAAAAACTACCACTAAAAATGTAAATTTAAACCCTAAAAGAATGGTTTGGAAGTAGGTTTAATTGCCTCAGTAAAGGGGTAACATGAGGATTATGGTGGCAGAGAAGATTAAATGCTCCTCAGAAATTTGCCTATATTGTAAATGTGGAATGAATGAATGGAAAAAGCCAGACAAACCACTATTACAGTAATGCAATTAAGGAGACAGTGTCATCTAGTGGTTAATAGGCATCTGGAAAAGCTGTGAGTTCTGTTCTAGACTGACATTGACTCACTGTGTGCCCTTTGGCAAGCCCAGTAAATAGTGTTGTTGTTACTGAGAAATGACTAAAGCACGCAAGTAAGTCTTGGTGGCAGGTTCCATCTATATGATAACATATAATACTTAGCAGTTTCCAAGCATTTTTCATCTTCAGTGTGCTTTAGGAACATTAACCAGTGAATCACAGCATCCCGGTGAGGTAGGTGGTTATTACCATCATCGCTATTTCTAATGTGGTGCATCTTTGAGCCCTAGTCCTGGACTAGGACCCCACTGTGTTAGGTGCTGTACACAGAGAGAATAAAAAGATGGTCTCTGCCCCAAAGACTACACAATCTAAGTATTGTTTTCATTTTACAGCTCAGGAAACTGAGAAACAGAAGGCACAAAACTATTTACTTACAGTTTAAATCCAGAGTAATCCCATGGATTTCGGTGGAGCTGCTCCCAATTTACACTGGTGAAGTACAGAGCAGAAGTTGGCATCAGGGGTTTAAGTGACTTGCCACAGCAGGCTGGTGTCAATGCTTTGTGACTCTTTCCTACAGAGATAGGATTACTGAGCCATACCTGGTTTGGCTGGTCCTCCTCCCTTCCAGCTTGGTATGATGGAACATCCCAAAGCACATCGGCTTATGTTCTTCTGGTGCCTCTCTATGTAAATTGGGGGGAGGGATAGCTCAGTGGTTTGAGCATTGGCCTGTTAAACCCAGGGTTGTGAGTTCAATCCTTGAAGGGGCCACTTAGGGATCTGGGGCAAAAATTGGTCCTGCCTAGTGAAGGCAGGGGGCTGGACTCAATGACCTTTCAAGGTCCCTTCCAGTTCTAGGAGATTGGTATATCTCCAATTATTACCTTTAAATGCCCTCTGGACTCTCCATCAGCTGCTGAGGATAGCTGTCTGGATTTTCTCAGAATGCACATGATCAACTACAGGCAAGAAGCATGGTGCCTGTGGATGCACTAACACACTTACTTGCAGTATCATGGCTGTGTGTGTTGTGAAAAGGCTGCTGTATAGAACAAGAACCCAATTGTGGTTGGTGCAGCTGGGTCACATGAGGGTGTCATGCCCTCATTACAAACACACTGTTGTGCTTATAGTGTAAATGAGGCCTTACTGACACAGGAAACGACCCATTAAGCCCTTTGAAATGCTGAACTCAGAAATAAATGGGCAAACTCTTCTAGTATCACAAAGGAGGTGTACTAGGGTGAAGGCTCCAGGGCCCGTATTTGGGAAAGGATGTTAGTCACCAGTGACTCTCTGAAATTACATGGACTGACTGCAGCACTTAGTCAATAGTAAATGACAGAGGTTCCCAGAACTGATTAGGTGTCACTATGCGGGAAGACAGGGGCAGATAAATGAATGCCTTTGAAATAAAATACAGTCACCAGATCGTTAGCAATTTTTCTGATAAGGTCACGGCCAGCAGCAGAAGCATCAGAGAAAACCTTTGATGCTCACAGAAAGTTTTTCGAGTTGTCTGCCAATTTCCAGAAGCTGGTCAGTGCAGCCATCAGCAATGATTCTCTGATTTTCACTGGCCCCAGGAAATCATCAGTTTAAATATCAATTTCAGACTATGGATGGATGAACCTAGAAACATATGGCTATACAGTGGGGCAGGGTTACTGTAACCCAGGGAATGTAACATTTTGTACTGCTAGGCATGGAAACTAGTGGCTAGAAGGATGGATTCTGTTTCTACCTCTGCCACAGACTTGCTCTGTGACCTTAGCCAAGTTATTTAATGCACTCAATTATCTATATTTGAGGATTAATCAATCAGTTTTTGTGAAGCACTTGGAGACTGTCAAAAACAAAGAATGATGTCGTGTAAATGGAAAAATATTATTTTGAATAGATTTATTATACAAATTCTCAGTGACACTATAGAACCAAAGGATCCAAAAGAATTCAGTCTTACTGTCTGTTGGTTTCATAATCCTCACATAAAAATTTTGTCTGCAGTGGGCCCATGACTTAGCAAAGGCTTGCAAATGGAGTCTGACCCAAGTCGATAAAAAATGCCATCCAGAGAGTTACGCTATCTGCTTCGTGATCTGTGCCCAGATAAAGAAGCTCATGAGCAATCTGATGCATTGCCATGTGAACCTGGACCCCTGAACAGACAAATGACTCTGTAGCCTTGCCCTCACCTCCCACTTTCTAGACAACGCTTCATCTTCCTTTGGCTTCTTTGCTTTCACTTTGTGGCCAATCCCATGAGGTGATGGTCCCCTCAATTCCCACTAAAGTGGATTCAGGACCTTTTTGACAGAGGGTCAGCTTGCAAACATTCTGAATCATGCTGAATAATACTTACTCCAGGACGGGTCCCCTGAAGCCAATGGGATTACTTGTGGAGCAGCAAGATGCTCAATAAAAGGATACCAGAAGCTTAATAAGAACCAAACACCCCACCCAAAAAGTTTCTTCCTTTGTTGTAGTTTCAGGGTAACTGCATCTGTATGCCCCCTCTGTGGTCACAAAATTAAAGGTTTCCAGATCCCAGCCATCAGCTCTCTTGGTTTACCTGTGGCTCTGTCCACAATCTTTGTTGCAATGGTGCGTTTGGTCTGGATGGAGCAAGGGTGCTACCTTTGTCAGCCTCTTCCCTTCAGAGAGTTGGCGCCAACATCCCCATCAAGCAGCTTATCTTTCTTCAAAAGCAGCAAAGAGTCCTGTGGCACCTTATAGACTAAGAGACGTATTGGAGCATGAGCTTTCGTGGGTGAATACCCACTTCGTCGGATGCATGGCTTTCTTTCTTCACCTGTTCATAACTCATTTCCCCCCTTTCTCTTTTTGCTAGTCCTTTTCAAAAATAACTGTGAAACTTTTTCCTATGCACTTTTTTCTTCTATAGTACTTGGTTTCCCTGCTATTGGTACTTTTGGCAATTCACAGTATCATAGCTCCCACCATAGGTGGCTGGAGCACCCACAGAAAAAAAATAGTGGGTGCTCAGCACCCACCAGCAGCCCTGTGGATCAGCTCCTTCCCCTCCCAACCCAGCCCTCCCGTCCACTGTGTTCAGTTGCTCAGCAGCATTCTGGAGGCGTGGGGAAGGGGAGGGGGAAGAGCGGGGACAGGAAGAAACAGGGGAGGGGGTGGACTGAGGCAGGAAGAGGCAGAGCCGGGGTGTGACAAGGCTGTACATGGGTGGGGTTTTGGGGAAGGGGCAGAGTGGGGCAGGGCCTGTGGTGGATCAGGGGTCGAGCACCCCTTGGGAACACAGAAAGTCAGCATCTCTGGTTCTCACTGCTGCCATCACATGTGTGTCAGTTTCAGTGTAACTGCACCTATATTCTGCCCTCCAGGGTCCCTCAAGGACACACACACACACAAAGGTTTCCAGCTCCCTGCCATCACCTCTCTTGGGTAGGGACCCCCCTGACTGGGGGTTTTAATGCGGCATAGCTTCCTGTCTTCTACTATAATATCCCCAGAAAGCCAGTGTGCCAAAAAAGGCCAGTGGTTGTGCTTTACTTGCTCTCCAAGGGCTATGACCAGCCAGAAGTTACAAGTTGCCACACAGCTTTCTCTAAGCAATCACATTTATTCTTCAGGTAAAAGCATTACAAAGAAAAGATATACAGGAAAAAAAAACAATAAACATTCCTATATGCATGCTGACAGCTTTCCAGAAATCAGCCCTCAATGTTATGCAGCCCCCAGTAAGCCAAAGTCCTTCTGCAGGGCTTAGGGGTCCCCCTTGGACAGCAGGACCTGTCTGTTTGCTGGCGCAGAAGGAAGGCCTGAGTCAGTTTATACACAGGCTATTTAAGTTAAAAGGTTTTCTTTTGTCTGTTGGTCCCTGGAGAATTCAGTTTGAAGTTTGAGAATTCAGTATTCAAGTGGTACCGCTCTGGGGCGGCGGTTTACAATCTGGCTGAATTGCCTTAATCACCACCCATTGTTTTTAGTTCTGGAGGAGCTATGATAATCCTCCCTCATGGAGTAGAAAAGACTCACACATAAACCATGCATTTAAAACAATGGACCCCAAAGATATTGCATGGTGCTGCAATATCTGTCGCACCTTAACCACACAAATTGGCATGTAAACACAGGCACCTGTATGCAAAGGGTGTGTACAAAACCCAGAGTATATCTTGAAGACCGTCTTTTCTCTCATGCATATATCACCTATACACTTTGGGGAAATTCTCTGATCTTTGCCAACTCTCTTCCCCACTTATTTGTGCCATTCCTGGCTTACATAATGCCAGTTGTCAGCATTAAACCCACAGTTAATAAATCTGTGGGTTTCATGTGATCTTCTGCCTTATAAAATCAGTTGAAAAAGTTACCTTATTTAAAAGACGCACAGGCAGTTATAATCTAGGATGTTTTTAGAGCTGCTCAGTTTTTCTGCCCACTGCCATGCCTCACAACTAGAACTGCTGGAATTACTCATTGCAAGTAAAATATTTGATGAATGTAGCCATAGTAATTATTATTAATTTGCATTGTAGTAGCACTGTCTGAGCCCATCAGGGCTTTGGACTTCATTGTGCTAGGCATGTACATGACACACTCACACACACATTGACCTGTATAATCTAAATATAGGACAAGGGGTAGATAGAACAAAAAATTAACTGAGATGATTGATTGGAGTAGCAAACAGTTATAACTGTGCACACACTAAGTAGCAATTGTAAAGTATTTTGTAGGCATCATGGATATATTGAGAAATTTGAAGGCCACCGAGGCTTTGCAGATTGTTACAGGGAGCTCCCTCCATGGTCAATGGGTAGCATGGGAGACAAAACAAAGGTATTTGCTGGGCAATAAAGACTGGCATAAGTAGCACAGCAGAGTAGGGGGGACAATGGCTTGTTTTACTCTGTGTGTGGCATAGATGCAAGCCAGTTGTCTGGCTTGCTGCACCCTTTTGATGGCAGTTTAGGTAGATTAAAGTCTAGGTAGATTAAAGTCATCCAGTATTTACATAGTTTGTCCAGAAGCACAGGTGTCTATCACAACGTTTGCATGGAAACTCTGGATTTTTGTTTTTACCTAAGAAACCCTTAGCCCAAGAGCCGCTGCCTCATGCTGGAAGCTGTCGAGAGAATCTTTGAGATCGATTGCAAACTGACCCAGGAGGGTGACATCATCTGAATAATCCAGGTCAGTAAAAGAAATTGAACTGAAAGTTATACCAGTATGTTCAAGGAGCCAATCCACTGCACCACAGAACAGAGCTGGTGTCAAGACACAACATTGCTTCACACCAGATCTAATGTGGAACCTATTAGACCTATGGATTCCCCAATGCATCCATGCTCCTGAGTTATTATGTAGAGCTTGAATTAATCTCAGCAGGCGTTGCTTATAGGTAAGCACCTGATTAAATGCTGCTCTGAATGGAGATGGGTTTCAGTACGCACGGACGGTCTTTTCTGAATCAGAACCTACATGCTACAAATATCCAGGCATTCTGATTCATAGATTCATAGACTCTAGGACTGGAAGGGACCTCGAGAGGTCATCGAGTCCAGTCCCCTGCCCTCATGGTAGGACCAATGATGCAGTATTAAAGACATGTTGACAGTTTTGAGATAATTTTCCCTTGAAGTTGGAGATTTATAGCTGAAACATAACATTTTAGCATAGGTTTTTGTTTTGTGTGTACACATTTTCTAAACTGTAGAGTTTATTAAAGTTCAAATAGTATATATGAAGAGGTGTAAAATACAAGAGCTGTGTATATTTACTATCTAGTTAAGGACCAGCCAGAAATAACTCTGACCAAAACTTGCCCTTGAAAATTGAGTGAAAATAGATAGATGAAATATAATTCTGTAGTATCTGTTCTCCTGCTGACCAGCAACCACCCTAATTGAAAGTAGAGTAGTGGGAGAGAGGAAAGAGGAAGGCTATTTGGAAAGGTAGCTTACTTCAGTTCATGATTATTCCTATGATAATCTTACAATCACAATTTCTTAAGGGTGAAATAAAATATGCTGAAGTTGCTGGTAAAAGATGGTTTATTATTAGGCTTGGAAAGGTGAGATTTTTATGGTGAATGTCAATTTCACTGTACACACACAAACTAACAAAAATATTTTCATCAATACATTGAAATTTGCAGATAGGCAAAGAAAAATGCTGCATGAGGACTTAGAGTTTGATGGAAGGATATTTATTTGTATATTTTTGACATGTGGTGTTGACAGTTTTTGTTTTAAGATTTATAAAGCTTTAACTTTTTGATTCTCAACACCTACTGTCGTTAATTATTGTCGGCACCTGCATAATTTCCCACAAGTGTGAAAATGTAAATGGATAAAAATAAAAAAGTGAAAAATAAACATTGATAATACACATCAAAATTATAAAAAAAAAATTGAATTCTGTTAAGCCTACCTATTATATTTTGACTCTTGGCAATTTTCTATCATTGTTCCTGGGCAGGGGAGTGTGAGAATACTTAGCAGGGAACAGCTCAAGGATTTCATGCTGAGTGGTGAATGCCCTTCTGAAGGGGAAGATTGGGGGTGGGGGAAGGGGAGGAAGGAAGATACATGAGCTTTCAGTTAATGGGAAACTGTAGGATGAAATATTTACAAAAATACGCTATCACTATCTAGTTACTAAGAAAAAATCAGCATGTTGAAAAGTGGCTTAAATGTAATAGAAAGGAACAATATTAAACCTTCAGGGCATAAGCCAATTGCTAACTCTTACAGATCAAGTTGAGACCTACATTGAGAGCAGATTATCCCACAACTGTCATTGCAAGATTTTACACCTTCCTCTGAAGCGTCGGGTACTGGCCACTGTCAGAGTCAGCATATTGGTCTAGATGGACATTAGATCTGAGTCTGGCAATTCCATGTTCCTAATTAACAGTTAATGTAGAATAGGCTTTTTGGAATTGGACTACCCTTTGAATGCATAATACTGTGAAACTCTGTTTACCACTTTTATATGGTTATGTTATATTTTTTACAAAGTATACCATGTGAGGTAGCATTTGAAAACTCATAATCTGCTGAATGTTATTATCCTGTTGAAATGTGTGTAACAACACTGCATGTAGAATCATAAGAATTTGCTATATGACTGTTACTGAAACATGTTGTAGTTGGGTAATGCCCACAAAACCCATTTTTCAGAGACAAAGACACACTGGCAACTGGTATCAACAAAGTCAAGTGGGCTATCACTTACTTACACAACCATTCTTCAGCAACAGGGAAGTGTAAACAAGAAATTTACATTTCTTCCCTGCTACGGTATGACTCTCATATACACAGGGGACTGTTTGTCTACACCCCGGTGAGGGGGTAATCCTCAGAGAGAGGAGTAGAGTATAAAAATAAAGGACAGTGACCTCAACAGGTCCCATCTCTTTTGCTTCCATCTCTCCGTTTATGATAATGACTCTCAAAGAACTGAACAAACAAGGGAGTAGTAGTCCCAGGCTTTAAAGGGATGCAGCCTGTGAAATGTATTGCAGCTCATGGTGAGACACACCTTTTGCTTTTAAGACTATTTAGTCTGGTAAAGTTAGGAATTAGCTTGCGGTTTTATTGTTTTATTTCTTTTGTAACCAATTCTGACATTTGTGTCTTACCACTTGTAATCACTTAAAATCTATCTTTCTCTAGTTAATAAACTGTTTTATCTAAACCAGTGTGTTTGATTGAAGTGTTTGGGAAATCTCTACTCAGGCCAACACAGCTGGTGCATATTCATTACTCATTGCTGGAATGATAGACTGTTTATGAACTTGTACTGTCCAGTGGCTACTGAGCAGTACAAGATGCACATTTCTGGGGGCCAAGGCTGGGACTGATGGATATGTGGGTGTATGTAATTTCTAGATGTATTGGCATAGGATTCATATATTCAGCTTGGAGTGGTTCATGTTGCACCCTGGAGAATGTCACAAATACAGGAAACTTTAAAAGTTGCTGTAAGTGCCTCTAAAATCAATCAATAGTTTATTTGACTCGTGGGAGCTATTAATCAAAAAGTTGCTAAATGTAGAACTCCCTTGTAACAGCTTGGAAAGTCCCTTCTGTTTCTTGCACTCATATGGGACCTGAATTCGATGAGTCAAACTCTGCATCATGGAACTGATCAAGTAGACAGAAGCAAACATGCTCCAACATACCATCTGTTTACTTGATCTTCACCTAGCTCTCAGTCTAACATTTTACCCTGCATATTTTTAAAGAAATAAGGCAGGTGGATAAAGACGTATGCTTTGGATTTTGGATGTAGTTGAAGGTGTTCACAATGCTTCCTACCAATTCCAGATCTATTTCCTGGCTCCTAACCAACCTGTTCAGAAGCCAAGCAAAATGTTTGCCGAAGCA
The DNA here is from genome assembly GCF_016161935.1 of Mauremys reevesii. Taxonomy (NCBI): domain Eukaryota; kingdom Metazoa; phylum Chordata; order Testudines; family Geoemydidae; genus Mauremys; species Mauremys reevesii. The sequence continues at coordinate 26,191,903 of NC_052635.1, read as the reverse complement.
CAGCATGATTCTCTGATATCTTGGATCATCATCTAGATCTGTGCAAACTGCTGCCACGCTGATTTGGTAATGTTCAACACTCTGCATATGTGTCAGTGACTACACAACAGGTAAGGCCGTGGAGAAGCAAACTCTTTGCACTTAATTTACCTATTATGGTCTGATTGGTTGGATCTTCCATCTCCCTATCCTCATTGTAATATTACCAATCATTGTTATTAGGGCTGATTGAAAATTTTCAATTCAAACTTTTTTCTAACAGCAAATTGGATTTAACGAAATGATTTTTGTTTTCTTCAAAAAAAGTATTTACTTTCTGTGGAAAAATTATTTTTTTTAAACTGACCTCTCCAAAATAATGATGAAAACAAAAATACTTTGATTTGGATATGCTGCTGCAGTGCCTCATGGAAGATGTAGTTCAGTGGCCACATGTCCAGGTTCTCTTCTATGGGCTGGGCTCGCCACCTGAACACCATCTCCAATGAGTCACTGCAGAGTTATGACTCACAGTATACGGTTGCCTCCCTCACCAAATGGGGAGATAGTAGTGCATTATGGGAGATATAGTCCAACCAGGAGAGCCCAGCCTAAGAAGAGAATAGGAGTACAAGGCACTTGAAGTACAAATTCTAGGTGGTGTCATGGCAGCATTTCAGAATCTAAATATTTTGTCATTTGGCTGAAATATTTTGGCTTTTTATTTTATTTATTTTTGCCAAAAGTCAACATTTTCAGTGGGAAAAAAAAACAAAAACACCATTTTCCAGCCAGCCCTTGTTCTTATCCTGGATCAAGATTGCTTATGCATTGGATGGTTGATTATGCATAGAAAGAGACTACTGTACAGTGTGTCAGCTATAGACCTAAAGGCATTACAGATAAGTTCAGGTCAAATGGAGCAATCAGCTTTGCCTAACACTCCAGAACTCTCATAGCAGTTCATATCTCCAGCACCTGTATGCATCACCCTGTGCATCAAATCCCCTTGCTAAATTAGAAGCAGTAACAGAGCCTTGGAAGTGTTTTACTAGCTGATCCTTGGTCTGTTCTTTTACTTCCTAAATATTAGTTCAACACCTTCCTTTAGACTAAGCTGTGGTTAGAAGCAAAAGCTACTATAATTAGACATCATCAGGATAATGATTTCATTAAAACTTATTGGATGGATTAAGTCATGTACGAGGCAGGGTGTTAGAAGACATAGTCAAACTATTTATCACGCCAGTATAATTGGAGTTGTAGGGATTACAGTAAAAGATCACCAAAAGGTAATTTCCAATTTGGCCAAAGCTCTCGCTGATTCCCTCTGGCTTCCAATTATCATATTTCTTCTCTGAATCAGATCTCCTCTACATTCTCAAGCTGCTGTAAGCTCAAAGCTATTACAGCAACTCTAATCCTCACACGGAGCACTGAAGTTCTCATTTGCTCTTTACACAAGCTCATCTGTCAGATATTTACTGCTGAGAACTAGGTTTGTGGTTCAACTCAGGTGATAAATAGCCATGGCAAGACTTTCCGAGCAGAAAGACAAATAAACATTTGAAACTGATTAATCTAAAAGACACTTCGATCAAATAATGTTACTGGGCTGATTCAAACGCACAAAGGTAAGAAACAGAGAAGCTCAGGCACCAGCCTATGGGGTCTAGGTGTTGCATTAATGTGTGCACACTTAGCTGGTCTGAAAGCAGACCCCAGTGTATGGTATGGCACAATGCATTATATAAGCAATAATGAAACAGGAAAAGGCATTCATTTAGAACAAGTATTTACTTTTAACTCAGAGGTGGGGCATCTGATTAAATATATTTCAGTGAAAGTTAATCATCATTAAGACCCCAATTCAGCAAGCTACTCAAGCATATGGCTAACTTTAAACATGTGAGACTTTTCATTGACATCAGTGAGGCTACTCACATTTTCAAAGTAAGACATGAATTAAAGTATCTGCTGAATGGGGCCTAATTCACTTAGCTTCTCTTTTCTTCAGTTTGCCTATCTGTAAAAGTGGGCAAGTGTTTCCGATACCACAGTGTTAGCTCGTAGTAGTGGCAATTGTATGGGACATTTTATGTGAGCATTTCAAAGTCCATTATAAAAAAGGACAAGGACTGTTCTAATTTTACATACGGGGAAAATGAAGCACAGGAAGGTTAAGTGACCTGATCAAGCCCATGCAGTGAGTCAGTAGCAATGCTGGGTATAGTGCCCAGGTTTTCTGACACTCAGTTCAATTCACTGGGTCATGCTGCCGCTCATGCATTCTGTCTTAAAGGGTGAAATTCTCCCCATGCACAAGGCAAGCACAATGCACATGTGGTGCATGGGTCTTGCATTGGTCCCATAGCACAGGGGGAAATTTCACCCCAAATGCCTGGCAACGAGGGGTTTTTCCCCTGTATTTTTAATGGATTGTTCCATTCCAGATTATTAGCAATACATCCAAGTTAGTACATTTGTGGCTGTTTATTGCCCCCTTCTGGGGAGGTAAAAGTCACTCATCCTTTGTTCCCCATTCCTTCAAGTACCCTTAAAGCATACTATAGTTGCCCAGAAATACATTCAGCACCAGTCATGTCTGATTATGTACTTAAAAAAAACCTATTCTACATTGATCGTTTAATACATCTTCAAGGGCTTCATTGATGACTTTCCAAAAGGAACGTACAAGAAAGAACTACTGAATTTTAAGCTGCTCTGAACTGGGCAGTACTTTAGAACCCAAATCAGATCCAATATATCACCAGGAAAAGAAAAGCCACTAGATAAAGAACACTTTCTCCACAGGAGGATGTGATATGTGTAATAAGAGCCACCTTACAAAAAAGAGCAGTTCAAAAATGCCCCACTACGAAAGACATGATTAGAGCTTGGATACTCCTCTCTTCAGTTTAAAGCTCCCATGTGCGACTTAATAAACACTAAAGGAGATGCCAAGTTAGCCCTAAGTGTACATTGCTTGTCTTGACAATTCATGCAACTAGCCCCTTGCAAGCATATTTTTAGAGACAGCACGTTGTTATGTGGCAGCTGTGTTCCTTTCTGAGTTCAGCTTTTTTTCCAAGCGAAATGTTTTGTATCAGATGTAATTTATTTTCTTTAAAAAAGAGGTCCGAATTAATCTACAATTGCATTGATACAAAAAGCTAATAGATGCTATATTAGCCACAGGAGGGTTCCTCATTTGTTCTCTGAACAGAACAGAAACATAATGACAATTACAAGATAAAAATCATTAAAAAGAAATTGGAACTTGCAGCCTATAAAGTTCAAACAAGATACATTCTCTACTTTATACCAACATCTGCTTGCATGCAAAGTGTCCAGAAAATTACATTTTATACTGTGTATTATGCTTTGCTGCTGCTGCTTCAAGAATTGAATACACCGTTGTTAAGGTAAAACTAATATGGGGCAAGGTTCTCAAAGAGTTTAGGAACTTGATTATCCCCTGCCTTACACTTTGTGGTGTTCTTTATGTTTCATGTCCCGTGTGCTCAATAACATCATAAGAGGACTGCCTATCTATAAAATTAAACCAGCTATTTAATAATAGAACTATTTATAGAGGTGCTACAACTGAAGAAAGCATTCCAGCCAGGGACACACAAACTGGCTTCCTGGTGCCTCCTCCAAACTCTTTCCTCCTGCAACCTGTGCTCCTCCCTCCAAGTTTCATGCAAGTTGCTACACCTTTCTTTTTAAGAATTTTTGTTGCTGATGTGTCTTTAGTGTCGCTGATACAAAGCCTACCATAGGGATATGGCCTTTACTGACAGCTCAATGTGGCCTGTTAGGCCTCATATTTCTTCATGGGGGCTGGTCTTCAAACCAGTCTCCTTCTTCTCATTTGTGATTGCTGTTGGTGGGGGGACTTGGTTACGTGCTGTTGCTGCCTTCATTCTGTTGGGAGGCATCCTGCTGGACCTCTGTGCGCCTCATTACCTTGTTCCTTCTGACACTGTGTCAGGCCAGTTGATGACTGAGGCTCTAAGTCCTCCTAGTCCAGGTCTTGATTCCATTTGTCTGGATGTGCCAGCTGTTTGCTGCTACTCTTCAGCTATTTTCTCCTCAGCTGTCCTGAGTCTGTAGTTACCTCACATGACCTGTGCCCCTCTGCAGTTGGGATTGTTGCCTTTTGCCATTGCTTTATTTGATGCTTAGACCCAGATACACTCATTTGTGTTTAGTGGCCTCAGGCCCTTGGCTCCTTTGTTGTAGCAGGCTGCCTGCCTAGCTTGGTGTTCTCTAAACTGCCTCTATATTCTGTCTGTTGTTCCTCTGTTGGGTTGCAGCAGACTATCCGTCATCGGAAGCAGAGTCTTGGGTCTCTGGCCCACCAGTTCCTGCACTAGGCTACTATCTAATCCCTGGGGGGGACGTGTTCCAATGGGATCCTTTCCTGTCTGTTTTGCCTTTGCCTTCAGTCTCTTGGGTGGCTTTATGGCTGCCTTTGCCTTCCCATAATTGTGTTGTTTAGCTCGACTATTTAAACTGTTAGCCCTTAATGTGGCCATTTTCATAGATTCTTACCCTGTGAATCCTTGAACTGTTAAATTTCTAAGTTAGGTTTAGCTCCTTGTCAATGAAACAGCTGTTAGCAGTCAGCTCTTCTGCAGTGGCATCATGTGAGCTGCTGTTCCAACAGCATAAGAAAGCGCAGCAGTTATGCATGGCCACCAATCACCACGCTGTCAAAGATGTGGTTAGAGAATCCAAGAGCCACCCATTCATTCTGCATCTGAATGTCCGCTGACACTTGCAGTACCCAGAGTCTTCTCAAGAGCAGTAAAATCAGCTCCCCAAGCCCTCATATTTGTGATGAGCAGAAAATCAAAGGAGCCTGCATTGGATTTAGAAGAAAAATCAGAATTCTGCTAAAGCAACAGTGCCTTGACAACACTCACGGCTGCAAACATCACTTAACTTGACAAACAACCTGTAATAGCTACAATGAAAATACAGAGTTAGGCAGGTAGAGAGATAAAGAACCAAAAACATGCTGAGCAAATAACTGCCTTTTGAGAATCAACATTAGCATAATTACTAAACATATGTAATTGCTGAAATAATGTTTGCTGGCATCATTTTTATTTCTAAATGGAACATTTTCTCCCTCCCCCCAACAAACTTCCTCTATGACTATGAGGGTTGATAACATTCAGCTTTTAGCTAAGAGAAAGATGGCATGGAAATTGGCATAATCTGAAAGCCGAGGGCACCAAGAGGAACGAACAGGTTTAACACTTTGGAGGCCAACCATCCTTTTGAAACAAGGTTGTCACATTCAGGGCTATGTGCCCTGTTAAAACACAGGCACTGTACCATCAGCTCAGCATCTGTCCCAGAGTCACAGTTGCTTCTTGATCAGGTTGGACATTTTCAAATCAATTCCTATTGATTTCCTTCTGCTGCAATAGGTTAAGAATGTGACAGATACAATGAGCATTTAGTACAGTGTATTGAGCCATTCCAGCAATAGGCAGTGAGTTGGCTGTAAAACAACAGTAGCAAATGCAATAACATGCAGGGCATAAGCAGAGGCCCTGGCTACAATCGCCAGCATTTTCCAGGCCTTATTAAAAAGGCATTTGGCTATGGTGCTGATGGAAGGGTGGATGAAATATAAAAATGAAACAAATGAGGTTACATCTGTGAAGGACATGGGGCTGAGCTGTAATAAATTATGAATACCGTATGTGACCTGGTTATTGAGATAGCTACTGTGTAGCTATACTGGGTGATTGGAAAACTTACCGTATGCATATGTTGATTTAGTTTAATAGCAGGGCTGTTAAGAAGCTATCAGTAAAGCAGCACAATCTCTCTAGATAAGTAACCTCCTGATAAACATGGTAAGGTCATTAAGAAAGAGTGCCAATCTATTAACAGTGAAGATCCCAATTCCTTGGTTCCAGCCCAAAGCTTTGCCAGGAGTGATAATGGACAGATCATAATGACTTGAAATGGCTGAAAAAAACCCACCAAAAACCATTCTCTAGAAAGAGGGGGAGCACTTGTCAGGGGCTGTTTGCAAGACACAGGCCCTGCAGAGGTGGTCTGACACAGCTGGACCTTCCTCATCTTCCAGCAGGATGGTAAGCCTTAGGTGAGATACACATGGGTATAGACTGTCACATTGTTTTAAAATCCTCTCGCTTTTATGCTGTGTTCCCACCATTAAGATTAAACAATACTTTGTTTTAAGAATGCTGTCTGGTCACTCCGTGACAGATATGACATATGCAGGTATATTTTGAGATGATTGTATCCACGTGTAGAAGGGCTTGGCCGAGGCTCGTCCCTCCACAGGGCTGTGGGGGATCCCACCACCTCGCAATAGTTCACTATGGGCCCCGGCCCTGGGTCAGGGCGGGGCAGTAAACAAACAGTCTGGAGCTCAGGCCCTTAGGCAGGGGCTGAGCCAAGAGTTCAAGAGAAACCCAGGCCCTGGGTCAGGGTGGGGCAGCAAACACACGGTCAGGAGCTCAGGCCTCTGAGTGTCTGGTGCGAGGGGGAGATGCCAGCCATGAGTGAGGTGGCAGGGGGGACTCAGGCCCACCCACTCCACTGCGTCCCAGCCGGGGGCCCTAGCAGCGGCAGGAGACTCGCTGCTGTGTCAGTGGGGATCCTGACTGCAACACACTGACATGGGTTCTGGCTGAGCTGCGGCCAGACCAGGGTCGATTGCCCCAGGGCTACTTCCGGACTCCCCCTCGGAGGGTACCTGGGTCAGGGCTGTGTCCTCTGAGGTTTCCAACTCCATCGGTTCCTCCGGGTAGCGGGCGAGGGGTAGCTGGGCTGCTCCTCAGGGTAGGTGGCCAGGGGTAGGCTTGGCTGGCTCAGCCAGTCCTCATGTCGGCCACAGCCTGCCAGCATGTCCCAACCTGGAGCTAGGCCACAGGCATCTGGCCTCTCCAGCAGCTGGCTTTCAAGTAAGCTCTGCAGTTGGGCTTTTCTACTTCCTGTCCTGCACCCTGCCCTCAGGGGGGTGGGCGCAGGACCCGCTGGCTCCACCCACGTTGGTGCTGGGGGAGGCTCATCCCTCCGCGGTGCTGTGGGGTATCCCACCACCTTGCTACACCACTTTATAAATGTTATCTGTGTGTTTGAAGTTTCCATGCTCCCAAGGGCTGGCTCACAAAGACTATGGTATTGAGATGTGCCAGATGATATGGGTCCATAGAATATTCATAGACTGTTTCAACAAGTGTTATATATATTTGTGTGTTCCTGGCTAACTGGGTGGATGTCCTGTGGAATGTGAAATAGCTAGGATGAATAATGCAAAATCCCAATGCTGGTTATGCAGATACCCAGCCTTTGAAGCTTCACTCCCTGCTGGGAAGAGGATCAGTAATTGGTTTTACCCATTTCAGGAGGCCTAGGAAACAAAGAAATGCTTTTGGGTATAAAGGTCCATTTAGGCCCACAGCTGTACACTGTGTGCAAAAGCTGAGGGCTTGAATCTCCAAGTAAATGACTCTGAACACAGACTAGAGGCACAAGTACTGACACATGCAATCCATTTTAGGGGTATAAAAAAAGCAGGCACAAATTTTGTGGGGTGCAAATTGCCATCCCTCTAAAAACTCACCCAAACATCAAAAGATTATTTCCCCTGAAGACACTCAAATGCAGTAAGCAAAACGGGAGATCACTGGGCAACACAAATAACTAAATACAAATATAAAAACTGTAGAAACATCAAAAATAAGGAAAAGGCCTTGTCTTTCCTAACTGTGCAAATGACAGCTTTTAGAAAGACATTTCTTTAAGCAAGGAAATCAGTTTTTCGCTGTCATTCATTAAGGATTTACCAGTTTTGAATTGATTTTTCTTGTGGTGGTCTATGTACTTTAATTGCTGCAATAGAAAAACAAGTTGCTATACATGACATTTCCTTTCTGAGAAGATGGCAACAGAATTGTAGGAACCACCAGTAGACTCACTGATTTCCCCAGTGTGTCTGTAATAAAATGATGACTGAAATGGCTTGTCCCTTTTGCTAGTCCAAAACAGCTATTTTTGCAAGAATTCTCATTTACTGTGGATTTAAAAATCCCCGAATTATTAAATAATGTGGCCAACATTTCAATAGTTCTTCACTATTACTAGGTATGCTGTGTGTGCATGTGCCCGCACACCCTGATTTACCAGATATTAGGTTATTATATGGGAAAGAAGACAGCATGAGAAAACAGAGAAAAATGCCCCTGAGTTCCTGGAGTGGGTTAACAACCTGAGAATAAGAGTGAACTTTTTGTATGATCAGCATGCGACTTTCACATTAACATGCTACCATCTCAACTCCTGATACTGCATTTGGATCCTCAAATTGATCTGATTCCAGGATCAGGGCCTAAAAAATCTGACTCAGGCAGCCCAGTTTACATACGTGTTATTTATGACAATGGCACAGGTTCATAGGCTCTCTCTCCTAGGAAATTCAGAACATCTGGTCACCCATGTGATATGAGAGGCAGGAAAAAAAAAATGTTAAATTTAGAATTGGGAGAGTAACTGATTGTTTTTTCACTTCATTGGATGTTCTGAAAAAAAAGTCATTTCAGGTCAACAGGAAATTAAAATGTTTTTAATTTTTCACCGACTAAAAAGTAAAGACAATTTATTTTGGGTCGAATGAAATATTTTGTTCAAACACCCCCCCAACCAAAAATTATTTAGTTTTCAAGTTGTTTTACAATGCTTGTAAATAAAATCAAAGTAAAATTTCAACATAAAAAGCTGTTTTGAAAATGTGGCAACAAAATGTTTCAGTTTTGGGGGATATTTGGGTTTTTTTTTCCAACTGAAACAATTAAGCAAATAAAACATACATTTGCAAAAATATTTTGGACAACCTGAATCTGCATTTTTTGGCAGAAAAAAATTCGTCTAAATCACAAATTTTGCCCAGCTCTGGTACTAGTATGTGCATAGATCCCTAATCATTAGCGATGGAGAAAACCTATTAAGTTATGGAGGCCATCTCCTTGGCCAGTGCAGGATTTGCTCATGCTTTGTCCGGGCTAGTTTTAACTGTCTCAAGCAATGTGGTTTTCACTCTTTCCTTTGGAAGTTGCAAGGCTTGGTACAGAGTATCTTCCTGAGGCTGACGTATGACAAGTGCTTCCATCTTTCCCAGCATAGGCGCTGACTCTGTGGGAGCTCCGGGGCTGGAGCACCCATGGGGAAAAAATAATGGGTGCTCTGTACCCACTGGCAGCCAAGCTCCCCTCACGCCCTGCCCCACCTCCTCCTCCGTCACCTCTTTCTCCCCCCCTGAGCGCGCTGCGTCCCTGCTCCTCCACCTACCTCCCAGCGCTTCCCCCCCAGCCGCCGCCAAACAGCTGTTTGGCAGTGTGCTGGGAGGGAGGGGGAGGAGCGTGAACGTGGTGCACTCAGGGGAGGAGCTTGGGAAGAGGTGGGGCCGGGCGGGGATTTCGTGAAGGGGTTGGAATGGGGGCGGGGGTGGCGCCAGATGTAGAGGGGTGTGAACACCCAGGGGAAAGTGGGGAAGTCAGCACCTATGTTTCCCAGTGCTTTTCTGTCCCATCTTTTAATACCATAGTCCCTCCTCTTTCCTTATTTACTAATGTCTGTGTATGCCTATCTGGCTGGGATGAGCTGAGGAAGCAGTTTTACTATCATCTTTTATTTGCAAATTCTAAATCCCTTATTCAGGTTTTGTTCACTTCTGCCTCAGGCAAAGCTCCCATTACTTTCAATGGGAGTTTTTGCGTAAGTAAGCACTGAGAAGGGATGCCAAGAACTGACCCGTTGACAGTAGTTTTAAAAAAGCGTGTGCATCCCAAGCAGAATCTCCTTTACCCCTGAAGAAGTCCACTAGAGACCATACCATACGTATCTAATTATCCAATAATGAAATGCTTTGCTATTATTTATTACAATAGCACCTAAAGCCTTCAACTTAGTTGGGGTCCCACTGTGTTAGGCACTCTACAAATATATTTTAAGTTTATTAGAGAATATTTGAAAATAAACGATACAAAGTGTTTGAAGCGTCAGTTATTGTGTCATTGGGGGTAACATACAGGTTGTAGGGGGATATTAGCGTTTTGGTATTGGACAGCATATACCATATACAGTCTGTCATGTCCCCAATGTGGGGTGTACGGTGGGTGGGATCAAGATACAGTCAGGAGGCAGTGGGGGTACATCACTCATACAAACAGGTTACAGACAGTCATGGGCATGAATAAGCGGGCTGGATAATGGGGATGGGACGACCCTCACATGGTGGAGTTCGGTTCGGTGGGTTTAGGGCTCAGGGGATAGAGTCCAGCATGGGGGGGTTCACTAGTACATGAGAGTCCTTGCCCCAAAAAGCTTACATTGTAGTCTACAAGCTTAGCTACAATAGTGATGGCACAACAGAAAACCATAGATAAAGGAAAGTATGCACGTAATACCTTGCACTTATGTCACTCTTCATCCAAGGGTCACAAAGGGCTTACCTCAATGAAATTCCCTTAGTGGTAGAGTTCTGGTTGGAATGACAATTATCTAGAAGTATTTTGCCATGTTGTTGTAGCCATGTTGGTCCCAGGATATAAGAGCGCAAGGTGGGTGAGTTAATATCTTTTATTGGACCAGCTTCTGTTGGTGAAAGAGAGAAGCTTTTGAGTTACACAGAGCTCATCTTCAGGTCTAGGAAAGATAATCAGAGTATCACAGCTAAATACAAGATGGAACGGATTGTTAAGCACGGAGTTAACACACATTGCAAGAAACCATTCAAAATGAAGTGGACAATTAACACTTCTACAGTCATTAGAAAAAGGAGAGTTAGGCCATGGCTACACTTGCAAATTTGCAGCGCTGCAGCAGGGTGTGAAAACACACCCTCTCCAGCGCTGCAAATTGCGGCGCTGCAAAGCGCCAGTGTGGGCAAAGCCCCAGCGCTGGGAGCGTGGCTCCCAGCGCTGTCTGTTATTCCCCACAGGGAGGTGGAGTACGGACAGCGCTGGGAGAGCTCTCTCCCAGCGCTGGCGCTTTGACTACACTTAGCGCTTCAAAGCGCTGCTGCGGCAGCGCTTTGAAGTGCAAGTGTAGCCATAGCCTTAGCGTATTACAGATTGTAGTAGAGACATAAAAACAGGGTCTCTATTGAGTCCATGAATTGATGGCAAAAAATGGAGGAGAGGAATTGTTTAGGGCAATACAATAGGGGGTAGAACTAGGATTAATTGCACGAAATTAAGCAAAGGAAAATGTCAGCGTGATTATCCTGAGAGAGAGAGACAGAGACAGAGACCAACCAGCACATAAAGGACTAGATTCTCTAGTGTGACCAAACTGCTCTCAGTTCAAGATCAGGGATGGGAACAAATATAGCTTTAAGCCACACTGCTGATCCTGAGGCTGTCTTGGTGTCAGTCCACTCTCGAGTTCAGCTCTATCCTGCACCACTTGCCCATGGACCTAAGGAGACTGTTCAAGCAGCTAGGGGCTAGTTAGTACAGGGATAGTCCAGTCCCATCCCCTTTTACTCAGGCAGACCCCAAGCACCAGAACCCAGGATGGAGGTCGCATGGAGCTGGAGTGATGGCTCTGTGCCCCCCACAGATTCTCCTATACCAGCCTCAGATGCCAGTTAAGCAATGCTCTCAGCTGTTTTGGACCAGCAGGGCAGCACATTTAGTTAGGGCATACCAATGAATCTGTCCCAACGTTAGTAGATGGAAAAAGTCATGCTCCGAGAAAAATGAACACAAAAAAGTCTGAGTGTATTATGCCATCTATGTCAAGGTACCTCATTAAAAAATGTAAACAAAACCCACCTGGTGATGAGAAATATGTCAATCAATGTGCTGATGAACTTTCCGGAGTTTGTTATCATTAGATGTTTTGACTAACTGTCTGAGAGCTCATGCTATCAGGAAATTTCCCAATGGATTTTAAAATAATGTTTAAACCATTGGCTTCTCAGTTAGCTGGTCCCTGTGTTAGCATACATGGACGGGAACCTGAGGACGGCTAATTATTTGTATATAACAGGCACGCTTCATAAAATATATGTTACATTCTTCAGAAGGCAGGATAGATTCCTTTGTACTATAGAAGCATTTATCAGTGCTGTTTATTAAGGACAGGCAAAGGTTCAGACAAATTTAAACAAGTGTCATAGCCATCTACCTCTTAAACAGAACTGAATCAAAAAGGTTGAGTAACTCTGAGCTTATTTTCACATACTTTGGTATTTAATTATTCCGGTCAAAACTGGAAATTGAAAGTACCAGAAATCTGTGAGGTAGCCTGTTTTCCAAGATGTCCAGCATGATGTAACAGAGCCAAGGTTTGATCAGTCAAGCAGTCAGTCTGGGTGATGATCTCTAAACCAAACACAACCTCCACGTTTTTGAGGACCCCCCCCCCAATGCTACTGTCCTTTCCCCCAGAATGATGCAGAAGTCCTTACTCAGGATTTAATCAGGCAAACTCCCACTGGTTTCAGGTCTGCCTTGGTCTTCAGGCAGAAGAGTTAATGGGAGGTGTGCTTGAGAAAGTACTGAGCAAGGATTCAGAACTTAAAAGAAGTTAAGCACTAACTGCCATGTGGCTACTGAAGTCCCTGCTGTTTGCTTGTCTACATAAATATTTTTAAATTGGCTCATTTTGGGTCAGCTTCACCATGATCCACTGATTTCCTCCAAAAATGTGAGTATTCACGTACCAAGACAGCCAATGCAGTGGTAAGTATTGGAAGAGCCAATGATTAACTTGGAGTCCATACAGTGGAATGATTTGGGACAGTAGAAGAGATTTACTAACAAAAACACCACTTTTCTCTAAATGGAAACGTTTTCTTTCTTTCTTTCTTTCTTTCCTTTTTTAATCTGTTAAACACAGTTATGCCTCTAAGGGAAGGGAGAATGAGCACTTGTGAAATAAATCACAAAGGGGTGAAAAACAAAGGAAAGAAGCATCACGTATGAATGACTGATACTGGGTTGGGAAGAAGTGTAAAGGAACAAAGCATCTGGGAGGAGGAAGTCTTAGGTCAATCACAGCTGGTGGTGGCTAAGAGAAACAGATTAGTATGGGCCTTTCATCTGAAAAAATGTGTGGAAAGTGAGTATGTGTTCATTTAAAAGTCAGATATGGGCCCACATTAAAGCTCCTGACATGGTTAAAGTTAATCCTTTAGAATCCTCTTGACACGTAATTGATGTAGCACTGGTTACATTGTAACCAATTCACAGTCACCTAGGCCTTCAGGGCATGCTACCAAGAGGAGAGAGAGTTGCAGGGGTATTCTGGCAGGCTGGCTTACTGTCTATTGTCTTGTTGTGTTGATGGGCTACTGTTAGGGACTGATTGTGAAAGCTAGTATAATAATTGTACCATTAAAAAATTCTTATGGGTGCCTAGAACTATGTACAGGAGTTTTGTTTTCATTTATTATTTAGCATTCATTTTAATTGTTATGAAATAAGAAAACCGTAAAGTTTGACTCTCTTAGGCACTCACAGACTAATCCTGTGACTTGCAATCTAGTCAGTATTTGAAAAGATTCAATCATTATTAGAAGCAAATAAATGGCAGCCTGCAGGTTATTAGCAAATACCTCCTGTTGGTGTTCAGGCTTCAGAATTAAATCAGTCACATAACTAGGAGGGTTAATACACTCATCTGAATCACACAGCCCAGATTCTAAGTTTTATGTGTTCATAAATGCTAGGCCATATGTTCAAATCAAATAAAAGCATTAGCATTTGTGAAATATTTGTTAACACTTTTTTCTAGTAATTAGCCGGCTGTGTTAATAAGTACTAAACCTTTGGTAGATTCAGCTAAGTAACACAGAAATGATAAGCCCCATAGTCCTTTACTAGTCCCCTAAGAACACATCTGAGGAATTACATGAATCATACAGCAGATATAAAGAAGGTCACATTTTAGGCCATATATATTCAATTGAACAATGTCCCTTTAAAAAAAAAAAAACAGTAAGAAACACAGTTCCGAGCAGACTACTTGTCCTGTGACTTCTGACATTAAAAGCTCGGGGTGATAATGAGTTAGTGATTAGTTCAGGAATCAAAAGAGAGGGAGTCAGAAGCCATGAAAAGTGTCATCGCAGAGATTATTTATACAGCAATAATAGCTACACATAAGGAGAGAACAGCTTGATACAGGGCGCTAAGTCATTAAAAGGTTTAGATGATGTGGATAAATATTGATGGCTTGACAACTCTGTGCATACTATGTTACCAAATGGAAGTAGGAAAGGGGCAAAACTAATAACCAATGAGTGATACATGTTAAAGCCTGGAGCATGCATCCAATGTGTGCACCTTTAGCTGAATTACACCTTGTTTACACTGAGATTTATACTGGTGGAGTAGCTTCACCAATGTAGCTATATCAGTGCAACCCACTAGATCAGTGATTTTCAAAGCCGGTCTGCTGCTTGTTCAGAGAAGTGTAATGGGAGCTGTGGGAAGGGCGGCCAGTATATCCCTCGGCCTGCGCCGCTTCCCACAGCCCCCATTGGCCTGGAGCCGCGATCAGCCGAACCTGTGGACGTAGCAGGTAAACAAACCAGCCCGGCCTGGCAGGGGCTTTCACTGAACAAGCAGCAGACCCAGCTTTGAGAACCACTGCACTAGATGCATTGTACCAATGTCACTTGTGCTAGGGCAACTTATGCATATCTACACCTCCACACAGAATAATTTGAAATAACAATGAATGAAATGTGTATGTATGGCCATGTCCAGAACATTATATAAATATACATATATGCACACATATTAATTCATATATACACATTTACTTAATTGCCATTTAAAATGGTCATCTCCTAAAATTCTATTGGTAGTTTGAAAAAAGTATGGAAAATTAATATAGTTCTGAAATGTCATATTCCTTCCTGAGTAACGTAGTTCAGTTTTATGTAGCAGCAGTAGGTGTGTATCTTGGTTATACCATTAATATTACATTAAATTGTTCTGTTTTCCATTCTGCTGAAATATGTCTGGCATTTTTCTACAATACAAAATGACAGAGATCAATTATGAAACTATTAAATGTCAATTAGCATCTTTGGAAACTGAATCCAAAATTAACTTTCTGAAGCTACTTTATTATATGTCACCTGTATGTGGAAATGCTGATTAAATGTTTAATGAGTAATTAAAAAAATAATTACCTATTTACTACTTACATAATGGTAAGGTCATCCCACCACAGGTAGGTGTGTCCCTTAGAAAAGTAAGCCAGAATTGGCAAACTTGGATGTCTAAAGTTAGGCTCCTACATACATATTAGGCTCCCAAATAAAAATAGCCTGATTATAGAGGTGTTCTATACCTGCATCTTCCATTAATGCAAACATTTTTATTAAGAACCCTAAATATAAACTTCAGAGTCTAACTTTAGGCAATTAAATATAAACATTTTGGCTTTATTAAACCTCCTTTTGTGGGAGGAAGGAGGGTTATAGTGATGCCCATCATGGTAGTGCATATGGCCCATAGGCCCATACAGCAACTATGAAGCATTGAGCATTCCTGTAAAGGTCATAATCTCAACAAAAAACAGCAAAAGTAATGTTCAAGCAATAATTTAGGATGAATTGTACTCAGCACAACAACGTTAACAGGTCTATTCTTATGACAATTTAGTCATTGCACTTGGGATGAAACCTCTCCCTTTATAGAATATTTAAAAAGGGATCTTTGCTACAAGTAATCAAGACTTTGGCATCTCAGCCAAAGGACATCACTGTGACGAGTTTGGTCAGAGACCCCCTTGGGGCTGTCACCTGATGTGCTGAAATTACCTCTGAGCCTGTTTTCCCTGCCAGCTTGGGACTCTAGAACCCTGCCTTGTTGAGCCAGACATGCTAGCCTGCTGCAACACAGCCTCAGGGTCTGGGCCATGCCCCCAAAGCTGCAGACTTTAACCAAAACCAGCTCAGCAGGTTACCTCTCCAGCACCCAGACACCCAGTTCCCAATGGGACCCAAACCCCAAATAAATCCATTTTACTCTGTATAAAGCTTATGCAGGGTAAACTCATACATTTTCTCATGACTGACCACCCCCTTTGTCCTGCTCCATGCCCTTTTATAGCTTTGGCACAAGGCAGGAATCTTTTGTCTCTCTGGGTCCCCCACCCCTCCTTCTAAATGGAAAAGTACCAGATTTAAGATGGATTTCATTATTAGGCGACATGGTCACATGTCATTGTAAGACCCCATGTCCATTCCCCATGGGCTGACCCACACGTACACAGGAACGCTTTCAAGTAATGACGGCCATTTACAACTGATTGTTTCTGGAGCACCCTCAATGGTCTCCACTTAATATGTTTACTTCAGTGATACAAGTTTATATCTTATTCTTCTAATGCCAGATAAACAAATAGGATGAACACACTTAGTAGATTACAAGCTTCCTAATGACACCATACAAGGGGTATTTAGCATAAAGCATATTCCAGTTATGTCATATTCATAAGCATAGTTCCATAAAATATATGGCGTGCAACGTCACAATCACCTCTAGCAACATAGCTCCTGTAACAACAGCCAGTGTAATAGTTCAGACCCAACTCAGAGGAAAACCACCTGCTGATTGACCAAAACCACATCCTATAAGCACCTCTATATTCCTTGGAAGTCTCCCATGTCAGGACTGGCTGTTCCCCTCTTAGCCCTTGAGACCTCACAGGCTCACAGCATGAAGTAGAAGGTAAGCACAAATTAATACAGCTGATGTGTTGAGACCACTGACTGATAGTCTCATTGTCTCCTTGTGCTCCCTAATCCAACTGTATCCAGCTGTATCCATTTGTTTTTTCTTATCCTATATAGCTTATAGATGTGATGGGTTTGGGCCCTTTGGGGTATCACCTGATATGATGGGATGCCACTGAGTCAGCCTATTCTGCCAGCCTGGGTTCCCTTTACCTGGCCTTGCTGGGCTAGGCTAGCCTTTTCCAGTCAAGCACACAGGCAGGGCCACACCCCACTGCACAGAGAGCCAGATATCCACGCTGGAAGATTCAGCCTTAAGGGCTTGCCCCAACACTCTGGTGACCACTCCCTTTATGGGGTACAAACCTGAAGGTTTTATGAAATTCACCCCTGCCCTCAATGTGGAGGGAGATATGCACAACTTCTTGCCTCCCCAGTTAGAAATTACATAAACTGGGCTATATTATAAACAAGAAATAAGTTTATTAACTACAAAAGGTGAATTTTAAGTGAATATAAGAGATAACAGACAGAACAAAGCAGATTAGTGAGCAAAGTATGCAAGCTAAGCTCAATATACTTAAGAAACAGGTTACAAAATGCAATTTCTTACCCTAAATGTTATTTTAGGCAAGTTGCAAAGTTTCTGTGGTTCACAGTACCAGTTATATTTCTTTTCAGACTGGACCCCTGTCTCAGTCTGGACTCCTCTACCCCCTTCCCCCTCCACCTTCCCTTCAGGCGGTGTTAGCAGCAGTCTCTCTTCTTGGGCAGACAGGCCATGGAGAGGAGGAGTCCTGTTTGCCTTCCTCCTCACCCTTAAATAGGATTTACATAAGGCAGGAACCCTTTGTTTCCCAAATCCCTCCCCCCTTCCCTTCCTGTGGAAAGTTATAAGAAATCCCAGGTAATGGTTAGTATCAGGTGACAAGACCACCTGACTCTGTAGTATCACAGCGTCCATCAGTCAGTGGCACTATGGAGGGTCCGCAGGAAGGCCAAGCATTTTCACAGTCCATTTTCATTGCTGACGGGCCATCAGTCCTGTCTGGCTTTTCCATTGTTGTACCTCAAGTGTTAGCAGTGGGTATCACCCAAAGAAGCAAAGTTGAAATACAGATACATAGTCAATATTCCTAACTTCAGATACAGAAATGATACAGGCATACAAATTGGATAATCACATTCAGTAAATTATAACCTTTCCAATGACAGCTTACAAGACCCATCTTGTATAAAGTATATCTCAGTTATGTCATATTCATATCATAAGCATATTTTCATAAAGAATATGGAGTGAAACATCACAGTAGGTTCTTTGTGTCAAAGACTGTCCTTTTCAGTCTGTGTTTGTACAGCACCTAGCACAATGGGGTCCTGGTCCAGGACTGGGGCTCCTAGGTGCTACCACAGTACAAGTAATAAATAAATGTGTTTGTTTGCCCTCCACATTCTGATAGGTGGGCTCTGCTTTCTTGACCCAGCTCCCTTGTTTTCTGGACCATGTTGGAGATAAACATATGAGGTGAGATTCTTTGAAAGCCTCCTAGGTGACTTGATCAGCTAATTCGCATTACAGTGAATCCACAGTGCACATCCAGCCTCCATGCTGTGGCTTTGAAAATCCCAGATTCAGTTTTTCCTCTCCTCTTTGTACCAGTGACCTCCAATGGTGGCCATTAGCGTGAAATTGTACTGCAAAGGGATCTTCCCAAGTAACCAAAGCTTGACCTTGGCCAGCAGATTGCTTCATCCACAAGAGTAATAAACTCCTGCCACTGAGTAAACTGAAACCAAACTTCTGTATTAATCTCTAGCAAAATGCAGCAGCAAACACAGGGGTGACTGCTCTTGAAAAATGGGAGAATCCGGGGAGTGAGGTTTTCGTACACTAAGGGCATTGTTAACAAGGGGGTCTCCACTGGGGAGAATTTTCTCTTCAGTATCCCTATTCTGCATGAGTGCTAAGCCAGAGTCATTGCAGTACCTAAAAATGACAGCAAATGCCTCAACATAATTCACAGGGGAAAATGCTGGGTGTTCCCCCCCTCCCCATTAAATAGCAGTAGTAGAAAGAGGGAGTTTTGTTTGGTTGGATGTTTTAGGAACATAATTTTGGTAATTCAGTTGCTTCTCTGATAAATGTCTGCCCTCTGAACCCAGCTACAAAAGATGGAATTAAATGTAACTAGCTTTGACAGACAGAATTTGTTTGCAGAGTTTGAAGCACATTTAAGCGGCCCCAGGAAAAAAAATTACAGCAAATTCTATTTTCTTATCTCCCCATTCTAGCAATGCAGCAGTAGCGCAGGGCTGTGAATGATCAGGCCCTAAACAGAACAGCCCCTGAGAAGCTTGCATTATGGAAAATAAAGTTTAAAAAATTCTATGGAAAGGCAACATGTTCTAGTAGATAGGACACTGGACTGCGAGCCAGGAGACCTGCATTTGAATTATGTGAGATATGGAGCAAATCACTTTCCCTATTTGTGCCCCTGTTTCTCCCACCATTTGTCTGTTGCGTATATAGACTGTAAGCTCTTTGGTGGAAGAAGTGGTAACTTACAATGTGTATGTGCAGTGTCTAGCACAGGGATCGGCAACCTTTGGCCCGCGGCCCGCCAGGGTAAGCCCCCTGGTGGGCCAGGCCAGTTTGTTTACCTGCTGCAGCCACAGGTTCGGCCGATCGCAGCTCCCACTGGCCGCGGTTCGCCATTCCAGGCCAATGGGGGCTGCCAGCACATTCTTCGGCTACGCCGCTTCTTGCAGCCCCCATTGGCCTGGAACGGTGAACTGCGGCCAGTGGGAGCCGCAATCAGCTGAACCTGTGGACGCGCCAGGTAAACAAACCGGCCCGGCCCACCAGGGGGCTTACCCTGCCGAGCCGTGTGCTGAAGGTTGCCAATCCCTGGCCTAGCATAATGGGACCCTGATCTTAGCTGGGGCACTGGGTGCTGCTAGAATATAAAGCATCATCACCACCACCCTCATCACTTTGCTTGTATGTTGTATCCTTTATTCCTACCTGTTTGTTTGTTTAGACTGCAAGCTCCTGAGGCAAGACTTGCACCTTTCTCTGGTTGGAATATGCCCAGCACATTTTTGAGTACTATCACAAAGTTATAGATGCACATGAAGGTGGGCACAATTTTGCAAATGCAATTATTGTATCTTGGACATCTATTTAGCTGGCTGGGATTGCAAATCGGGTACTTAGACATTCAGGTAACAGTAATTATGCCTGAAAGAAGTGCAGATGCTATATTCTGCCTCAAGTTTTTTATACACACAAATTTGCAGGTTCAAAAACAGAGACAAATTTATGAAAAATCTTACTTGTTGGGACCCTTTAATTCTTATACTCTTGAAAATGCCAACAAGGCTGCCTGTTAGTGCCAGTGTGTTTTTGTCATGCAGACACATCTACTAGGAACTGGTCTGATGCTACTAACTTAGTTAACATCCATCAATGAACAGCACTCAAACGGAAATGCCTTTCAACCACCACTAGGCTGACATTGCTTTGAACGAATGATCTAGAGAGGTTAAAGGTTCCAGATCTCATTCCCAGTCCCTGGAACCAATATAATAGCATGCAGGGTCTTTCAGGGACTTAAACTCCCAAATGTGTGGCACAGCCAGCACTAAAAGCATGCAACATCCAGAAGAGACCCCAGATCAGCATTATGTTAGAGAAGGCTTCTGGGAGCCATTTGCTAAAATTCCCTGCCAAACTGTAGAAAGGCTCAGAGTAATTTCTCTGCCTCTGATGGACTCATTCTCTGGATATTACTGAATCATCTCTGAGAGAGATGACTTATCCCTGGAGCTTATCAAAATACTTCAGAAGGAAGGGAGAGCAAACTCAAGCACAGAGAAGTGACAGGCCAAATAGACATGGTACACAAAGGATGGGAGACCAGAAGATGCAGATGCACGAAACCCAATTCACAGGGGCACAAACCAAGTATCTTGCCCAAAGTCAACCAGGGAGGCTGTGATGGAGACAGGAATTTGACCCTGGTCTCTTGCATCCCAGTCCACAAAACCCATCAGTGCTCTGGGGTCTTTTTTTGTTTATCAGTGCTGTAACTGCTCTGCCTCTTCAAAGAAGGTAGGAAAAGGGAGCCATTTTTATCCATATCCAGAACCTGGACCACAGATATGGCATCTGACAAGACTTCTTCTGTTCCTCCTCTTTGGAGCCCCCGCCCCAAACATCTGACTCTAGTGTGGCTCCTCCCTTGGTCTGGAGCTTTCCTCCCTGCCTGCCTCGTGGACAATCATTAAACTCATTACACTTTCCACAGGGATCTAAGTGATCTAAGTGATCCCTTTTTAAATGTGAAAAGTCGAGAGGGAGAGCAAGAAAGAGAGCGAGTCTGTCTGCCAAGCGAACAGGCTGATTACGTCAAGGGACAGGAAGAGCAGCAGTTGGGAATCAATACGGATGAGGCTTTGAAAAGGTTGACTGACTGCACTGGATTAGCTATTGATTTTTGTCATTTTCACAGCTAGTGCTCTGCTCTCCACCCGCTGAGGCCATTAAGCTCAGAGGCCTTAAACTTCTAATCCCTCGCTAATAACAAACAAGACAATGGCCCTGCAAGCGTCGTATCTAACAGAATGTCCAATAGTTTCAGAGCTGTATTGAGTGTCCCAGTGCCTAGAAAGCAATCCAAAGCAGCCCAGGGACATGAGATACAAACAAATACAGACACAAATTGAGACATGGATCATCACACTCAAAGGCCAACTGAAAATTGAAGCTTATTGCTAAGCACCTCCGGTCTGCTTCCCTGCCATGTAGTGCTGACAGAGTGTAATGTACCCAGCTCACTGCAGAGACCTTTCTATCCTTGGCGTCATTAAAACAAGGGTTTGCTTGGCTGCCCCTTTTTTTTCTTTCACGAGGTGTGGGGAAGGGGAGAGGAGCTTAGGTTTCATAAAACAAGGGAAATTTGCCAGGCTAGCTTAGACCATTGGTCTCTCTTTCTTCAGTGAGACGGTCACAGAGTCCAGTTTCTGCCAGCTGTGCAGCGATCACCATGTTACTGGAATCCAGACTGTGACCCAGCAAACTCATGGCACATAGCTAAACAGCCTTTGGGTGGTAACTTACAGTCACTAGCCCCTATCAACCTGCCCCACTGGCCCTCACATTACACCCAGTGAGCCGCAGGAGAAGGTATTCGCAGCCCAGGAGCACTCCTCTGAGCCATCCAGGGCTTCTGCTGGCTATACAGAGCAATGTGAACAGGCCTGAAAAAATGTGCAGGCACCAGTACACCAAAGCTTCAATCCCACGACACAGAGCATGTGACAGTCACAGGACATTTCCCCTGTATTCCATCGTGTGACATGGCCCCCGTGGCTGGCAAGGTAAGGCTGTTCACAATCCCTCCTCTTTGGCTGAGTCTGGTCTTATAGGGGTTGATTCACCCTTGGCGTCAATGGGAGTTTTGCCATTGACTTCATTGGGTGCAGGATTGGGGGAGGCCAATGTACAGTAAGGCCCAAATCTCTAGAAACACTTACATGTGGAATTGCATGTACAAACTGGGAGTGCAAATGGCTGATTTTGGCCACTTGCGGGTACGAGTTAGGTAGACTGTTGCATGTATATTTTGTACACATCACGAGTGCCCAACTTTTCTGAGTCTTGTATCTGGTATTTACTTGAAGGTCCCTTGTGGTGTTAGGCAACTATGGAATTATTGTCAATATACAAAACTAATGGGCTCTTCCCGAATTCATCCCTTTGGCATAAGGGGAGCTAATGCTTTTGGAATAGCAATCACCCTCACCCACTCAAGTGAAGGGCAAACAAAAGCAAGAGGAATGTGCTAAGCAGCAGACATAACTTTGCCATTCAGAAATCACTTGCAAATCAAGCCAATGCCATGCTACCATGTCCCTCGATGTTTCATTCAGGCAGGCAGAAAGCAGAAGTGAGTCAAATTGAACCATTCCCTTCTATTGTTTAATTAAGGTTTAATTCTTTTTCAATAGTGGCATCACAATGCTGGCTGAAGAACATAAGAAGATACATAAGAATGGCCGTACTGGGTCAGACCAAAGGTCCATCCAGCCCAGTATCCTGTCTACTGAGAGTGGCCAATGCCAAGTGCCCCAGAGGGAGTGAACCTAACAGGTAATGATCAAGTGATATCTCTCTCTCTCTGCCATCCATCTCCACCCTCTGACAAACAGAGGCGAGGGACACCATTCCTTACCCATCCTGGCTAATAGCCATTAACGGACTTAACCTCCATGAATTTAACTAGTTCTCTTTTAAACCCTGTTATAGTCCTAGCCTCCTCAGGCAAGGAGTTCCACAGGTTGACTGTGCGCTGTGTGAAGATGAAAAATAATTAACATAGTAAAAAAAAAAAAGAAGATCAGGGTCAAACTGTTCTCTCTTACCTCTGCTTAAATATGGAGTAACTCCAATGAACTGAAGTGATTTGAGGCTAATTGAGAGCAGAATCTTTAAGGTGGGCCTAACCCATGTGACATAAATACGTGCCAAATTGTGTGGTCATGGCAGACCCATTCCTACCCATAAAGAAAAACTGCAGTGCCTGAGATTTTCTTTCTTGGATCAACATTCACTCCTCCCCCTGCTGCCCCTCCCTCCCATAGACATGGTTTCTGTCTTCAATTTAAATGGGGGGGGGGGAAGACATTTAACAATTTCATTTTATTTGTTTTAAGTCATGAAAACAATCGTCCCCTGGCTTTGGACCAGCTCCTCAGCCAGTGTAAGTCAATGTAGCCACCAGAGACGACCCATACCTGCCAATAGTGGGGAGGACAAAGTGAGGGCAGTGGCTTCAGCGGATGTTACTGAGCATGCTCAGACCATGTGTGCATGCTCAGTACAAGCCAAGGAGTAGCTGGAGGTGGGGGGTGGAGGGGAGGCATGTAATCCCGCCTGCCCCTCCACACATCACTTCTGGTATCCACACTTCAGTGGCACTGCACCAGTTGAGGAACAGGCCCTTTTTCAGCAGCGAGGGAAGATGACACGATGAGCTAGATTTTGTTCTCATTCATGCTGGCGTACATCTCCTTACATGAAGGCGTGTCTCTGGGTTCACACCAGTGAGATTGAGATCAGACTTTGTCTTGGTGCCTGTGATGGGGTATACAAATCCCACACAGGGTTAATAAGCAATTGCAAGCTCAAGCAGTCCCCTCCTGCCACACCTGTGAGAGATGTCAGATGTGCAGGAAGGAGCTTAAAAGGGACAAACACAGAACAGCTGGGGGCAGAATGCAGAGGAAAGCAGGCCCCTAGTCCTCAGCATCTGGATATGGGCAGGTGCTTCTTGAACAACTGTTGCTTGATGCTGAACCACTACTGGGGGAGTATTATTATAGACTAGTCTGACTGGGGCCTCTCTGAGGAAAGAGTCTCCTATCACATCTGTTTCCTTTTGTCCACCGACAACACTGGAAGGGGTGGACTAGCTTGGACATGGCTGGAGAGCTGAGTCTCCCACAACCGGAGCTGGGCAGTGAGCCACACTGATGTTGCCAAACAGGAGTGGGTGAGCACAAATTCCCTCATTTTGGGCCAGATCCTCACCCGATGTAAATCACTGGTGCCCCATTGCCCTTTGAAAATATTTTGTTTAGCAGGTTTATGTAAACATTGGTAAGTATAAGTAGATGATGATGATTTCCTTGGGTAGAAAACAGGCCCATAAGTCTCTTGTTTGAACAAGCTGGCTTGCCTCATCACCTACACCTTTGATGCATGTTCTGTCATGTTGCTTTGTTAAATAACTGTGTTAATTTTTAAGTAACAATAATTGTCTGTAACAGACACAGAAACAGGGAGATGCCAGAGGCAAAAGTGACAAGAAATCATCCAGCTCCTCAGAGAATGCACATGCCGGGCTGAAGGTGCTATATATTCAAGTTAAATCACAGCCAGATTTGGAAATAGGTAACTTTTATTAATAGGCCCTTCACTGTCACTGCTTCGGGGTAGGTGGTTCAGTGGATAAATACATGTGTGTTTCATCTCTGACGACCTGGATTCTGATTCTATTTGCAGTAGATGGGGGGCGGGGGGAGAGTTTTACTTAGTCTAGTTCTTCTTGGGCATGATTGACCAGCTACTGCTCTGCGACCTGAGCCCACTGAAGTCGAGAGGGGCACTCACTGACGGGCTTTGGCTCAAGGCACTGAATAGACCCACCACCAGAATTACAGGGGATGTTGAGGTCAGGAATGAGGTGGACTGGCATAGCTGTGGGGACCCCAGGCTGCAACAAGGGAGGTGGCTGCCAGCCACAACAGAAGTGCAATGGCAGTTGTGTAAGGAGCTTAGCTGAGGCATCTATATATGGCTACAGCTACGCAAGGGGCTGCCTGGGGTACCATGGTTACACTACTATTTTTAGCAGACTAGCTCGATGGGAGCTAGCATGAGTATGTCTTCATAAGCTGGGAATCTCACACAGCCTATGTCTCCAAACTATCATCCTGCTCATGTGTTATATCCCATCCCATTACCCTTAAGCCTGGTCTATACTATGGGGTTAGGGCAAATTTAGCTGCGTTAGGTCGATTTAAAAATGAATGCGTCCACACAACCAACCCCGTTCCGTCGACCTAAAGGGCTCTTAAAATTGACTTCTGTACTCCTCCCTGGTGAGGGGAGTAGCACTAAAATCGACTTTGCTGGGTTGAATTTGGGGTAATGAGGACGCAAATCAATGGTATTGGCCTCCAGGAGCTATCCCAGAGTGCTCCATTGTGACCTCTCTCGACAGCACTTTGGATTCCGATGCACTATCCAGGTACACAGGAAAAGCTCTGGGAACTTTTGAATTTTATTTCCTGTTTGGTCAGCATGGCGAACTCAGCAGCACAGATGACCATGCAGTCCCCCCAGAATTGTAGAGCATAGAATGTTGCTACGCTCCCCCTATCATCTTTGTCCCTGAAGTTATCGCAGATTAGAAGGCGAAAAAACGCACTTGCAATGACATGTTTTCCGAGCTCATGCAGTCCTCCTGCATTGATAGGGCACAGCTTAATGCATGGAGGCATTCAGTGGCAGAGGCCAGGAAAGGACATGATGAAGTGTCTGTTGGGGGAGCAAACGGACCTGATGATGAAGTGTCTATTGGAGCTGCAAGAAAGCCAACAAGAGCACAGACTCCCGCTGCATCCACTGTATAACTGCCTACCCTCATCCCCATGTTCCATAGCCTCCTCACCCAAATGCCCAAGAACGTGTGTGGGAGCCCTCTGGGCACCCAGCCACTCCACTGCAGAGGATGGCCAAAGCAACAGAAGGCTGTCATTCAAGCAATTTGATTTTTTGGTATAGCTACAATAAGCAGTGTGGCCTTGTCCTTCCCTCCTCCCCCACCTTGTCAATTAGCTCATTTTTTTTAATTAATAAAGAAAGAATGCATGGTTTCGAAATAATAGTTACTTTATTTTGAAGGGGGGAGGGCGGTTGGCTTACAGGGAATTAAAATCAACAAAGGGGTTGGGTTTGCATCAAGGAGAAACACAATTGTCGCATCAACGCCTGGCCAGTCATTAAACTGGTTTTCAAAGCCTCTCTGATGCACAGCGCGCCTTGCTCTTCTCTTCTAATCGCCCTGGTGTCTGGCACAAAACGATTGTCTGCCGTTGCTTTCACGGAGGGAGAGGCGGCTGACGAAATGTACCCCAAACCACCCGCGACAATGTTTTTCATCCTATCAGGCTTTGGGAGCTTAACCCAGAATCCCAATGGGCAGTGGAGACTGCGGGAACTGTGGGATAGCTACCCACAGTGCACTGCTCCATAAGTTGATGCTAGGCATGGTAGTGAGGACGCACTCCGCCGACTTAATGCGCTTAATGTGGATATACGACTGTATAAAATTGATTTCTAAAAATCAACTTCTATAAAATCGACCTAATTTCGTAGTGTAGACATACCCTTAGTCTGTCTTCCCTAGTAAGACGGTGAACTTTTTGGGACAAGATCTGTGTTTGCACGGCACCTAGCCCTTTGGGGTCCTGATCTTGGATGGTCCTACTGTGCTAACCATACCAGACCTTACCATAATAAACATAATAATGTCTATCTAGATCTACGTAACTGGCTTTCATCTCCATAGTATCTGAATGCCTATCTTGCCACATGTCAAATCTGAGACACCTGGCTGTCCATCTCACTTTGGTGATCAATATATTCACGCCTCTTTGGGCAGCGGGATCTCTGCAGAGTTCTGTGCTTGGCTAGCTCCAATGTGCCTGTTTCTCTGCCCACCTTTCTGCAGAGCCTGTCCTCTGCCTGTGTTTGTGAGTGCAGCCCTGAGAACCACAAGGTAATGGGAATGTGCAGCTCACTCTTTATTTCACGGGAGGCAGAACACATTTTTGTTTTATCTCTTTCCAGACAGTTGGCTTGGTTTAATGGACTGTCTTTCAGCCTTGTGCATAATTCTTCTCCAAATTAAATTCTCTTAGAAGCCCAACGTAATGCACACAGGGTTGTCAGCTCATTACTTTTACATCCTTTCTTGTTCTGTTTATGTGAACAGAGGTTTAATTAACTATAATCTACTGTGTAGGCAACAGGAAAAAAAACGTACCTGAAGGTATGTATTTATGTCCTGTTATATTTTGAAGCTCTTTTTTGCGGGAGGTAATTTTTTTTCTGCAGCCAGGCCAGCGTTCATGTCCAAGTGGAGCCAAGGTAGCCTCAGGTGGCTGCTTCCTTCCAAGAGTGAACTGTGGGTTAATGTGGTACAGTCTTAAGTCTGCAGTAGATCTGGGTTTAAATGTCTCCGGAGTGAAATGAGAGGGTTGGCCTCAACCTAGGCCTAGCTTGCCTCACCACACTGCCCTGAAATTTGTCATAATTGATAGTCTCTGCCTATGGGCCCTAGTTTTAGGATTGCATGCACCAAATAACAATGCTTAGTTAACAACATGATTTCGGAATAAGCCCTTTGAATGACTCATTCTTCAAACTATGCAACAAAAATGTTAGATGTCTCTCCTATATATGCTTGCAAAATCTATCGGGTCAGCCCTTAAATTGCATAAATGTTGCATTTACCCAAGACAAGTTGCATGAACAAATGGGCATATATATGTGCAAAATTGATAACTGAAGGTGTAAGTGCTCATTTATGCCAAATGCCAGTTTATATGTGTAAATGTGCGGGGGCTGCATGTGCAAATGGATGCACTCACAAGTATAGTGGGTGCAAATTTGGAGGTCACTTGGCCCTAAATGGGTTTCACTGAGTTTTTTTTAAAAGGGACAAAACTAATTGGACTGTGATTCTCTCAGATGACAGCAATCTGCTTAACGCAAGGGGAACCTGCCAAAACTTGATCTGGGCTAACATGATTAATCGATTTATAGTGGTTGCCATTTCATCTTCAGCGAGTGTCAATCAGTGCAGCGCCGGTGACCTCAAGGGATCTATTCAGTGCTGATTTATATCTGCTGGGAATGTACCCCCCCAGCTGCCTTGCACATTCTGCAGTTACTTCCTATTGCATGCTCAGGATAATAATAACTACACTCTTTCAGACAGTGCCATGTGATAACTGTGGATAAAGGTTGGCTGTCTATTGCTTACTACTAGTTTTCCATTTGGTAAATAATAGGCCAGATTCTGAGCTGCGATCTGGCTCCTTTGCACCCCCATCGCGGTGCAAAGGGGCTGGTCAACACTGGTCTCTTCCAAGTTGGGGATTCTGTGGAAGCAGAGCAGGCCCCAGCTGTCACAAACCTGATGCAGAGCCAGAAGAGTTGACTCCTTCACCATCCCCCAAGAAGTCCTCATTGTGGGCACATGGCGAAAGCCCTGCTGTGTTCTGGCCTCAGCTGCCCCCTTATCACATATCAACAGCTGGCATTTCTGAAAGTATGCCAGGCCGAGGCCAGTGTAGAACTAGTCTCAGAATTGGGGAGCGGTAAGCAGCTCCTTTGGGAATGTTCCTCTCGGCTGTGCCCTGTAGATCCCAAACACAACTGCATATGTGGTTCACTGTCCCTTGTGTCTTTTGCTATTAAATCATGATGAGCAAGAAAATAATGACAAATATTAAGTGAATTTATCCTTTCTGCTCACCAATAGCCATGAGCAGAACATGTTTTCCTTGTTTCTCAGATTTATTTAATCACCTTCCTCTAGGGTGACCAGACAGCAAGTGTGAAAAATCGGGACGGGGGTGGGGGAGGGTGGTAATAGGAGCCTATATAAGAAAAAGACCCAAAAATGGGGACTGTCCCTATAAAATAGGGACATCTGGTCACCCTACTTGTTCTCATTTTGGTGGACTGATTATGAACCTGCATTCAATATTCAAGCTCTTTTAATTATTGTGACTAGCCACATAAGTCACATGGTACCAGTTTCTGTTCCCTGATTGGGAGAGAGTGATTGTGGTGGGCATTTCCAATGCAACTGCTCACCCATGGAAGTTTTAAGTTTGCATTCGTGTTTGCACAATCCAGTTTGAATTGTGCTTTCTGTGAGTATTCATATGAGTAAAAATGATCCCTCTCCAACTCACGGGGCCCATTCCTACTCCCACTGAAGTGCAAAGCTCCACTGATGTCAGTGGGTGCACGACTGAAACCAAAAGGAGCAATACATGAGTTTGGCTGTCACCTTGTCATGCAAATTTGTTTCTGTGGCATTTCCTCTGCTCTACTATTAATCAAGGACTCTTACTTTCTCTTTAAATTTGCATCTGCAGTGAATCAAGACAGTTAGGCTTGGTTCTTCAGTCACACTCACCCATGTAAACTCTGACTTTGGTGGATTTATTCCTCGTAAGCAAGACGCAAATCAGACCCACTGTGTTTTGTGGTTAAAACACAAACACGGCAGTGTAAGGGGGTCCACTCATCACTAAGGGCACCTCCTCCTGGTGGCTCTGGGGATTAGCTCTTTCCAGGTGTTAAGCCCTTCTCTACCCATTGCCCTCTCTCACATTGCAGCCTAGGGGCTGTGGTTTCCTCTGCATGATGTGGCCTCCCAGTTAGGTCACCATGAACCTCCCCTTTTAGTATCAAAGTATTTCAAGGCAAACTGTCCCAAGCAGTCCACTCCCCCTGTAGCTGATAAGAGAACCCGAGCCTGCCCTCTGCTCTGGGACTCTCTGATCAGCATCTAAGGCCCGTTGCCTCCTGGATCTTACTATCTTTCCCCTGAGCCCTTTCTTTACCGTCAGGCTTCTCCTTCCCTGCTGGGTTTGCCAGCCTCACCACTCCCTCCTCCCAGGAGTAATTGTAGGCTCCCCAATTTCTGTGGCCTCAAAACACACCTCCCTTCTCCCACGGAGTGACGACAGCCTGCTTCCTTGCCATAGTCCTCTGATATCAGATCCCTGGATTTATAGCAGTCGCACCTGTTCGTGCACAGGTGAGCTTCCCCTAATTAAGGCTTTCCTCTCAGCCTTAATTCTCCCAGTTTACAGCCTAATAAGTTAATTGGCCCATCTGGCCTTGATTATCCCCTATGGGGCAAGTGTGGGACCAACACCCTATGACAAGCAGCCAGAAGCTGAATTCTATTTCCCACTCTGCCATAGACATCCTGTGTGACCTTGGCAAAGTCCCGTAACCTCTCCATTCTCAGTTCCTCCACCTATAACAGATTAGCAGAACACTCCCCTGCCTCACAAAAGGTTTGTGAGGTTTAATGCATTAATGCTGGTAAAGCACCTAGCACAGATTTCTTGTGGGAGTTAAGGGACCAAATTCTAATAAGGGACCTAACTTCCTGAGTAGCTTTGAAAATCCCAGTTTTAGAGATTATGAAATGGAAGTGTCTGTAGAATCAGAATCAACCTAAATGCCCTCCACAGTTAATGAGGGCAGCACAGAAAAAAATCATAGGCAATGTAAATTGCGTTTTGTGAGGGTTTTCAAGTTTCCCCTCAAGAGTCCCTATTAAAGGTTTCCCCACATCTGTGCACAGCTAGGATTTATTTTCTCAGCACTGAACGACAAGGTTTAATGCAAAATGCATCAGCCCCTGCAGGCAGAACCTGTTCCTGGCTAACCCCTAAGGGGTTAGCCGTGTTGACTCACAGTCAGATTTTCAAGGACAACATGCCTTGCCAGCAACAGACATGCCACAAGTGAAAGTGTCAGGCACTGCCTCCTCTGTATGTCTCTGCTGCATCACACAAACACAGGGGAAAACCTTCATCTGGCATTACAAATTAACTGAAGAGGAAATATTCATTTGTCCTTTGTGCCCTTTATTTCGCTATTACAATATATAAATACAGTTGTGACACTGGCAGGTCAGATGCCAGCCTTGCCCAGGCTGCAGGCATTAGCTAAGGACTGACAAACTCATAGCTGGAGCCCAGACCACTTCAACTATACGTTAGTTTTGATCAAAGCAGGTATTTGTCTTATAAAAGTGTATTTAGTGTTTAGACCAGGGGTTGGCAACCTTTCAGAAGTGGTGTGCTGAGTCTTCATTTATTCACTCTAATTTAAGGTTTTGCGTGCCACTAATACATTTTAACGTTTTTAGAAGGTCTCTTTCTATAAGCCAGGACCAGGACAGTGTGAGTGCCACTGAAAATCAGCTCACGTACTGCCTTCGGCACGCGTGCCATAGGTTGCCTACCCCTGGTTTAGACTCTATGAAATGCTTGTAAATTGCTTCCGGCATTAATCTCACTTGTAATGTCAGTATTTCATCCTATAAGAAAATATGTAAGTTTTGCTTTATAGCTTTGAAATTGATTGTTCTTGAACTTGTGAACCCAGGCATGGGAATTGCAGGGGGGCCATTTCAGATTTGGAAGGAGTGTGTGTATGTGCGTGCGTGCACGTGCACCTTTAACCATGATTCCAAGGGCTACTTAGGCACCTGAAAACTCTAGGGGATTTTTTTGTTGCAGATAATAACTTAGAAATTAGCTGATCGGAGCATTGTATCTAATTCCTATATTAAAAAAGAGGATTTAATAAATATTAAACTCACTCAGCTCTAATGCTAATATATTCTCACACCTTGTGTCAAGTCACTTAAGGAACACTGGTTAGGTTTATAATTTTAATGTATATTCTTTCTTACTAACTCTTGAATACAGCAATTGAAACAATTGTAGAAAAATCTAGATGACTTTCTGTCACTGTTTTTTGCAGTTCACCAAGCTTGGAATAGATCACTTAACTTTGGAAACATCCTACTAGGGCAAGGCCCTACCAGTTTATACTGCACCTGCCTGGGGCTCTAGAGGTGTTACCGCACTACAATAGACTAAAAACTAACCTTAAAACAGGAGTGAAACTGACACTTGCAAGTCACTTTCACAGTATCGCCA
The DNA here is from genome assembly GCF_016161935.1 of Mauremys reevesii. Lineage (NCBI taxonomy): Eukaryota > Metazoa > Chordata > Testudines > Geoemydidae > Mauremys > Mauremys reevesii. The sequence continues at coordinate 26,159,826 of NC_052635.1, read as the reverse complement.
ATCCCAAATGTTCAAAAATCATGAATCAGGCTCTCCAAAAATCATGAGACTGGATTTAAAATCATGATATTATGTAAAAATAACAGATTTGGGTTTCTTTATATTTGCCGTCTGCCTTTTGAGCCTTTAGGGTGTACTGGGGGCACATCGTGAAGCTTTCTCCACCACCACAAGGACTAGAAACTTCATTTTTCTTTAAGAATGAAGGCTGAAATCATTGCATATCCACTTGACTCCAGGAGGTGGGGCTTTAAGGAAAACAATTATCACAAGACTCGTGACAAAATCCTGAGAGTTGACAACACTGCTTCTGCGTCTGTTTAAAGACTAGTTACTTTCCAGAAGGCTCTTAAACACAGCATTACAATAATTGAGTTGCAGTTCTCACGGGAGAATATTTAAAACCAAAACACCAAGAAAATTCTATCTTTTAAAGATGAGAAAAAAAATGAGACTTCCGAGGTATATGAAGGCCACTGCAAGCGGAAAAGGAAAATAAACAGTCACGAGAGCTCTGGGCAGCTCTTTCCTTAGAAAGAAAGTTGGAGGGTCAAATCTTCTAGTCCTTAATCAACTAAAACGTCTATTGTCATCAGTGTCTTTGTTCTCGAATAGGCCTGAATAGAACTGAAGCCTTAAGAATTTGAGGCATAAACACATCTGATACTTATCACATTTTCTCATTCCTTCCTTTTCTCAAATTCAGAACAAAAACTGACTGAACAAAATGGTTTTCAGTAGGGCTGTCAATTAATGACAGTTAACTCACGTGATTAACTCAAAAATTAGTAATGATTTAAAAAATTAATCACAATTAATCGCACTGTTAAACAATAGAATACCAATTTAAATTTATTAAATATTTTTGGATGTTTTTCTACATTTTCAAATATGTTGATTTTTATTACAAAACAGAATACAAAGTATACAGTGCTCACTTTATATTATTTTTATTATAAATATTTGCACTGTAAAAATATGACAAACAAAAGAAATAGTATTTTTCAACTCACCACATACAAGTACTGTAGTGCAAGCTATCATGAAAGTGCAACTTACAATTTTTTTTGTTTTTGTTTGTTATATAACTGCACTCAAAAACAAAAGAATGTAAAACTTTAGAGCCTACAAGTCCACTCAGTCTTACTTCTTGTTCAGCCAATTGCTAAGACAAACAAGTTTGTTTACATTTACAGGAAATTCTGCTGCCTGCTTCTTATTTACAATGTCACCTGAAAGTGAGAACAGGTATTCACATGGCACTTTTGTAACTGACATTGCCAGGTATTTATGTGCCAGATATCTAAACATTCATATGCCCCTTCACGCTTCAGCCACTATTCCAGAGGATATGCTAACATGCTGATTATGCTTGTTAAAAAATAATGCATTAATTAAATTTGTGACTGAACTCCTTGGGGGAGAACTATATGTCTTTGGCTCTGTTTTACCCACATTCTGCCATATATTTCATGTTATAGCAGTTTTGGATGATGACCCAGCACATTTGTTTTAAGAACACTTTCACTGCAGATTTGACAAAATGCAAAGAAGATACCAATGTGAGATTTCTAAAAATAGCTACAGCACTTGACCCAAGGTTTAAGAATAAGAAATGCCTTCCAAAATCGGAGATGAAGAAAACATCCAAAAATACTTAAATAAATGGTATTCCATTATTTTTAACATGATTAATCGCGATTATTTTTTTTAATCACTTGACAGCTCTAGTTTTCAGTTAAAATGTAAAATTGCACAGCAGCCATTGCTGTACAACCCAGCATGGGACAGAACCTGCCACCACTTGGGAGTTAACTGAGCTCCTCTGTCTGACTCTCATTCTTCATCCTTCCTAACCTCTATGCTGCTTTTCATGCTGTCAGCCATGACATCTATCCTGGGACTGTTTGCTAGCAGCTCATAGAACTGACCACCTTGGTTTTGCTCCCATCTATCAGAGTCCTTCCCCCCACAGCATGGAGCAGAGGGAGAGAGGCTGGTCTGCTGGATAGGGAGCTACCCCTGAAAGACCTGGGTTTTACTCCCCCCATGGATTTCCTGTCTGACCTTAGGCCAGTGCTTTAAGGACAGAATTACAAATGTTTTTAGGCACCCAAAGATGCAGCTAGATATCTAGTGGGGTTTACAAAGCACCAAACCTTCTAAGTGCACTTGAAAATTTCAGTAGGTGCCTAAATAGATTTGAAAGTCAAGCCTTTAATCTGTGTGTGCCTCAGTGCCCCGTCTGTACAATGGGCATAACAGGAGGGGATGGGAGGAGAAATAGGTTAGAGATTGTGAGGTGCAGCTTCAGGTACTATGGTGATGGGGCCACATAAGTACCACAGGTAAAGTGGGAACTTCTCTAGACACTGCTAGCCCTTCCCTAGGTTTGACCCCTTCTTTTCACCTACACCCCCAAATCGCCCCCTTTTCTGAATGTAACCTAGGTTCAGTGCTTTGTTGTATTTTTTATGAGGCCCCTGTTCTCTCTAAAACAACCCCTCCCCCTCCTCCTCCACAGAGGAATTCCTCTTTTACAGGATAAACTTTCATATCCTTAATTTAATCACCAGCCCTTTCTTATCTTAATCACCCTGCCTCTGTTTGTAAACAAAATACTGACTCCCCGCCCCAGGGACACCTCTCCTCTGCAGAACTTACATTTCACTCTAATGCTGTGCTGTAGTTAAGAGCTCCACCCGGGAGCTTGCACATCTCCTGTATGAAACTGAGGGAGAAGACTCCTGCCCTCCCTAGTTGGTGCCCTTGGGGAATGTGTGTGTGTGTGTGCCCCCACCCCACACACACACACATCCAGAAGAACTATCCAAATCAGATGGGCCATCAAGGAACATCACAATACAAAGGATTGGTTAACGCCCTATCACACCTTGGAAATGCTACATGCAAGGAAGCTCATCCTGTGGACTTGGAAGCTGAATGAAGGAAATAAAATAAAGTTACAGGATTGCTGTTTGAACACTCATGGGGCCAGAGAAACCAAATTGAAGCCAGAGATCCCCCGGGGCAGCCTCCAGGGTCTGCCCTGAAAGACACTTTGAATTGACAGATCACTACAACTCTGTCACTCTTAGGATCTAGAACTCATTTGTGTGTATATGTTTGCTTGCTTTAACCTGTAAATAATGCTCATTTCTTTTCTTTTTCCTAGTTAATAAACCTTTAGATTGTTTATTACAGGATTGGCTACAGGCATTGTCTTTGGTATGAGATCTAGAGTACCAATTGATCTGGGGTAAGGGACTCATCTTTTGGGACTGGAAGCAACCTGAATATGGTGTGATTTTTGGCATAAGTGACCATTTATCACTAAGTTCCATTTGTCTGGGTGGCAAGATAGACCGGAGAGCCTAAGCGGACTGTCTGTGACTGCATGGTAAGACTGTTACAGTCATCCAGGAGTTCACATTTGTTACTGGCTTGGTGAAGTCGAATTATAGACCACACCACCAGTTTGGGGTGTCTTTCCTGAGGCAGCCACTCCAGACCATGTGACGACAGCTTCTGTAAGTTTGGCTGGGGCATTAATAAAGTCTTTTTCCTGATTGATTTCACTGTAGAACATTGGAAATATGGAGTCTCGTCTCATCTTGCTGGAGGACCCACTGGAAAAATGGGGTGGGAAGCTTTACTGGCCCTTGATTGAAAGAGTAGGAAGTGGGCTCTTTCACGCAGAGAGAGCTTGTCTCCCACGTGTTTGTCAGGAGTGTGAGTTAAACAAGAATCAAGAAACACTCAGAAAGCAAAGAATTTTAAAACATCTGATGAACCCCTGCTCACCCTCTCAAATGTTCAGGTTTTGGTGTCTCATCTCTAATGATGGTAATGCTGCTATCTCTTGAGCCTTCCAGGGGGTCTTCTTGCCAAAATCTTGCAAGGAAGGCTATTTTCATGAGATTTCCATCATTTGAGGGGATAAATTTTCATGAGACAAGACTGTGAGTTTTGGGTGCAACTGAACCCAAACCCCTACCTAAACATGCTTTACAAAGGAGGTCAGTATCACTTTCCCCATTTTACAGATGGGGAAACAGAGGCAGGGAGCTGATAGGCCCAAAGACACCCAGCAGGCTAAGGGCAGAGCTGGGGTTAGAACCCAGATCTCTCAAGTTCTACTCTGATGCTCTAGCCTCTATACTCCTTTAATACTGACTCCTTTAATCTGGATCTGAACACCCCGCTCCTTAACCCATCAGTAGTTATGCTAGGTACTGACATTCCATATATACCACGAGTGAATTCAGAAGGTAATTCTTGGACTGCTACTGTATGTAATGTCTCCTGGGAGAACAGCTTTGCGTGGAATGGTTCTAACAACGACGGCTTCGAATGGCTGTTCTGATCTGTAAATTGATGGCATAAATTCACGGGGGGCTCCATAGTTATTGTCTCTCTGTGGCTCCCTATAAAATATATATCCAGTCCATTTAGAAGTAACAATTTTTGTTTTTTAATTACCAGCTCTGACAATTCTCTTTGGGCCAAGGGAGTCAGACTGGGGGTCTTTCCTTTTCAGTCACAACCCCCAGAAATAAAGCTTCTGTGGGCCAGTGTATATCGCCCAGTGACTCCAAACACAACACGCTGCCATCTATGGATTTGCACAGGGTGACACTGACTGGAACACAGCAAACAAGTCTGTTGGTGCTACAAAAGCAGGAACAGAATCCCGCTGACTCTCCTCGCTGTATTGGCTCTGCAGGGCTAACAGCGGTCAAAGAAAAACAAACAGGTTTTTTGTCACCGGGGAACACAGACAGAAGCTGAATACACAGAAGGAGCCAAGCTCTCCAGTCAGAAAGTGCCAGTTTTAACACGGCCAATTCCAGAGCAGCACATTCAAATATTAAGACTGTCATGAGCTACGTATAGTGTGATGCTGTGGGGCTAGATTCTGACACCTTTACTCCACGAATAGTCCCTCTGCAGTCAGGAGTAAGGGGGTCCGATATTAAATATGAATTGTTATTGCTGGGCTAAATACTGCAGACAATACTCGGAGCACAGACTGAGCAAAGAACTGCAGGGCTTGGCTCTGTTTTATTGCCTCTGCAGCACCTTCAATATCTTGGGACTGAAGGCACAAGGCAGAGCATCTTTGACTTTGTCACCTCATGAGCCACAGTCACTGGATTTGCAAATCACCTTGTAATCTTGGACCATTTTTACTCATGCTCTACCATTCACAAAGATTAGGATCAGTATTCAGGAAGGCTGGAGGTCAGATCCTCAGAATCCTCACTGAAGTCAATGGGAATTTTGTGTCATCACCCCCTGGCAGAAGATGCTCAGAATCTTGCAGGATCGGGCCATAAATTCCAGGCCAAGGTGGATATTTTTGATCAGCAAGTTATTAAGTGTAAGGCCAAAGACTGAAAGTACTCTCACCACAACAAGGCTGGAGTTAATAAACCATAATTCAGGCACTGGAGTGTCTGACTGCAAAACCGAAACAGCATTAGGAAGTGCATTTTTTTTTCAAAATATAGTTATATATGTTAATAAAGTGAGGATGTTCGTCAGTTCTGAGCAGTAAATTATCTTGTGTTACATTCACTGCCTCTGGTTCTCATTAGTCAATCTGATCACTTGATTTCTCCTGCCCGCAGACAGCATCAGCGCAGCCTTGAATAGAATGCAGAACTATGCAATTTATGTATGTATTCCCCTTCCACACAGAGTATCAGAAAGGCTTTTGTAGAGCAAGTCAATCAAACAGAAAAAGGAAGGTTGCAAACAAAGTTTAAAGTGGGGAAGTGATTCAGGACCAGATTTTCATCCAGCCTCAATTAACCTTTTCTGAGTTTGCTCACCTACTTTTATTCTCCCCTCCCCCTTTTACAGCCATCGCTTTCTGATTCAAAGGGATCGCTACAGGGAGACACAGATGGTACCTATGGTTATACAAGCAAACAAGGTATGAAGAATACACATGGAGTTATGCAAGCTAATGATGCAGTGAGCTAGTAACACAGGCATATTAGCTGTCCAAATGGCTCTGCCACAAAATCAGGGTTGCATCCATTTTGCATGCACAGCTGCCCATAGCTGCATACTTAAATCTAGCAGCTGTGTATCAAAATGCCCAATTCACCAGCACAAATGAACCAAACCTCCAAGATCAGAAGAGTTGGAGAGAAGATGGACATGAAGTCAGAGAAGCAGAGCTCAGCGAGTACAGGAAAGGTGTGTGTCTGTTCTTGCCATGAGTTCTGTGATGACTCTTATTATCAGTAGCTGAAATTATACAAATGTGTCAAGGGGAGAATACACCCCAAAATATTTTCCTTTGCCTTCATTGCAGTGAGACTGCCAAGCTTTCTAACTGAATGCTTCTAGACCACACTGAGGCCTGGTCTACACTAGGCGTTTAAACCGGTTTTAGGAGCGTAAAACTGATTTAACGCCACACCCGTCCACACTGAGAGGCCCTTTATATCGGTATAAAGGGCTCTTTAAACCGGTTTCTGAACTCCTCCCTAACGAGAGGAGTAGCGCTAATATCGGTATTACCATATCGGATTAGGGTTAGTGTGGCCGCTGATCGACGGTATTGGCCTCCGGGCGGTATCCCACAGTGCACCACTGACCGCTCTGGACAGCAATCTGAACTCGGATGCAGTGGCCAGGTAGACAGGAAAAGCCCCGCGAACTTTTGAATATTTCCTGTTTGCCCAGCGTGGAGCTCAGATCAGCACGTGTGGCGATGCAGTTAAAAATCAAAATAAAAAAAGAGCTCCAGCATGGACCATGCGGATGTGATCGCAGTAAGGGCAGGCAAATCCGTTCTATCAGCGCTCCCTTATAGAAGACGAAATTCAGAATCATTTTTAAAAATTCTCCAGACAGATGCCATAGCAGGGGCTCAGCGCACTGCTGCGTGACAAACGTAACGGAAAGCCAAAGAATCAAATGGACGGTCATGGACTGGCGGACTCAAGCTATCCCACAGTTCCTGCAGTCTCCGAAAAGCATTTGCATTCTTGGCTGAGCTCCAAGTGCCTCTAGGGTCAAACAAACAGTGTCCATGGTGGTTCAGGGCATAGCTCGGCAATGTACACCCCCCCACCCACCCCAGAAGTAAAAGGGAAAAAATCCTCTCGTGACTATTTAACATGTCACCCTATCTTTACTGAATGCTGCAGATAGACGCGATGCTGCAGCCGTCAACACCAACATCCTCACTCCTCCCCCCACCATGGGTGGCTGATGGTGCAATAGGACTGATACCCGTCCTCGTCATCATGAGCTTTTTGTCACATGGGGCAGTGCAAAAGGACTGGTAACCATGCGTACTAGCATTTGTCAGGGCCCCTTGTGCCAAGTGCACCTAATTTTTCATGGTAGATGGTGCAGTATGGTTGATAACCGTCTTCATCATAGCAACAGGGGGCTGAGCTTCATCAGCCCCCACTCTTCATGTGTAAAGAAAAGATTCAATTGCCCCTGGACTAGCAGCAGGATGCTGGGCTCCTCTCCTCCACACTCCTTAATGTCCTGTCTGGACTATCATAGCAGCTGGAGGCTGCCTTCCACTCATTTATCACTAACAAGTCACTGTGTCTTATTCCTGCATTCTTTATTACTTCATCACACAAGTGGGGGGACACTGCTATGGTAGCCCAGGAAGGCTGTGGGAAGAACGGAATCAACAGGTGGGGTTGTTGCAGGAGCACCCCCTGTGAATAGCATACAGCTCATCATTCCTGCAGGATCTGACACAGAGCAGCTGTGCTCTCTGGTTCTATGATACAGTGGTTCTCTAGTACACTTGCCCATATTCTAGGCAGGACTGATTCTGTTTTTTTATACCATAAAGGAGGGATTGACTCAGGGAGTCATTCCCAATTTTGGCTTTTGCGCCCCTGGCTAAGAGCAGCCAGGGGCACTTATGACAGCAACAGATGGAGCAGTGCAAAAGGACTGGTAACCATGATCATCTTTTTACCAATTTATGGATTGGTAGATGGTGCAGTATGGCTGATAACCATCTCTGCTGTCATGCAAAAGCAAAAGCATGCTGCTGTGTAGCGCTGCTGAATCGCCTCTGTCAGCGGCATCTAGTACACATACGGTGTCAAGTATCAGAGGGGTAGCCGTGTTAGTCTGGTTCTGTAGAAGCAGCAAAGAATCCTGTGGCACCTTATAGACTAACAGATGTTTTGCAGCATGAGCTTTCGTGGGTGAATACCCACTTCTTCGGATGCAAGCAGTGGAAATTTCCAGGGGCAGGTGTGTATATATAAGCAAGCAAGAAGCAGGCTAGAGATAACGAGGTTAGATCAATCAGGGAGGATGGGGCCCTGTTCCAGCAGCTGAGGTGTGAAAACCAAGGGAGGAGAAACTGGTTCTGTAATTGGCAAGCCATTCACAGTCTTTGTTTAGTCCTAAACTGATGGTGTTAAATTTGCAAATGAATTGGAGCTCAGCAGTTTCTCTCTGGAGTCTGGTCCTAAAGTTTTTTTGCTGGAGGATGGCCACCTTAAAATCTGCTATTGTGTGGCCAGGGAGGTTGAAGTGTTCTCCTACAGGTTTTTGTATATTGCCATTCCTAATGTCTGATTTGTGTCCGTTTATCCTTTTCCTTAGAGACTGTCCAGTTTGGCCGATGTACATAGCAGAGGGGCATTGCTGGCATATGATGGCATATATTACATTGGTGGACGTGCAGGTGAATGAACCGGTGATGGTGTGGCTGATCTGGTTAGGTCCTGTGATGGTGTTGCTGGTGTAGATATGTGGGCAGAGTTGGCATCGAGGTTTGTTGCATGGGTTGGTTCCTGAGCTAGAGTTACTATGGTGCGGTGTGCAGTTGCTGGTGAGAATATGCTTCAGGTTGGCAGGTTGTCTGTGGGCGAGGACTGGCCTGCCACCCAAGGCCTGTGAAAGTGTGGGATCATTGTCCAGGATGGGTTGTAGATCCCTGATGATGCGGTGGAGGGGTTTGAGCTGGGGACTGTATGTGATGGCCAGTGGAGTCCTGTTGGTTTCTTTCTTGGGCTTGTCTTGCAGTAGGAGGCTTCTGGGTACACATCTGGCTCTGTTGATCTGTTTCCTTATTTCCTCATGTGGGTATTGTAGTCTTGAGAATGCTTGGTGGAGATTTTCTAAGTGTTGGTCTCTGTCTGCGGGGTTAGAGCAGATATGGTTGTACCTCAGTGCTTGGCTGTAGACAATGGATCTTGTGGTGTGCCCGGGATGGAAGCTGGAGGCATGAAGGTAGGCATAGCGGTCTGTAGGTTTTCGGTATAGGGTGGTGTTAATGTGACCACCACTTATTTGCACCGTGGTGTCTAGGAAGTGGACCTCCCGTGTAGATAGGTCCAGGCTGAGGTTGATGGAGGGGTGGAAGCTGTTGAAATCATGGTGGAATTTTTCTAGAGTCTCCTTCCCATGGGTCCAGATGATGAAGATGTCATCAATGTAGCGTAGGTAGAGAAGGGGCGTGAGTGGACAGGAGCTGAGGAAGCGTTGTTCCAGGTCAGCCATAAAAATATTGGCATATTGTGGGGCCATGCGGGTGCCCATAGCGGTGCCACTGATCTGGAGATATATATTGTCATTAAATTTGAAATAGTTGTGTGTGAGTTGTGTGTTTTCTCTAAGGAAAAGGATAAACGGACACAAATCAGACATTAGGAATGGCAATATACAAAAACCTGTAGGAGAACACTTCAACCTCCCTGGCCACACAATAGCAGATTTTAAGGTGGCCATCCTCCAGCAAAAAAACTTTAGGACCAGACTCCAGAGAGAAACTGCTGAGCTCCAATTCATTTGCAAATTTAACACCATCAGTTTAGGACTAAACAAAGACTGTGAATGGCTTGCCAATTACAGAACCAGTTTCTCCTCCCTTGGTTTTCACACCTCAGCTGCTGGAACAGGGCCCCATCCTCCCTGATTGATCTAACCTCGTTATCTCTAGCCTGCTTCTTGCTTGCTTATATATACACACCTGCCCCTGGAAATTTCCACTGCTTGCATCCGAAGAAGTGGGTATTCACCCACGAAAGCTCATGCTGCAAAACATCTGTTAGTCTATAAGGTGCCACAGGATTCTTTGCTGCTTCTACACATACGGTGACAGTCACAAAAGGCAAAACAGGCTCCATGATTGCCATGCTATGGCATCTGCCAGGGCAATCCAGGGGAAAAAAGCCGCGAAATGCTTGTCTGCCGTTGCTTTCCCAGAGGAAGGAGTGACTGACGACATTTACCCAGAACCACCCGCGACAATGATTTTTGCCCCATCAGGCACTGGGATCTCAACCCGGAAATTCCAAGGGGCGGGGGAGGCTGCAGGAACTATGGGATAGCTACGGAATAGCTACCCACAGTGCAACGCTCCAGAAGTCGATGCTAGCCTCGGACCGTGGACGCACACCACCGATTTAATGTGTTTAGTGTGGCTGCGCGCACTCGATTTTATACAATCTGTTTTACAAAACCGGTTTATGCAAATTCGGAATAGTCCCGTAGTGTAGACGTACCCTGAGAATGCCACACTCAGGGCAGACTGCAAGAAACAGGGCAGGTACACTCCAAAAACTGGGGGGTTATTCTATAATTAGGTTTACCAAACCAGTAACAAAAGGGATATTGTAGCACCGCACTGGTTAACAAGAAGCCAAATACAGTCCCCTTTACACATAGAATCATAGAATCATAGATTATTAGGGTTGGAAGGGACCTCAGGAGGTCATCCAGCCCTTGGTTCCCATCCAGCCAAACTGGTCTAATATAGTGAGAGGTTACTGAAAACCCAATTAATCATATGTGAGGTTCTACCAATCCCAAAGGATTAGACACTTATCCCCAGGTCAATATGTATTTCAGATCTTACCCAGATATCACACTGTCAGCCAGTCCTTCACAGACTAGCTAAAGATTTATTAATAAAAGAAAGAATTGAATTATAAATGGTTAAAAGATCATATACATACAAATGATTGCAGAATCCTTAGATCAGGTTTGTAGCAGTGATGGAATAGTCTGCTAATTTGTAAAAAGTCTCTCTGGAATCACCCAAACAGATTGGGGGTCATGAGTCTTTGTTCAAAGCTTCCTTGCTAGAAATCCAGTTCGGAGATATGAAGCAAGAAATGAAGACAGAGAAATGATGTCACAGTCTCCACTTATATACCTTCAGCCCAGGTGTATGCAAAGTTACTGGCCCAAAATGGAGTCTTGGATCACATGTCCCTACATGCTTTGCTGACTCACAAAGGCGGCCATTGGTTCCATGCTGTCTGAGGGATCCACAGGAAGGCTCATTGGGCAGGATGAGTTTCTACAATGACCCATTGTGTGAGTAGTGTCCTTAATAGGCCATCAACCCGTAGATTTATGTAAGGGCTAGACAGCTATCTGGGGTAGCACGAAGGAACATAATACATGCTTGAGGTACAAATGCAATGCCAATATTCATAACTTTAGATACAAAGATAATACATGCATATAAACAAGATCATCATACTTCGCTTTCCCATTGATGTCTTACATGACATACTTTGTACAAGATTTATTGCAACTTTGTAACAATAGTGACTGTAATAGTGCAACCAGTCAGATTTCTTTGTATGCAGTATCAGTGACAATCCTGAACAGGCATCCTAATCTCTCTAGTTTCTTCCATACGTTTCCAGCATTTAATGTAGCTGAAATCACCCAGCCTTTTTCCTCTTAGTTCACATGATACATGCCCTGAATCCTGGCGGTAGAGAGCAGGTGAGCGTTTGATATTAATCCAATATTGCTTGATATTTTATAACCAGGATTTTTAGCTACTTCTTCTTGAACCTACACAAGCATGGTTTTAATGCGCTCTTGATGTTCTCAAAGACATTGAAAAAAGATCCCCCAACATGCTGAGAGTTTTAAAAACATTCCCAATCACTGTCTGTCACAGGGCCTTTGAAGTTTTCATGCTTATGCAGAAATCTAATTTTTGCAATTAGAGATAAATTCAGATTTTCTTCCGCCTGACAGTAACTGTGTTGTACAGCAGTTTTTCAGTGTGCATTAACCACATCAGAAAGAAAGAAAGGAATCTTACAGTTATGGGCTGTCTCTAGAAGCAAGTTATACTTTTGAATATGAAACTAGTTTATTAAAGATCTTTAGTGTCAAATCCTATGAGGGACTGAGTGCCTTCAACTTTCATTAACATCAGTGGGAATTTAGGGCACCCAGAACCACATAGATATAGGCCCTAAACTGGAACTAATCAAGCTTATTATCCCATGTTTTAATGTGATCATAAACAGCAGATACAGACTACATATTTAATTTCCCTTATGTCCTGACTTACAATGATCAATTTATATTGTGTAAATCTTTTTTGCCTAGGGGTAACAGTCGAAGACTACGTGTTTCAAGAGTCTAAATGCCTTTGAGAATCTAGGCCTAAATCCCATGCAGCAGGGAATGTCTCTGGGTTGTTTGTGCAGTGCTGAGCCCGGATTGGGCTTCTTTAGGTCCTACTGCAATAGAAATAATAAATAATAATAGATTAAGTTCTTCACAGGTAGAAACCATATTTTTTATGCCATGCACATTTATGGTATGATGTTATATATGAATATTAAATAATACATATTTTATATTATTGCAAATTATATATATATATACACACCCTGTACCTAAACGTACACAGATATAAATAAATTGATGTGAGCAAAGCTTTACTATGAAAAGAGATAGTGTAGCAATTCTCCTGGCATCAATTATAATTCCAGGCAATTCTAAAATGAAATTAGCACAACATAATGACAGACAAAATATGGTAATTGATGTGATTTACTCTGGTTGCTATAGAAATATGACCAAAAACAAGCAGAAGTTACAGACGAGTTCAAGGTGAACCAGAAATGTAAGTGGTTGGCAGGGTGTTATTTCTCTAGCTGATTAGGAGTTTAGCTCTTCTGTCTGGCAACCAGTTATCAATAGGATTTAATCCATTTAATAATCCAGTAATCACTTTAATCCAGTTGGCAGGAAAACATCGCGCAACTGGTTGCACAGTTGATTAACAACTGTCTTGAAGAAAAACTAGAAGCTATCTGTTCACTGCATATGCAGCAGCATTTAGGAAGGAATTGGTTTCTGCTGTAGGAAATAGAAGGTGTAACAAATCGAAGTACTTTACGAATGCATAACCTCAGTGCACAAAGTAATCCACTCTTTTAAACTCATTTTCTTTCTTCAATAGGTACAAGTGTTCCTTTATTGTTGAACCACAGCTGCTACCTGTGTATACCAGGTATGTCACTTTTAGGCACTGATGTGCCCATATGATATCAGAAGGCCAACAATATGGGAGAATGTTACTGTTTAATGAGCTAACGTGCAGTGTGGTCTACTGGATAGCACACTGTACTAGAACTCAGAAAACCTGGGTTGTACTCCTACTTCTGCCAATGAACTGCTGGGTGAGTTTAGGAAAGTCACTTCACAATTCTGTACCTCAGTTTCCCCATCTGTAGAATGGGAATAATGATGCTGAAGTGCTTTGAAATTTAATAAAGAAAAATGGTAGGTGATATTAATTATGATGTTGCTGAAGAGGGGTTGGGTTAAACCAAAAAGGGTTCTTTTACTGAAATAAGATGTCCACACAGGGAGTTATTTCTGTATAAGTAACCATACATGTATAAATGATCAAAACACAGAATTTCCATTTCACAGGAATTTTGACATTTTTTAATTTGTTTTCAATCCAAACAAACAAAAATAGTTTCAATGTGTAATTTATTTGGTGGTTTTTATTTTAGATTTTTATTATTTGTACATTATTTCATGACTTTGGTAGCAGTAGTGAATAATGTAATTTGTCTATTTTGTCAATACAGCATTTTCCCATAGAAAACGCCTTTGATTAAAGTTTTCTGACTAGCTCTAATACACTTTGTGAAATGCTTTGATATCTACTGATGAAAATCACTATATAAGAGCTAAAATCAAATTGTTTCATTACAACATAAACAGGAGACACTTTGAGCTAGAAAATAATTTAATTTGTTTCAATCAATACTAAGTAGCAGCTGCCCTTAATTATTTTTTAAAATAGAATATAAAATAATTTATAAAATATGAACAGTCAATTCTGGTAGTGCATAGAGTAACTGTTATGTCATAATGACAATTTGATATGATGTGTGATTTTAGATAAAATATAAAACAGATTTATTAACTACAAAAAGATAGATTTTAAGTTATTATAAATAGCAAGCATAGAGATCAAATTTGGTTACCTAAAAAATAAAAGTAAATTCGCAGTCTGAGTTCTATAAAATAACAGGATACGAATCAAGCAGTGTTTCACCGTGACAGATGTTATAGTTCCTCAATACACAGGCTGGGACTCTTTTCCACCCTCCCCAGTTCAAAGTCTTTGTCCTCCAGACGCGTTTCCAGGTGCTGAGTTTTGGGGGGAGTGAGGCCAAGTCATGCTGTCACTTCTCCTCTTTTAAAGTTTCTTCCAGCTTGCTGGAAAGATCTTTTGATATGGGGATCAGGCAGTCCCCACTGGTCAGGCAGTCTCCATTGTCTACGTGCTCTCTCTGAGAAGTCTTCTGGGATGGCCATCGAGAGTGGATTGCCTTTAATAGGCCATCAGCATGTCTGGCTACTCCATTGTTGTACCTGAAAGGCTGGTTGTGGGTGTTCCCAACCTCACAACACATTTCAGTAACACACAAGTCGCACAATTTCATAACCGCACGTACAATGAAAGCACATAGAATCCAACAGGATACACTGCTCTACAGCCAAAATGCTTCTGAAATAAATGTAGTCTAACTTTACTAATTCTGGGTCACTGAGAACAAAAATGATGCTTAAAATTGTTGATTGGCTCTAGTTTTCAAGATATGCTATTGGGTCAGTATATACGACCCTTGACTTGGGAATAGCGGAGGATAAGTGAGTTATAAAGGGAAGGGATCTCAATTTAAACCAGAAATGACTAAAATACATCTTTGACTGGATCTATGAATAAATCTATGACTGGGTTTGGACAGTACTTGCTTTTTAGGCAAAACAATGAATGATGCAATCTGAAGCTGGTATTGCGTCATACATGATATGAATTGCATCATGTTATTCCTAGAAGTCATGGATGATGCAATCATAACGAAGCTTACATCACTCTGCTGAACAAATTGCCCTATATCAGCTCTAGAAATCATACAGTGTCGTGCTCTCTTATTTGTCAGTGTTTGATTTTGCAAAGGGACACATTTCTGTTTAGCCAAAGTGAGCAGAGATGCCTCGTACTTGTGTGAATAGTGCAGATAACTTCTGCTATGTTTGTGGTGAAGTGACTTTTGCATCACAAAAGCGCAGTATAACCACTATGGTTAAGAAAGCCTATCACCTTTATTTTGGCTGCAAAATTGGAGATCAGGACAAGAGGTGGGCCCCACACATATGCTGCAACACTTGTGCAACAAATCTTCGCCAGTGGTTGAACAGGAAAAGGAAATCTATGCCTTTTGCAGTGCCAATGATTTGGAGAGAGCCAACAGATCATACCAGCAATTGTTACTTCTGCATGGTGCCTCCAGTTGGGAAAGGTGTGTCAAAGAAGAAAAAGTGGACTGTGCATTATCCAAACATTCCATCAGCTATACGCCCAGTACCCCACGGAGAAGGACTGCCAGTTCCTGATGCACCAGAATCATTCTCACTTGAGTCAGACGAGGAAGAGGATGAAACTTCTGGTCCTGAACCATCAATGTCACAGGACCCACATTTTCTCCCATCCTCCTCCTCTGAACCACACCTCATAACACAAGGTGAACTGAATGACCTTGTCAGGGATTTGGAACTACTCAAGAGTAAGGCAGAGCTGTTGGGCTCCAGACTACAGCAGTGGAATCTCCTGGCAGGTGATGTTAGGGTTTCCATGTTCCGTGACCGTCAAAAGGATCTTGTCCCATTCTTCTTCATGGAAGGTGATCTTGTAGCCTGCAACATCATCGATGGTGTGATGGCAGCCCTCAACATTGTTCACGATCCAGATGAGTGGAGACTGTTCATTGATTCATCGAAGACGAGTCTTAAAGCTGTTTTACTGCATAATGGCAATGTTTTGCCATCAATTCCAGTTGGTCATGCAGTCCATATGAAGGAAACCTATGACAACATGAAGCAACTTTTGAGGTGCATAAACTATGACCAACATCAGTGGCAGCTTTGTGGCGATTTGAAGGTTGTTGCTCTCTTCCTTGGTCTGCAGCCTGGATACACAAAGTACTGCTGTTTTCTCTGCGAATGGGATAGTCGTGCAAGAGATTCCCACTACATCAAGAAAGATTGGCCACTCCGACAGTCATTGGAGCCTGGGAGGAAAAGTGTTCAGCATCCACCACTTGTTGAATCAAGGAAGATTTTGTTACCACCCTTACACATCAAGCTGGGTCTGATGAAGAACTTTGTCAAGGCCATTGACAAAACACAAGCAGCTTTCAAGTACCTCCGTGGAAAAATTCCAAGGTTAAGTGAAGCTAAGATAAAGGAAGGTGTCTTTGTTGGTCCTCAGATTCGTGAACTTCTTCGAGATGATGCACTTGACCATGCACTGCGTGGCAAGGAAAAGACAGCATGGAAAGCCTTCCAGTTAGTGGCAATAAATTTTCTCGGAAACAACAAGGCAGACAACTACAGGTTGTTGGTGGAAAACCTCCTCAAGGCATACAAAAGCCTTGGTTGCAACATGTCACTAAAGATACATTTTTTGCACTCTCATCTAGATTTTTTCCCACCGAACTGCGGAGCAGTGAGCGATGAGCACGGCGAGCGATTTCACCAGGACATTGCAACAATGGAGAAACACTATCAGGGCAAATGGAGCCCATCAATGCTTGCAGACTATTGCTGGACAGTGACAAGAAATGCTCCATTTAATGAATACAAGAGACAAGCCAAGAAGCGCCGAGTAGACACTGACTAGGACTAAACTATGTACATAATAGTTTTTTGCCTTTTGTTTCATAATAAATTTTATTTATATAACCCTTTTGCTGATTTTTAAAGTGTTACATAAACAGGACAGGTGAAATATTATCATGTAAAGCAACCATAAACACATGAAAAGACCTAGGTTTACAATTTATGATTAAAACTCTACTATCTACACAATATACATAGACATAAAATGTAAAAACTTAAATGTCTTAGAAACAGTAGCCAATCAGTTGTTTTAATTGTCTTATTTGAATTCAGCACATCAAAATACATAATAAATAGCACATTTTATCTCTGAAGCAGACGACTTCTCAAAAATTGTAGACAAGTGATATTAATGTTCAACAGATCAAGACTTTTAAAATGATACCTCATAAGGCATACTTTGTATGAAACATATCATAATTATATGACAGTGGTGAATATGGAGGTTCCAGGGTATTGCTTTGAGGTACAGAGTGCCATAGGCCATTTCAAAAATATACTCAAAGGAACACAGTCTTTAGTTTACAGTCTTAAAGGCACATTAACTCTGCTACATAGTCCCCCTAGCAGAATCTGAAACTATTCATTCTGACCAGAACAATGAAAAATTAGGCCCTTTTGGTTTACAGGAATTTTTTGCAAACTATAGATGGGCCTGAGCCACTGAGTTCAGATCCAGATCTGGATCCAAATTTCTCCAAAGTTCATGGAGGCTTAGATCCATCTTGTAGAGATGGACCCAGTTCATGAAACACAGGTCTGGAGCTGAACTTTACCAAAGACTAAAGGTCTTTGGCTTCATTTGTTCAAGTTCAGGCACATCTCAAGTGTGAACCATTTTAAAAAAATGGTTTAGGGCCATTCCGTAAATTTCAATGGGCTCAAATGAATCTACATCATAAAGTCAAACTTGGCCCAAACTGCCACCTTTTGCAGGGATTGAGGTCAACCCACGTAAAACCTCATGGTTTTACAGGCTTTCCATTTGAAATTATAAATCAGCTCTGTGGGCCAAGGATCACTTGGTACTGATATACAGACTTGAATTTGGATTCCAGGCGCATTTGAAATGTGGACCCAAGCTTGATTCACTCAAATCATTGGCTTGACTCACCCCAAACTCCAGCCCTATTTACTCAAAGCTGAATTAAATATGAAAATTCCCACACCTCTGAACAAAAACTGGTCATCAATCTGCTTTCTCCTTAATGTTTTTTGTTTGTTTCAACCTGCAAGAGCCAGCACCTTACTGTTTTTTGTTTGTTTCAACCTGCAAGAGCCAGCATATGAAGAGGAAGTCTGGGGAAGACTCTTCTGGCAAATCACAAGGAAGAATCACAAGAGTGAAATGCCTGCAAGCTGCATGAAAGGATAAGAAAAATTATGAGAGGTATGGAATAGCTTCCATATGAGGCGAGTTTAAAAAAACAGGACCGTTCATTGTAGAAGAGAGACAACTAAGGGGGGGGGGATATGATAAAAATCTATAAAATCAAGAATGGTTTGGAGAAAGTGAATGAGGAAATGTTATTTACTCCTTCATATAACTCAAGAACCAGGGACCACCCAACAAAATTAATAGGCATCAGGCAACCTAAGCACTTCTTCACATAGTGCACCAGTGGAACTCATTGCCAGGGATATTGTGAAGTCCAAAAGTATAACTGGGTTCAAAAAGGAATTAGACAAGTTCATGGAGGATTGGTCCATCAATGGCTATTAGCCAAGATGGTCAGGGATGAAACCCATGCTCTGGGTATCCCTAAACCTCTGACTGCCAGAAGCTGGGAGTGGATGACAGGATATGTATCACTGGATAAATTGCACTGTTCTGTTCATTCCCTCTGAAGCATCTGGCATTGGCCAATGTCAGAAGACAGGATAATGGAATAGATGGACCATTGGTCTGCCCAGCATGGCCATTCTTATGTTCTCATGTAGAAATGCGCCTTACCTTGATTCCCAAGCTGAGTGCCAGAAACTCAGGTGAAGTCTCTTCTGGCAAATCAAATCAAACCAGACATCTTTCCATGTTGGCCTTGATGCCAGACATCCCCGGGCAACTCATGCAATTAGAAAAATGTTAACTCCAGCAAATATATTTGGAGCTTTTTATTTAAAAGCTTTAAACAATATCAACATCACAAATTGCGAGAGAAATGCTTGGCATCTATCAGGTGCAATGCACCTTAGATTTTGGACTCACTGGCCTCTGGTGATGTCATTGAACCTGAGGGTTGCAAACCAGAACACATGGATCCTGGACCTGATGGTCTTCTCTTATTCCCCATGCCCTGAGCTATCAAGTATTAATAATATAAGTAAAGAACTTAAGTTCTAATTTTTTTCATGGGAAATATAATCACACAATCAACACTGATAATTATTTTTTGGGGGGGGGGGGGGAGAGGTTTGTCAGTTTCTGACCCCTTCTGTTCTCTTCATCCATCCCTAGAAATGATGACATCCCTCAGGAGAAAGGATGGGCATAGCTTTTATCCAAAGTTTGTGTTTCTAAATTTGCCACATCGGGATAAAATTATTCCCCATACCAACTCTCCACTCTGCTTCTGCCATGTACCATTTATGCAAAGATTCAGCAATACGTTTTCTAACAGAAGGAGACTTAAGGTCATTACACATGAAAGAGTGCACACGGTTGCTACATTGCCCATGCAATTATTATGATTGCCTACGCAAATCAAGCTGTTGGGTATGCAAATGGTGAGTAATGTCTAACCGGTGACTTACATTTGCAAATACTTGAATTTAATTTTGCAATCAGTAATAGCATATACAAACATATATAAAAATGTGTATGCGTATTATTGGCTGACAACCTTAGACCTCCTTTTCAAACATTTTTGGCTCATGTCTATTAAAAACTATGTGGGTACCATATCCAACTGCTTACAAGTGAATAATGGCTCATCTAAAACCAATGATCACTGTGAACGCCCAATCAGTATAATGCTTCCAGATATGGTAGGAGGCTTAGACCCAATAATTAGTAATTAGCAGTAACTGTTTTATGGAGCAGAAAAGAGTTGATTACAGTTGTTCAATCAGCTGGCATAATAACAGGAAAGTGCTGGTTTCAGAAAGGGGAGACAGAGGGATGATTTTGGGAGATAGGCTCTCACTTGCTAATGGTCCATCATCGGAACAGCAGCTTCAGGGATCAGAAGTGATTGATTTCAAGGGGATTAACTCTCAGCTACAAGTAGTTCAGTTCTGGGGCATCATTTTCAATGAGATCTGCAATCATAAGCAGTCCAGCACCGGGGGCCTGATCCAAAACCCACTGAAGTAAATGGGAACCCGAAGATGGCAATTTCAGGGACTTCCCTCGGTTAATCAGAGTCCAGCACTTGGACAACAGTTTCAGAGTGATTTCAATTTGCAGAGACTCTAGCACAAGCAAGATTCTCAGTTACAATCTACCCAAGACACAAGAAAAGTGGTTTTGAGAATCAGAAAGGGATTTCTCCCAGGAAAGGTAGCTCTGGGGATTGCATCTAGCATATACTAATTCCATCATGGCTGCTCTCCTCCTTTCATGCCAGCAGAGAAAATACTAATAGGTAAACAGCCTCTGCTGACACTGAACTCCACCTTCTGCTACTCACAATGTTAATTAACTTTTGCTCAATTTGATTTGACATTCAGACCTGTGAATTTGTTTATCCTCCTAATGGGCACTTCTCCCTTTTCCTGCGTTCCTTTGAAAGGTTTAGTAAATGACAGTGACTTTTTTGAAGAGGCTAATGAGCCTTTAATTTTGTACTTATTTATCTATTCCTTCATTTAGCTTCAATGCTATCTCAAAAAGCAGCCAATCCAAAGGGCATGTCTGTGCAATGTGTCCCTGTTCTTGGTTTAAAAAAACAATGCATATTTACGGCCAGCGTGAGGTCTCTGGTCCATGTGTCTGTGTAGAACCATGCCAGGGCTATCTCAAAAAGACTACATCACACTCTGTAACCAAAACCTACATCAGACCTCAATACTCAGAGAAACAGATGAGCCATACAGTTATGGACAACTCCATGGCCCGTTCCATCCTTGATCGCGCTGCTAGGACTGCCATCAAGGGTACCTAACAGGGCTAATTGTGATGGTGATTTCTGTGATGTAGACACTTGCGTGCTAGGAACTGGACAGAGCCCCTCCCCATCTCCTCATTTTCTACAGGCCACCACAAACCTGCAAGATGGTACTTTCCTGTTACTCAGCACCTGTGCTAGATAGAGGACCCAGAGCTGAAAGGGTCCACATCTTGTTACCCATCCCCATGAACCATCCAGCATTATCGGAGGTAGTTTTAAACAACTCCTGGCATATGTTTGATAGTGCTGGACAGAGATATGGAAAGGAGCTGTGACGTGGAACATGTGAGGAGGGGAATGGAGGTAGACCCTAAAAGAGACAGGTGAGTAGTAAAAAGACAACGAGGGAGGAGAAGGACAATTGAACAGGTAGGTGAGAAAGCAAACAAGGAGGGGAAAAGAAGACAGTGGAAGGAAATAAGGAAAAAACAGACAAGTGCCAGTCTTATGAAGTGTTTTGCTCTAGCCATGGTCAGAGACAGGCTCCTGGACTAGATGGACCATGGGTCTGATCTGGGCTGGCAATTCCGTTGAAGGCAGGCCTCCAAAACAATTTCTGCCCAAGTGGAGTTAGCATTTGACTTTGTTTCCCCAGGGAAGGGGAGGAGGCATGGATCTTAGCTGATACTCCCTGTCTGCACACATTCAGGGAGCAACTCAGAAGGATCCAGACACTTCTAGACTAGAGTGTGGCGGTTTCCTCACAGCTGCGCCAGAGCGTGAAGGGGCAGGGGAGGTTATAAATACAGGAGTTACAGCCTTGTGGATTCAGCAACAGCAACGCAGGACCTAGAGATGTGTCTGCTGCTAGGACTGGCTCCCAATCCCCGTACCAAGCTGGATACAGGGTGCTGCTATTCTAGCTTCACTTACTAATGAAGCCTTCCATTAGGAGAACTTTTGGTCCATTGCGGTGTGTTTTATGGACCTAGATGGAGAGTTGGGAGGGGAGCATTTGTCACCCCTAGTGGCTACAGAGCCTGGAGAACGTACACTGAACTATCAACTAACTGCTCTGGACTGGGATTTTGGCTCAGTTAAAGAGAGACTGAGGCTGCACTTAGTGAGAGGAGAGGTTGTGAGTTCTTTCCCGGGCTTATAGAGAGAAGATGGTGCCCTATAGCTTGAGAGCCTTATAGAGACCCAGAGAGTGGATATTTTATAGGCTGATCCCAGTCCCTAATCCATTTTGGATACAGTATAGATTTCTGTCCCACCAGCAACTGAAAGGACTGACATTCCAAGGGCTGGAATGCTGCTAACTGTAATGATTTCCAGACTGTTTGTTTGCTGACAGGGTTCTGAAGTGCTTGAAAGGACTGAGATGCTGCCATTTCTCGAGCTCTGAAATGTGCAGGTGACACATTGCACTCTACGGTCATGCCATAAAGACTGAGACATTATCTCAGAGAAAAATCCGAAAGGGGATGTGTTTTGATGTGTGTGCTAAAACAAAGAAAATGTTATGTTGAAACCTTATAACTGAATGTAAATAACAGAAACAAAAGGGGCAAACTCTGTTAGGGAACACCAGTAACTATACTGTTTATTCGCTTTGTTAAAAATTATTCATAGTATTGCAAATATTATTTACAGTATTTAGTACTATTTGCAGTATGTCTTGTGTGCATCAAATACTTGTTTTGCTAAGAAATTGTATGGTTTTCTCTCTCTAAAAATTGACTAGGAATTATTAACATCCATTTATCCGGGTTTTATATGCGATAGCCCTGAGGCTTAAATGCTTTCTGAAAAAATCCTGAAAAGACCAAACTATGGCCTGTGCTTCAGCAAAGGGTTAAGCTGAGGTGCTGGAGGAAAGGGAGTGTATGATGCAGAACTTTGCTTGATCATTCCCTCCCCGTCACATTAAAAAAACCCAGACATTCTGCCACAAATACAAACTAGCCAGGGTTTAATGAGCCAGGAAGAGACATACGTAGACACCTCCGATTAGAGCTAGTTGAGAAATTGTGTGCGTGTGCGAGAGAGAAAGAGAGAACAAATGTCAATAAAAATGAATTTTTTTAATTTTCAAAAGAAAATGGAATTTTGGGGAGAAAAAACTCCATTTCCACCTATAGCTATGTTAAAAAAAACAGTTTGAAGGGTTTTTTTTTGTTTTTGTTTTACTAGCTTTAGCCCTGAGCACTGGCTATATTTCTGCTAGCCAGCAGCCTAACAAGCCCTGTGTCATGGGCCCGGAGGTCACAAACCCTCATTCCTATCAAACACAAAATCCTCAGTGGTAATCTTTAGAAACCTACTCAGGTAACGCTGCTAAGCAGTTGTATTCTGACTCCTTCTGAACAACTGGCATCTGGGCACGTCCCTGTGGCTTTCTTTTGACTTTTGGTAGCAGAAAGCCTGCACATGTATGTGTGTCTTCAAACAGATGACCTAGTAGCTGCTGGTGTCAAGCACTGCAACCTGAAAACCATGTGCTTTGATGAACAAGCCTGCTGCCACTGGCAATGTCTTTTATCTCCCTCCAGCAGAGACTCAACAGGCGTTTTCTGCCTGCAGAACTAAACAATACAATATAAGGGTGCAAGAAAAAAAAATCAGTCATCTTTACGGAATTTTCTCCCAAAGCCCTCCCCCCGCAATTGACTTAATAGCCTAGCGATAAATTTTCTGCACAATCACCTAAAGCTGATTCAATGGGACTTTTACTCTTTAGCCAGTTAAACACTTTTGAAAAATATTACCCAGAATGCTCAGCTTCTGAAGGGGCAAACAAACAAACAAAAACCACTCTTGTGCCACCCAGCAGTGACCAAGAAGCCTGTTATCCTTGTAGACGCTGGGTCTTCCACATCTCCTGCTGTCCTGAGGCTTTTACATTGCCATAGAGCACTGATGGGTTCTACTTGGCTGTGCCTATATCATTAGAAAGCAGGTAAGGAATGGCACAGATGAGCCCTAAAACAATGGGGAAGGGTTTGGGAAGGTATTAGCATGGGGGCGGAGGGAAGGGCTGGGCTCTGGCCAGAATGTAAAAGCTCCTTAGGCCAGAAAAGAACAAAAATGTGCAATAAAGAATAGTGTCCAGAGTGAAAGAGAAAGCTTGGCTGCCTCAAAAGGCTACACCAGGCTTAGCAAACAGAGAACATCCTTCTTCTCCCTGTGTGTTGCGTGTCGGGGGTTCACCCTCAGACAGATAAGGCTTTATCACATGGGCCCCACTGCTCTGATACATTCAAGGGCCAAATACTGATCCTGCAAAGTAAATAGGAGTGTTTCTATTCATTAATACTGAACCAGGATATTTTTTGAAGTAACGTATTGGAAGGAGGGAAGGAGGGGGAAAGGAGACATGGGGACTGACAAGGGACCAGGTTCTGACTCCTGCAAAATCTGCTTTGCTCCACTCTATCAGCACAAAGCAGACTTAAGTGGCCAGGTGAGGAGTCCACTTTGCCAGGGGGATTTCCTCATCACACCTAGTAGACCCTGGTGTAGGAGGCATACTGGGGTCATGGTTGATTGGAAGATGGTACGGCTGAAGTGCTGCTGCACTTTAGTGATGCAGGGCTGCTGGAATGGCCCCTCAGGGCCATTAAAACTAGTCACTTTATTGCTATTCTAAGTAGCTCCAAGGAATGAAACAAGTATCTTTGCCCCCCAGGTCAGGTGCTGGGTTGAGCAGATCATGGCCAGAATGGAGGTTCTAGCCCCAGATGTTCAGACAGTGTTGAGAAAGAACGTTAGCGGATATGATCTTACACAGCATGAAGGAATGTACAACCAAACGGTTCTACACTTTGCTGTGAGCAGCATTTGGCCCTGGTCATGTTCTGAGGCAGGATACTAGAAGAGTAACATTAAGATGATGGGATTTGTGGTTTAAGTGGTACCCAATGTTGTACTAAGACCTTTCGAGATGTATTATAAGACAGGCCCCGAGGAGAACTGTGCAATGTAATTTCTGACAATAAAGGCCCTAGAACAGTCCCTTGGCATCTGAGGCATTAAACTAAACCTCTGTTTGAGCATAACCTCAGAAGGGGACAACCTGAAGTGAATGTTATGCTGCTCCCTTTGAGAGGCGCCTGCCATCCACCAACAGTTAAAACTAATAACCTCACAGTTTTTGCCTGAATGGGCATATTGCCACACCCATTGACCTTGTGGTCAAAGGTAACCACCTAACTGTACATCCTCTCTCTGACTCTCCTCTCAACCAATCCCCAGCCTTGACATCAGGCCTGTGGATGGTAGGAGATGATGGCTCACTCTGTGACTCCATCAGAGAGAGGTCTGGGGTGGAGGAGCAGGTGCTCATCCTAATTCTCCAGGTGAAGCCCAAGAAGCAGAGTTGGAGCCATATAAGCATGCACCTTCTGCTCCATGCCATGTCTGAGATAGGACTGATGTAGGATCAATGATCTTATCAAATGCTGCAGAGGTCCCGTAAGACAAGTATGGATGTGTGTTCCTTGTCCATGGCTAGGAGGCGGCCAATCATCAGTGAACTCAGTGAACTCTCTGTTCTGTATCTTGGCATATCTGTATAATGACTGTGAAGCAACTAGGATGTCAGCAGTTCCTAAGCAGAGGTGGAAGTGACTCTTTGTGAGCTTCTCAGTGAGCTTGCATGGGAAATGCAGGTTAGATACTGGAAGGCAGATGGAAAGGATGGTTGCACTGAGTGATGGTTTCTTAAGTGCCAGATGGATTCTGGTGTGCATTGATGGGGTGTTGATTAGCAGGGGGTCTTCTTTCACTTGCCAAGAAGGGCATTGATCAGAGTGGCAGCTGGTGCCTCAGTTTCTCTGCAGTGATTCCTTGGGTGTGAATTGGCTGAATTCATAGAGGAAAAGTGGTGTTGTATCCTCTGCCCAAAAGGCCAGGTTGGATAGGGTTGGGTTTCTCTCAGAAGCCAACAGGCAGTTCTTTGTAGCAGGACATGCTGGGTCCTGGTGGTTGAGTGGAAACATTCAGGGTTAAAAAAAAAAGAAATTAGGGACCGCAGTAGTTCACTAAGATGCAAACTAGTGGCTGCTAAGGAGGAGAAAAGTAGGGATTTCTTTGCTTCTCCCACAGCCAGAGGTTGCCTGGCAGGAATCCTTCATACCAGACCTTTTCTGTGTCTACCTTTGTTTTTTTGCCACCGACACTAAGCTTACACTACATGAGATGGTGAATGAAGTTCTGTGATTAGCACGCATAAGATCGTCCCACCAGTAAGTCCATTTCACAGCTGAAGTGAAAGCCATTGGATTGCTCAGGAACAATTCTGAGACTCCAGCAGGGCTCTATTTTAAGACGTGAAATTGGTCCATAATGGTGCTGTATCTTGCTTGAATAGAAAACAATGCTTTGCTGAATTATAGGGTTACAAAGGGCTCAGAGCAGTGGCAGAGAGAGAAAAAGGCTCACCTAAGGTCATTGATACAAGATTGCACATACACACACCCCCAGTCACACACCCCATCCCTCTTTTGGAACTGCAATAATTCCATTAGCCTGAGTGTTATCAAGTAGTACTTGTGAGGTCTGATGTCCCTGGGGATTGATAATAACATATGACATGTGCCCTTTGATAGGATGAACTCTAACAGAGGAGAGAATTGGTTCGGATGGTCAGGGCTTGGCTGGTTTTCACTTTGTATTATGATAATTTTGTTAGGCTTGACTCTGGAGGTGTAGTGGGAATTCTCAGGTGTGTCTGAATATGGCTGGCTGGCCGGCTGCTCCTAAGTGACTCAGAGTGATTCTGAGAGTGGAGAGGTGGCAATAAAGAACACAGGGACTGGAACAAATGAAGCAGATGAGGGACTGAAAGAATCAAGAGGTGGCTGGAGTGAGGGAAAGGAGAGTAAGACAGGGAGGGAATGAGAGTGGGAAATGTACCTGGTAGGCTGGGATTTTCAGAGTCTGGAGGGAAATGGGCACTAAATCCTGTTAAAATCCAATGGGAGTGGCACACCTAACTCCCTTAGGCATCTTTGCAAACCCCAGGAATGTCTTGAAGCTTGAGCTTGGGCAGTCATACGTTGTACACACAGAAAAGCCAAATGAGAGGGCACCTTATTTGGCAGCACTATTTGCTCCCACTCTGCTCTCCTTCACACCTTTCCTCCCTCTTTTGGATTCTTCCACCCTTTACTATTTTCCTCCCTTTTCAGACCCTTTTTCCTCCTTTGTTCCCGTGACTCACCTTTACCCATCTTCTTCCCACTTCCCTTCTCCTACGTCTTGAGAGCAGGGTGCTTCCTGCATGATGGTTTTGAAAGTATTCTGCTTCCAGCACCCTATATGTATGCAGCGCTATCACCAAAGGGCTGATGTACCTTCCATTCGGCGCCATCTGAAATACGTACTTTCCTGTTTCACTGCAAAGCACTTAGGGGTATTCAGCTCGTCAACTGATGCACACTCCTGATCCTAACACTATAATTTCGTGGAGTGGGTGTCTCAGGCATGGCTGACAGCAACAGGAAGAAACATAATGTTATGATTGCTAATTGTTTCCTGGAATGTTGCATTTTACAGTTAAATCTGGATCTGCCAGTACATTTTGTGTCTGATTTGTGTTGTCTGCTTATTAGAGCAAAAAATTAACGCACAAATTAAGGCTTTTTGCTGTTCACAAGGCATCTGTGGAGTAAACCTGATTTCTCTGGCTGTATTTGTTATTTGGATGCATCAGATAATGTATGGGACCAGCTCATTTTGAGTAACTTTGTATTATATAGTGTACGATTGGTCACTCAAGTGACATAGTGCATCTCCCTGATTGGATGACTCACACTTTTAAAAACAGGAGGGAGACAAATGACAGATAACGAATAATCAGTAGGGAATACTCTGGTTTGCAGAGAAACAGCCTGGTTGGCAAGTGGCAATAAAGGTAAAGAATGGCTCTTTCCGCCCCCCCACGCACTACATACCCACAGATCTCTCCAGGATCAGGGGAGCAAAGAATGTGTAATCTTGATACCATCCCCCATCTCCCCAGCCAGCACAACTGAGCCAATGAGGGGGTATTAATCTGCTACATGTCACGGCTATGGTATGGGGGCACTGCTTTTAAGGGCTGAGTTTCCCCGATGGAGAGTCTGGGCAGGCGCTGTGGTGCTCTGGCCATTCTGCACAGCCTGCTGGAATCAAACACAGAATAAAGCAGAACTCTAGCAACCACCTTAAGCAATGAGCGATCACTGAACACCTCAGGGGCCAATAGCAGATTACTAACTGCTAGGAGCAAGGGAGAAGCACACGTCTTCCTCCTGGGATGGCACAGCTACACACCTCCCCTTAAACAAGGCAGTGTGCAAAGGCATACTCCATCCCTGTGTTTGCAGTGGCCAACTAGTTCTCATTATTTCCAACCTGATCCTTCCTTCCCACTCAGGCTGGGAGATGCCTGGCTGCATGAGCAATCCCACCCACATCAATGTGTGCAGCAAGGTACGGCCCAGTATGTGTGTGTATGGGGGGAGTGGATCTATTGTAAGCTCTGTGGGGCAGTGTATGCAGTTGCCACATGAGGAATACAAGGCTGGATCACAGAATGAGAAGCAGAAACTGCTCCTGTGACTCGTGACATCCAGAGGTGAGTCCCAAAGAAGTCCAGCGGGGGTCTAAGTTGGTGTCTCTTACACTTGCTTCCAGCCCTCCATGTGTATGTTACAGCAGCTTTGAGTGCCTTAGACACTTATCCCACTTACCAAAGCATAACATGCTGTTGGCCTGGCTTGACATGAATCACTGGACATGGGTGAGGTCTCATTTCTTGGGATACAGGATTAGAGAAATAAATGGATCAGAAGGCTGGAAACAGAATGTCTGTACTAGCTAAGATAAGGGGTAAAATGCCGGGAACCTCTGACAGTGGACAAGATAACAATGGCTAAAGTAAGCCTGAAACATAGGATGAGATAAAGAGACCATCGTGACTAGATGACACATGCTGTACGGGGATTGGTTCCTACAAAGTGACCCAAATGTGCCATGCAATGTACAGTAAATGCAATGTAACGTGTGAATGTACATAAAGGAAGAGGTTTGCTGTGCAACTTTGGATGTGTGGTATGCCCTATACCCACCCCCTACACGTGAGTCTGATTAACTCAGTCAATCTTTGCTATGTGCCAAAAAAACCCCAAGGAACCTGAGTGACAAGATTGAAGTCGAACTGAGTTATTGGAGAACCAAGTGGGAAAAAATCTCAGGGAAACCCCAACACATACAAACCCCTCCCTCCCACACCACCTCCAAATTCGGCTGACTGGATCTAACTGTGCATTAAGGAAACTAAGTTGGGGTAGCCCCCACCTCTGAATTTGTCTTCTAGAACCTAGAGATAGAAAAACACCCATTAGGTCACCATTCCCCATCCCAGTGATGGTCAGGGGGTGTTTCTCCTGTACATTTGCAAACTATCTTTGTCCAGTCTAGACTATGTCATCCCCAGTTTATGTTCAGAGTGATGTTTACAGGTTCTGAGGGGAGACATGTCAACTGTCTATCTTACAAAGCACCCATCACCATAGTATCTGAGTGTCTCACAATCAATATATTTACCCACAAAGTACCTTGAAAGGCAGGGCAGTGCTATTATCCCCATGGTATAGATGGAGAGCTAAGGCACAGAGATATGGGGCTAGATTTTCAAAAGGTATTTAGGTACCTAAAGGTGCAGATATGCAACCAGTGGGATTTTCAAAAGTACCTAAGCCCCTATATGCAACTTTAGTCACCTAAATACCTTTGAAAATCTGGTCTTGCATGATTTGCCCGGAGTCACACAGGAAGTCTGTTGCAGAGCTTGGAATATAATCACACTCTTCCAGTTCCCAGGTTAGCACTGTAACTATCAGACAATCCTTCCTCTCAATATTTCCACTGAGTGGGGCTGTGGCTAAAAAAAATATAAATAGACTGTCACCCTCAGTGGACCCTCCCTTCAAATTCCTCCAAGTTCTATTCCCTCTTCATGCAGACCTCAAAGGTCTCACCACACACTGGGGTCAGGGCCGGCTCCAGACCCCAGCGCGACAAGCAGGCGCGTGGGGCGGCACTTGCCGGCAGGGGCGGCAGATTGGGCCGGCGGACCTGCCGCAGTCACGCCTGCGGGAGGTCCACCGGAGCCCCGGGACGACCGGACCTGCCGCAGGCATGACTGCGGAGGGGGCGCTCCTCCCGCGGCTCCAGTGGACCTCCTGCAGGCATGACTGCGGACGGTTCGCTGGTCGCGCGGGTCAGCTGGACCTCCCGCAGGCATGACTGCGGCAGGTCCAGTCGTCCCGGGGCTCCGGTGGACCTCCCGCAGGCATGACTGCGGCAGCTCAACCGCAGCCGCCGGACCAGCGAACCGCCCGCAGCTGCGGGAGGTCCAGCCGAGCCGCGCGACTAGCGGACCCTCACCAGTCAAGCCCGCGGGAGGTCCGCTGCTCCCGGGGCTCCGGGGCGCCTCCCGCGCATGACTGCTTGGGGCGGCGGAATATGTAGAGCCGGCCCTGACTGGGGTGACCAACTTTTCAAAAGGCAAAAGCAGGACACATGCAGGAGTCCTGCCCCCTGTTCCTCCAATCCCCCCTGAGGCCCTGCCCCCGGCCAGGCCAGAAGCTGGGGCTGGGCAGTGGTAAGAACTGCCCAGAGAGCTGGACTGCTGTGGGGAGCTCCAGACACTCCACTTGCCCTGGGCGATGGACCGGGGGCCCCAAGAGTAGCCTTCAGCCCATGTCCCTGCCGCCCAGGGCAGGTGGAAAGTCTGGGGCTCCTCACAACTGCATGGATCCCTGGGCAGCTCTTACCGCTGCCCAGCTCTGGCTTCTCACCTGGACAGGGGCAGGGCCTGAGGGGAGAGAGGAGGAGCAGGGGATGGGGCCTCAGGGTGAGCGGGGGCTAAGGCCCACTTCATCCCCCTCTCACCAACCAGGAAGAGGCTGGCACTACCCTGGAGCCTCAGGCAGGAGCAGAGCAGCTGTCCCGGAGCCATTCAACCCTGGACTTGAACTCTGCATTTCATGACTGTCCCACCCAATTAGGGACAAGTGGTCACCCTACCATACACCACAGGGAAACTGAAGGCGAGGGGAGAAGTGCCAACTTCTCATGAGATGGCTCCCCCACTAGCTGGTTCCCGACAGGACTTTGCTGGAACTTTCCAGCTGCATCAGACGCCCCCCTGCTGACATTACCACAGCTCTGTACCGGCTGCCTAAAGAAGCATCAGGAAAGCATATTTGTGTTCAGTCAATGTAGCAGAGAATAATAAAGGGGTGGGGGAGGGGGGAGAGATGCCGTCTGAATATTATGCCTGAATTTTCTATTATTATTATATCACTATGTCAAAATTGAAAGCAATGTAAGATTTCTCAAGAGGGGCCATCAATAATGCATGGCAGAGCTGTGTGTAGGTGTTTTATGAAATGCTTTTTATTCAGACCAGTATATACAACACTAACATTATTGAAAGAAATTGAAGGCCCAGTCTGCTCTCCTTAATATATTCATTATTCATGTTATAGTCTTTTAACAAAAACTAAAGCCAAATACATATTCAATTTAATTTTTTTTCTTTCAAACTTACCCACTATTCATCTCTGGTGTCCAACGAAGATGAAATGTCCTCTTATTATTCCTGTATTAGTTTCTGACAGTTCAATTTCTCTGAGTGCTGTGCCTGAGACAATCCCTAACGAATAGCCACATAGGTAATTGCTTTGATCCAAATTTCGTGCCAAATCTTTTAGATCTAATGTAGATCGCAAGAGGCAGAATGTTGACACATTCTGATTCAGCCCAGGCAGCTGATGCTGTGGGGATTTTTTCTTCTGCTAAATATTATTGGAAAAGGTTGCAACACAGAAACATTCCCCAGTCCCCTTGCCCAGTAAGACATTGCAAAGATATTTTGCCATCTACGCTTTAAATCTATGCTTCTATCTTCATCCTGCATTGATAGAAATTAAATGGCATAGATCTATTAGTGCATCTAGACTGGTGGTTCTAAATCTAAACCTTAATTATTCTTCATGCTACTTCACAGGAGAGAGAGCCAGTCATGGATTCGTATCACCTTCCAAAACCTTGAACTCTTATTTGGTGCGCAAAAGGTTCTGTGGATTGCTGATCTAAGTCATCTTCCTACCAATGAATGATTGTTCCCTACAGAGGGCTCAGTGTTTTATTCTGACTAGTTTCAAAGGACTTCAAAGGGTTTCCACTTAGAAATCTCTTGCACTTATCTTGCCTTTCAGGAATATTTCAGATTACATTTTCCTTTACTTATTATTAGTTATTTACACAATGGTAACACCTAGATGCACCAGGGGAGATCAGAGCCCCAAAGAGCTAAGTGCTATGTAAAGAGAGATTGCTCATCATGCCAACAGACAGGGAACAGAATAAGATGATCAAGAAATTCTTTTCCACTGGGAACAGTATTTAGAATTAGCCCTTATTTCGGTTTCCAAAGGAAAAAAACTAATGCACTAAACCATAGCACAAACGAGATTCCCTCAAAGTACTTTTTTAAAAAGTCAATTTCACACCTAATCTACACATGCTTATTTGCAACTAAGATCTGTTTGTAAGTATCTTGACAAGATCTATGTATCCATTCCTCCTCTTCTCCCTGGGGAATTACATTGCCATGCATGCCCGCCAGAATGTGGGCACCAGAAATTTCAGTCTGTAACAAACTGCAATGTAGATTTGAAAAAAATATTAAACTAGTAAAAAAATAGTGCTCGCCGATAGGTGACCCAGTTCAACAAAGTGCAGATGGTTGAGAATTCAGCACTGGTTGCAGATCACCCATTGCCCTTGCAGGTAGAGAGGCTGGTGGTTGTACAAAGGTATCTTTACACTGTCTTTGTGGCCTCCTAATCCTAAAGCTGCTTTCAGGGCTGCTGTGCTTTATGCCTGACTGCATAACTATGAGTTGCTATGTTATCCAGGGATGGCCAGGACATACAGATGACCCAGCCATGACCCTTTTCCCCTGGCCACACCCTCTATACGGAGGCCTGGAGTGGGATAGTGTGGGAGTCACTATAGCAGTCTTCCAATTTCCCTGCAAAAGGAGAATCATCCACTGGCCAATTAGCAGCTTCAAAGGACCAGAGAATCTGGCCAGGGAATGTTGGTCCCCAGAGTGAACTTGGTGAGTTCCCTACTTTCTCCAGAGCGGGGGGGAAAAACGGTATTTTCAGGAATGAGAGTACAGCCACCAAGGAGGCCAACTCAGTGACATCATTTCAAGCTTCATTGCCTTCCATAAGTAGCTCTTATTGAGTGTGGCACTGCAGCACCTGCTACATAGGATTGCCCTGTGGGTGATGATTCGGTACAGTGTCAAGCCTATCAAATCGCTGCTCAAGGGAAGGGCATGTATTTTGGGTACACCTGCAAGCAATGGCAGGTAACAAAACTCTCCCTCTGTCAACTCATGTGCCAAATGGAGTACCGTATTTTCCGGCGTATAGGGCGACGGGGCGTATAAGACGACCCCCTAATTTTATAGTTAAAATATAGGTTTTGGGCCTATATTCGCCCTATAAGACGACCCCCCCTTCCGAGGGGGGGAGCCCAGAGCCTTTTAAATCCCAGCCGCAGCGGGGAGTCAGAGGGCTCTGGGCTGCCCGCTGCGGCGGGGAGCCCAGAGCCTTTTAAATCCCAGCCGCCCGGGATTTATACCCGGCGTATAAGACGACCCCCGATTTTTGGGGTTTTTTTTAATATAGAAAGTCGTCTTATACACCGGAATATACGGTAGATCAACTTTTCCACCCAATCCCGTCTAAGGGTTAAAGAGAGCGAGAGAGAGAGCGCACGTGCAGGAGAGAGAGTGTGTGTGTATATTTATTTATTTCAGGACAGTTCTGGGTTCTGTGGAAGCAATTTTACTGAACATCAAAGGCTCCAATTCTGCACCCTACACTTGTGGAGTTACACCTCATTAATGCATTTGTGAGAGCAGAACCAAGCTTAGAAACCATGTGATCTCACTGAAAGAAAATAAAGCAGTGGAGCTTTAAAAAATAATTAGGATTCTCTGCAAATGGCTCGTCTACCACAGAATTTCATAACACAGTTTCATTACGATCAAATGAATGACCCTCACTTGAGGCTATTACCACAACTGAAATAGAAGAGCAGTCACCTCTTGTAGACAGTTTTCTAAATGTGGATTCAGCAGAGACACAACAACTCCTGCATTACTCCTGAAGCACAATGGCACCTGAGCACGGCTTTTGGGATCCACAGTTCTGATGCCATGCTCAGCAGGGATGTGATTACATATTTAATGACTTCTGTGGGCACTGTATGAGCTGAGTTCCATTAGCAATGCCTCTTGGCAGAGTTAATCCAGTGACTTAGCGCTGACACTTTATATACAAACAAAATATGGCTTTGGAAATACATCTTAAAAGAATGACTAACTCAAATTAATCACTTTGGTTCCCATCCTGCACCACTGGCCAAAGCAAAACTGTTGAAGTCATCAGGAATTTAGCCTGTCATCAGATAGGTGGGACTGGGCCCATCCAACTAACTGTAGTGAGCATTATCCATCTCCGTGTTGCTTACCCTATCATCTATTCTATAGAACAGAAAGCCAACACCTGACTGCACAACTAATGCCACATCGACTAAATGTACGAGCTGAGTCACACCTGGAATAGTGCTAACAATCTTCCCAAATACACAACCCTACTCTGTATTTAA
Source organism: Mauremys reevesii (assembly GCF_016161935.1). Classification (NCBI taxonomy): domain Eukaryota; kingdom Metazoa; phylum Chordata; order Testudines; family Geoemydidae; genus Mauremys; species Mauremys reevesii. The sequence continues at coordinate 26,125,048 of NC_052635.1, read as the reverse complement.
TAACAATATGTTGTTGTTCCATCCAAGGATCTCAAAGTTCTTGTGGTGGGGCACCGCGGTTTTGTTAAGTGGATCTCAAATCCCTAGCCACATGCTTGAGGGAATCCCGCTAGCTCCTCACTAGGCCCAAAGCCCTTGGTTCCCTTTCACCACCTTTGAGGAGGCATGAATTAACCTCAGATCAGATATAAACCAAAGACTATCATCTGGGCAGACAACCCCTTTGTAAAAGGGGCCCTTCAGGATGCAGTGCGAGCTCAGACAAGTGAATCTCAATCTCTGCTGCATTGCCTGGCATCTGTCCTCCTGGTCATTGCACTGGTCAGGACTCCTGGGCTGACTCAAGGCTGCCTTCCCAGCCTGACTGCAGCTCTGCCCCCAGCCTGCTCCCTGGGCTGATACCTAGTCCCCAGGTTTGGGCTGCATCTGAGACTGCTCCCTCCAGCCACCAGATGTAGCACAGGCTCTCACCTCAGTGTCTCGTCTCTCCAACCATTGGCCAGAGCCAGCGAGATGGCCTGAAACCAATCCCCCGGCCCCACTTGGGTAGGGCTGAACTACTGCTCTGGAGGGAATTCCCTCTTCCAGGCATGGTATCAGGGTAGGATGTCCTTCTAGTTCTCTAGCCAGCCAGTGGCCAGGCACCAGCTCCCCCTCTGTCTACCCCCTAATCAGGGCTCATGGGGGTACAGCTAGCCCATTCACACTGTGGCCTGGAGCACAGGGGAACCTACTCCTGTTGTACAGCCATGAATTTATCTCACACTAATATCAAGAGTCAGCATGCAGGTAAGTGTCTCTTTAGGGTGCTGATTAAGTCCACATCCTGAGACACTCCCATGCCCTACCTGCATCCGAGTCCTCTTGCTCTGGTGCTGTGCTCTTACTAAGGAGAGTGAGCATACCAGTGTGCTATTCACTGCAGAACTATGCCTAGTGCTTGTAATAGGCTTACTTGCAGCTCTGTAGAGTTCCAGGCAGGGTGTGAATTTTGGTAAATGAAGGAGACAAAGCTGGAACTCAAGCTGTATTGCTTTTTAATAGATGCATGCTGTTTAGAAAGAGTTGTGATTTCACATATCATATCCTTGCCTTTCCTTGTGCCTAATATCTGTGCTCACCTAAAGACTTGCAGGATCTAGGACTGTATCGCTAATGCACCAACTATCTCTGTGTATACAATATACCACATGAGCATAAGCAGTTAGAGAAAATCCCCATTCATATTCTCTTTGCAATAGCTTTTTTTTACTGCTGCCAACTGAACATTTTAAAAAGCAGGATCAACCAGGTGTGTCGTGATTTCCTGATAAAAGCCCTGTTCCCAATCTTCTAACTATTGTGCGGTGTTCCCTGTATTTCAACCACCTACTTTAATGTGATCTCTGCATGCAGCATGAGGGTCCGAATGCTTTAGCTGTGTCAGCCTAGCACACACACCAAAGGAAATTCAAATAGACTCCTAATAAATAAAGTATAGGATGACATGGAGGCCAGTCTAATCGCTCCCCAGTAAATAAAACTGTAAATAAATGTGTCTCTAGTGTTTTCTCCAGATTTCAAACAAGATGGTACGGGGAAAGGGCACACATCCTTCAGTCTTATGAGACTCAACTGCTGAGAAGTCATAAAATGAAGTTATATCTGTTGCATCTTCCTTAAGCACCAAACAGTATGGAAACATATATAGAGACCTAAAATCACTTGCCTATTCAGCTTTAAATTAAAACAAAAAATCACAGACATTGTGGCAGCCTACTCACGGGTAATTGATGTGCTTGATTTGGGTGAATCACCAGCAGTAATCATATTATCATTTCTATTAGTTTTTTTTCCCTCTCTTCCACAGTTTTTATAACTCAAGTGATTCATCCAGTAGATAAATAGATAGAAACAGACAAATACTTCAAATTGTTTTCTGCGGGGTGAGGAGCTGTTTATGTTCAATTTGCCACATAAAAAGCCTAACTCACCTAATTTTCCACAAGCTGAGGCTGTTATTAAAAACATAAAAAATGCCACAATCACAGTGGAGTATAAGAGAGAAGAGAGAGATTTTGAGGGTTGATCTTGGGGGAGAGGGAGAGGATAATAAGGAATAATGATGCACACAATAGCCATCTAGAGGAAAGGATGCACAACTGCTATCCAGCATTCTGTAATAGAGAGGGGAGAATCTGTGTTCTATAATAAAGATGGAGAAAAAGCAAGTTCATGCATTTCACAGCCATTGAATGAATTGGGAATGATATACCATAGACAAGGTAATAATGACTGATAGGCTCATTGTTTTCAAGATGGGGATTCTGAATGAACAGTGGGACACAAACTCTACCTAGACGATTAGGAGTTGAAGGTCATGCAGTATGTCATCCACATGGTAATTTTCCCTCCATTGGCAATAAAATCTGAGCTTTTACTTTATGTCAAAAGCTATTGATGGTCTCCAGCACTGAAAAGGGGATATACAGGCAAACAAACAATTCTTTTATTTTTGATAGATTTGCCAGATTATTATTAATTTACAAGGATAAAAGGAATCAGTAGAACTCAGTCATTTTTAAAGTGTTGCTTATTTGCAGTGAACCTCAGCTTTCATTAAAAGAAAAGTATGTTTCTAGCCTTCATGGCTGTGGAGAAAAGCCTGAAAACATGACCCAACTGACCCGTAAAAGGCTCAAAAGGCAAATAAAAAACACATCAAATATATCATTTAAAAAAAAATCTCATGCTTTTCTAAGTCAAATGTATAATTTGGGGAGTCTGACTCATTTTTTAACACATAGGATTGGCAATATTATACTTCCCGGCATGGGCATGCAGGAGGGCTCAGGACTACACCCTTTGTATGGGATTTAGAACTGTTTACCCTCACCCTTCATACAATGTATTTACACTGGTTAATTTCTGCATTTTTTTTTTTGGTGGTTCATAATAATTAAAAAAATCCTTTATTTTTGAAGGTCATTATTGGCCACTGATAAATTGTCAGTTGCAAGAGGCACTAAATCACTTGAAATTTGCATAGTGTCTTCACTAGATATTCAGTTATGCTGTATATTATAGTAAGCTTTAAGTGTTATGTTTTTTATTATATATTAAGCTTCTGATAATATGAGCCTGCCACCACCACCTGCACACTTTCTATTTCCTGAAATAAAATTGTGTGCAGGCCTAGGCAGTTCATAAGCAGCAATAGTTATCATAGGGATAGAGAGTGGATCATATTGGATCACAGAAGCATTAAATAAAATGGACAAGTCTTAATGCCAGTAGGTATCCCTGGAACAAAGTCACGGGGAAGAGTTCCAGGTGTTGACCAAAGAATGGCCCAACCTTAAGAGCAAAGTTCAAAGACCTGACTTGGGACTCAGTTGTGCCTTATAGGCATTGGTCCGCATGGGGAGCGATACAGGTACGCACCACCCCAGAGGGATTTCCTCCCAGAACTTCCCAGTGGTCAGTGGAGTGAAACGCTGCTACACGTTGCAGCATACTATCCCACGCACAGCCAGCCAGCCTGCCCAGTGCTGAGGGGGGCACCCAGGACTGCAGTTGTACAGGGGACCAAGTCAGAAGAGGCTTTGTGGGCCCTCCCCTTCTTTTGTGAGCCTCTGAATCACCCTGGTGATGTAGCTAGTTGGGACAATTGCAGTGCTCTGTAGTCACTTAGGCCCAGATACTCAATGGGAGCTAGGTGCCTAAATACCATTGATGATCCGGGCTGTAGGGCCTGATTCAACAGTCATTGAAGTCAATGGAAAAAGTGGGCTTTAAATCAGACCCCCAGGTCATTTCTAGCTTACGTTTACCTGGCAGTGTGATTTTACACTCCTGTAACTAAATGAATTCGGTAACAACTGCTTGACTATCATCTACCAGCTGCACTGCTTAAATTAAGTTGCTCAGCTGGACTTCCAAATAAAGCCATTTTAAGAGTGCAATGTACCATAGAAAGCAATTTGTTTCTCTAAGATTTAGTACCAAATGTCTAGATCGATTTTGATTTTAAAGACGGCAGCTTCTGGCAAGGTGAGTAATTTGAAACTTAACATAGTTCTCCTCCCTATGATCTGAACATATTGAAATTAGGTGTAAAGTGCTTCTAATTTGTCAATCATTATGTATATAATTCTATTCCTACATTACCAAGAAAATTGCCCAGGAGAATTTTTCTGCTTCCCTTCATCTCCTTTTCACTCCACTGTTCATTTGACTTGATCACAATTATGCAGGCAAACAACGCCCCCACACCCACCTGCATGCCTTCTCCCATCATGCCAATTGTTGCTTCCAGACCACATATTTCCAGTGCCATCTGTAACAGTGATGGGTAAATGGGTCCAGATAAAATGAGAACAAGATTGAACCACAAACTCAAACCAGTGTCTGAATCAGATCTAAAATTAAAAAATGTTTGGTAGATTAGCAAGTGAAAAAATACAAATATCTGAAGATAAATGAATCCTGTGATATTTCAAATCAGAAACCTGTGCTAGAAATGTCATGAGAGAACCTGTTCTTGCAAGGTGCCCAGCTGATCTCTAGATCAAAGAAGGGTTCTGAGAATATTCTGATTTAGAGCTGTGAAAAAATTACGCCATGAAAGCTGAACCACACAAAATTTGTTGGTGTCAGATATTGTTATAAACTCCAAAGTTGCATAACACTTTTTCAGCATAGAAAAAGTTCTTAGAGCCTAAGTTTATGGATTTGCATAAAAATTGTGCCAATATTTGCAAAGTTTCAGCCGGAAACCAGGTGAAGATGAGGAGTTTGAGCTATATTTCATTTTCAATTTGGTTTCAGGTCAAAATAAAACTAAATCATGTGCGTGTACATATGCCCATACAGCTCAAAAATCACAAAATACATTCACACAAATCCCTGCAAAGTACAATGCTGTGCTTTGCACTGATCGGCATCTTATCAATAAATGTGTGAAGTAATGAGTGCTTAGCTGAACCAATCCTCCTGAACCATGACAAGCTTGCCCATCATTAATCTGTAGTGTTGGGCAAGAATGTCACTTCTTACTGCTGGAGAGGACGGATGGATTTAGGATCCAGGTCCTCTAATTCAAGTACAAACTGCTCTGATACTTTGAGCTGAGCTTTCTTTTGCAGAATGCAGGAACATTTCCTTTGCTGTATCGGATCAATACATGATGCTTCAGAAAAAGGCACAAACCCCCTCCCCCCACCCCATTCTGCTACTATTGCATCAATTGTGCAGTGCTGTGCATGGGAGTGGAACAGCAGGATAGATTCCTTCCCAGAGCTCTGCAGTCTGAGATCTCAACACTCTTAACACATATAACTACACATATTATGCTTGGTAATAATATTAGCCATCTAAAGTCTATTTATAGTGCTTGACTCCATGACTCCCCTTTAGCAGTGAGTATCACAGGCTGATTACATGCTGTATGAGGAAATGTTCCTTTTTTCATTGTCCTAAAAGTACCTGCCACTAATACCATTAAGTGACCTCATGTTTCTTACATTATGGAACAGCAAAAAAACCATGAAAATGCCAAAAACAAATCAGTTTGCACTATACCCTTCAGAATCCAAAGTTAAGCCCTTTTAAACTCTCCTGAAGCAAGGCAGAAGATACAGGTGAATAAATACAGAGCTATAAAGAGGCTTGCTATGAAGGAACATGCAAACATTTCACCCATAAGATGTCAAGACTTTCCTAAGCCTGAATGTGATATGTGCTCTACTGTATCTGGAACCCATTGTTTTAATCTTCCTCCATTTCTGGGGCTGGTTACTTCCCCCATAAATTAGCAATTTGGAATATCAGTTTCAGCCTTTTGAGTTTGATAAGAATGATGCACAAGCACAATCAGAGTGATTCTTCCCTTCACTAGGTCTGCTGCAGTGCTGCTGGTGTTCCATGAACATCCCGTTGAAATCAGAGGCCTGCTAGCACCTCTCTGGTGAGTTCAGCAGCACAATCAGGTGCCTTCTGTCAGACATACCTGGAATTCTTTTCAAATTTATAAATATTGAAAAAACTTTGCAATAAAAAAATTGGGAAAACTTTTGGCAAAAGTTGTCCACGAATTTCCCACTCCCACTTCACCTTATTTTCCGATTATAGCGCTGGTTGACATTTTCAAAAATAGGTGCCGAAGTTGTGGCCGCAAAATATTCCCTCATGAGCTCACACAAGTAATTTATTTTGCAAACGAGGCAGTTGTCCAGTTTAAGCAGGTGCCTGCTTGTGCAAATATATATCCACATTAATTTTTCACATGCCACAGCCTCGTTCGCATTTATAACTACCTATCTGAACATTCACATGTATACTTGGTTTGTATATAGATGCATGTTTTTGGAAAGCTGGCTATGTCTCCTGGGTCCTGCTGGTGAAGTCATTAAAGCAGGGGGCTGGGAGACAAAAGGATTGGGGTTATAATCCCAATGCTCCCACAATGTGACCTTGAACATGCCTGAGTTGCCTATTTCCCCATCTGTAAATTGTGGATAACGATATTGACTCACCTTTGGAAAGTACTGGAGTTACTCAGCCCTGGTCTACACTATGAATTTAGGTCGAATTTAGCAGCATTAGATCGATTTAACCCTGCACCCGTCCACACGATGAAGCCATTTTTGTCGATTTAAAGGGCTCTTAAAATTGATTTCTGTACTCCTCCCCGATGAGGGGATTAGCGCTGAAATCAACCCTGCTGGGTTGAATTTGGGGTAGTGTGGACGCAATTCGACGGTATTGGCCTCCAGGAGCTATCCCAGAGTGCTCCATTGTGACCGCTCTGGACAGCACTCTCACTCAACTCAGATGCACTGGCCAGGTAGGTAGGAAAAGCCCTGTGAACTTTTGAATTTCATTTCCTGTTTGGCCAGCGTGGCGAGCTGATCAGCACAGGTGACCATGGAGTCCCAGAATCGCAAAAGAGCTCCAGCATGGACCGAAAGGGAGGTACTGGATCTGATCGCTGTATGGGGAGACAAACCCGTGCTATCTGAACTCTGTTCCAAAAGACAAAATGCCGGAATATTTGAAAAAAATCTCCAAAGGCATGAAGGACAGAGGTTATAACAGGGACCCACAGCAGTGCCGCGTGAAACTTAAGGAGCTCAGGCAAGCCTACCAAAGAACCAGAGAGGCAAACGGTCGCTCCAGGTCACAGCCCCAGACATGCCGCTTCTATGATGAGCTGCATGCCATTCAAGGGAGTGCCCCTGCAACTACCCCACCCGTGCTTCCCTCCTCCCCTGCCCCTCCCGGGCTACCTTGGCAGTTATCCCCCCATTTGAGTGACGAATTAATAAAGAATGCATGAATTTGAAACAATGACTTTATTCCCTCTGCAAGTGGAGATCAAAGTGGGGAGAGGAGGGTGGTTGTCTTACAGGGAAGTAGAGTGAACCAATGGGGTGGGTTTTCATCAAGGAGAAACAAACAGAACTTTCACACCATAGCCTGGCCAGTCATGAAACTGGTTTTCAAAGCTTCTCTGATGCACAGCGTGTCCTGCTGTGCTCTTCTAACTGCCTTGGTGTCTGGCTGCATGTAATCAGATATTGTGGAGCACAAAGCAAGCAGTAATAACGATGGGAATATTGGTTTTGCTGAGGTCTAACCGAGTCAGTAAATTGCACCAGCAAGCTTTTAAACATCCAAAGGCACATTCTACCACCATTATACACTTGCTCAGCCTATACTTGAACTGCTCCTTACTACTGTCTAGGCTTCATGAGCCCTGGGAGCAAGGGGTAGGCTGGGGTAGGTGTGACCGCGCGGTGCTGCTGACTGGGAGAGCAGCCTGAGGCAGAAGCCTACAGCTGGCATGATATTCCAGGCAGAACTGAATCTCCATTAGACAAAACTTAAAGAAGAGAATGACCTGGAGTCATTCCCATTTTTATCCAGGATCCCCCGACTGACCTCACCGACCCCGACAAACCTAACTGAGGTTGGCCAGGAGCACCCATGGGACGACGATGACAGTTAGCAGTTGTATTGCACCGTCTGCCGTTCACAAGGCAAGGCAAGGGGGCTGCTGCTGTGTAGCACTGCAGTACCTCATCTAGGGTGACCAGATGAGAGGAAGAAAATATCGGGACACATTGAGGGGGCTGCCAGCGGAGAAAAAAAATACAGAGTGTGAAATATCAGGACAAATTGCCTAAATATCGGGACAGTCCTGATTTTATTAGGATGTCTGGTCACCCTAAACATGTCTGCCAGTAGCACCCAGGAGACATACGGTGATAGTGAGCTGAGCAGGCTCCATGCTTGCCATGGTATGTCATCTGCACGGGTAACCCAGGAAAAAAGGCGAGAAACTATTTTTTGCCGTTGCTTTCATGGAGGGAGGGAGGGGGGCCTGACGACATGTACCCAGAACCACCCGCGACAATGTTTTTGCCCCATCAGGCATTGGGAGCTCAACCCAGGATTCCAATGGGTGGCGAGACTGCGGGAACTATGGGATAGCTACCACGGTGCAACGCTCCGAAAGTCGACACTAGCCTCGGTACTGTTGTACACACACCGCGACTTAATGCGCTTAGTGAGGACACACACAATTGACTATCAAATCGATTTCTAAAAAAACTGACTTCTATTAAATTGACCTAATTTCGTAGTATAGACATACCCTCAGATGAAAGGTGCTATAAACAGTGCAAATTACAATTGTTACTGTCACATGGAACATACCACTCTAAACGGATTTATATCTTTTGCCCAATAGGATGGACTAGAGATGCTTAGATCCAGAAATGGTGGGTACTATAAGAACCTGACTAGACTAGAACCTCCTAGGTCTCTTCCACCTCTAACTTCTAGAATTCCTCTATAATTTGGCTGAGAAAGGAAGGTCACTCCAGGGAATTTCTAGGCCACAGTCCCTTCCCCCTTGCATTGCACATGTAACCTATCAACAAAAACAAAATTTAACTACTGCCCATGAGCTGCATTCTATCATGCCTCATGTACCATCAGCAAAATCACCAGCTGAATCCAGACTCCAGCCTTTATTGATAGTGACGATTTATGAGGCAGAAAGAAGAACAGAGTTTGGTTTTCACACATCGGGTTGAGCCTGCAGTCCTGGCAGAGAGAGAGAGAGAGAGAATATCTAGTTTTGATTTGTAAACTGAGCAAATTGATATGGAAGTCACAGATGGTGAATAAATATGTGGTAAGGAGATGTCATTTTGCAGTCATTTTTCCTGACCAGTTTAAGAGGAATGTGTTGTATTCTAGTTTGGTTCAGTGAAAATGTATTCTGTGCAGCAGTTACTCATTTAAGAGGCCTTCATTGTTTCATGAAATATATTGGGGTTTGGTGCAAACACAATGAATTCAGCCTTCTAATATTGTGTCTTACTTTTCGGTGCTTATTCTTTTATGGCATTTATTCGTTCATCATTCTTCTCTCAGGGCATTAGTTTAAAAAAGCTTTGCACAGCAAAAGAAGAACATTTGAGCAATCTTAACTGATGTAAAACTCTATCCTAGGACACTGCTCTGAGCTCTGCCTCCAAATAATCTGACAAAGGATATACTCTGTACTAAGTCATTTGTTACGTAGGCCTTTTTATAGCACTGATCATGGTAGTATCTAAGCACTGCAGTGTGTTTGATACATTGCTATCTTGTTACATTTTTGGAACCTGATGTCTTCATATATAAAAGTAAAATAAACTAATGGGCTGGTGGAGTAGAGGTGTCTAGTGAGTAGAGTAAGGACGGGGAATCATGCCTGGCAAGAATCTTCGGTTCTAACACCAGCTCTGCCAGTTGAATAACTGTAAACTTGGGCAAATCACTTAAGTCGGCAGTGCTTCAGTTTCCCCATTTATAAAGTACAGCAGCACTCCACCCCCAGGTTGAGGAATCAAGGATGTGGTGTAATATGATCCTACCCTAGCCATGGCCATTGACACAGCAGATACCAAATGGCTCATATGGGCAGCTGAAAAGAAAGGAAGGATCTCCTTGGTCTTCTGATGCCCTGTGTCCGATGGGGGGGTGGGGGTGGGGGGAGAATGGAAACTTGAATTCCATCAGTGGTGGAAAACAAAGGATGGGACTGATAGGCTGAAACAGAATATTTCTCTAAGACTATGCCAAAGTTACATCACAGGTCAAGAGAATTTACCTCTTGTCTCACTCTCCCCAGAACCTTGCCCGAAGTACCTTTTCAGGGGGTACGCGGATTCTTCGATCCAGACTGCCTGTAGTCAACAGCAGTATTCAGCACCAAGCACTGTGAAGATTGAACATCCTACTTTGCAGAAGAGATCTCTCATATTTGGGAAAGTGTCTCAGGTGGCAGGGATCTAACCGCTGTCCCCCTGCTGGCCAACAAACAACTCACCTTCATTCTATGAATACGGCACATTTACACTGCTGAAAGGACAAGGCACCTGACCAAAGATCTTCCAATCTGAGCCCTGCCCTTCCTGACTGGTCAAAGGGAGTCATGAACAACTAGTGCCCAACTTGACCATAATCGACTATATTTGCCAGAGGCTGGAAATGGGGGGCAGGAGATGAATCACTTGATTACCTGTTCTGTTCATTCCCTCTGGAACACCTGGCACTGGCCACTGTTGGAAGACAGGATACTGGGCTAGATGGAGCTTTGGTCTGACCCAGTATGGCCGTTCTTATGTTCTTAATAACCAATGCCCTCTTCCTTCAAACATGCCGTATCCTGATTAACACTTAAGAAATCCAATTTTGATGCATTAGAGCTAATCAGTTACCACCTAGTGTCAAATCTTCCACTCCTGAATGAGCTCAGAGAAGCTAGCTAGCTAGCAGTTAAATGAGACTGTCTCATTTAACTGAAACCAATATCTTAGGCCCAACACAATATGGACTTAAGCCAGGACGTGGAACAGAAACTGTATTAGTGGCTCTGCTGGATGATCTGCTGGTGTTGATGAATGGAAGGCAGATGTCCAGTCTCATTTTCCTGGCTCTTCTTGCAGCATTTGAGACAATAGATCATGAGATATTGCTGTCCTATCTGAAGGACATTGCAGAGATCCAAGAGAACACACTGAAATGGTTTGAGTCCTTCCTGGAAGGATGCAGCCAAAGAGTTATGATGGGAAACTGCACCTCCACCTCCAGATCCATCATTTGCAAAATCCTACATGGCTCATTTCTTTTTCAGGTCTTATTCAGCATTTCCATGCAACCACAGGATGAACAACTAAGACAGCAGGCATTCAAGTGCCAACAATATGAAGCTGACGCACAGCTCTACTTATCCCTCACCACATACAGCTGTCTCATTACCACTAAAATGGTGGTTGGTGATTGGATGAGATTAGTTCATGGATTAATAACTGAAGCCAAAAGCGAACAAGATGGCAGTGATGCTTGTTGGCACAGGACAGCACTTTGAGGACTTTTCAGCCATGGTGCAGTCTCCTTTTGTTGAAGGCACACACCACTAATTGGTCCATTTAGTCCAGAGTTTAGAAGTCCCAGATTCCTCGCTGACACTAAGTACCCAGGAAAAAATGCTTTCTGCTCTCTCCACTTGGTTAGGAGACTCTGTCTCAACCTGATGGATGATGTCTGGACTTGTTTATACACACCATCATCTCCTGGCTGGACCACAGAGCATTTTTTTTTAAATTACTCCTTGGCCATCCCCTGTAACAACTAGGCCGTTATAATGAATTGCAAATGCCCCCTCCCTGCAGCTCTGCTAATGTTGTGGAGCAGCCTCTAGCGTTTGGGGCCCTGGAGCAGCTGCTCCCAAATGTGTGCTTTATCTGGAGGGTGGCAGTGCTGTGCTCTTCAATAAACAGCTGTGAAAAGCATATGGATTCGGGAACAGTCAGTTCTTTAGTCTTTGCTTCCATGTTTCTGAATGGGGCAGTGGCCCAATGGTAGACATAAGATTAGCACTAATCACTGAAACAAGAGATAGGTCAGAGCTGAAAAATTCAGATCCAGATCTGGAGTTTGAATCCCCCCTCGTACCTTTCAAATTTTGGGGCATTTGGAAACTGATGGGCTTTGACCCTTATTTAGATGGAAGTGCTACAAATAATTCAAGTCTGGGGTTCAACCAATCGTAGAGTTTGGGGATATTTGCATCTGGAATCTTTTGTCAGACCCATCTCTATAATAAAACAAAACTAGACTTGTCAAAACAAATGAACAACGTACAGTTTGCAATACAGTATCCTTGATTCATTTCCGAATCACGACTGTTCACTTAGTGCTAATTAGCAAGATTCTCATTGTAATTAATGGTCACACAGCACTTTGAGATTCTCAGATAAAAAGAGCTATGCAAGGTCAGAGCATCATTATTATATGCTTTGGTTACAGAGTATGAAGAGAATATTCTTTTAACAGCTCTGTTTTCACTTACCAGGTAGTTCAGCAAATGAACTCCACTGCACATCCGCTCCTACAAACACAAGAATGCACCAGAGGAGCTTGTTTGAAGTTCCTCTACAGTTATTCCCCTGTTATGAGTAATCCTGCAGGGGAGAGGGAAATGTATTGTTAACAAGTTTCAAAATATAAATATGAACTGGAGCGATTAGAGCTTTCAGAGAAGTCATCCAATCAGAATCTTTGCAAAGCCCGAGATACATATCTGCACGGAGGGGTTATTAAATAGCTCCAGAGATGAAAGCAACATGTGATGGTATCTTCTTTAGTCACCGCATTATCATATCACTGATTAAAAAATGCCAGCCAAATGTTGTGGCTTAGAAGCTGATAATACAATAATTAGCATTTGTCCTTTTCTTTGCTGGTATCTGTATGAAGGAAGGGGAGAGAAGGCAGCTAGGAGGGAAAAAATGAAAATTCCTGGAATGCTAGTGTCTGTCCATTCTGCTCTATTTTGTATCAATGTATCTGTTATAAATTGAGATCTAAAAAACCTTGCTCAGAAAAGGAGGCCTTTGGTCTTCAGTTTACCAGGCTGCAGTTAAGGAGAACATGCAATGCACAGTGCTGGCAGTATGCTTCATATAACACACTGTAGCTACCAGGATGGAGATAGTGAATGGTACAGTACCTCATACAAAGACATATTTAGCCTCAAAAAGCACAGCACTGAATGTCCTGTGAGGCTGCACTGACCCACACTGGCAAGGTATGTTTGTATCTTGCAGCATTAACAGGCCTTCTGAAGTTTATCTCATTCACGAAGTAACTGAGGAAGCCATGTCAAGGAACTGCTATCATATCAAGTTTTGTCAATCTCCTCTGCATGATGTAGAGAAGTAGGAAAATCTGATACCCATCCACATGATGCCGGGATATGCATCTCATGCGGCTTCAGCAATACAAGGTGTGAAAAGTGCCTTCTACAATAACAGCAGGAATAATTAATGATTTCCATCCTAGGATCACAGTGGGCCACATTCCCAAAGAAACTTAGCTGTTGTTTATGGGGCCCAATCCTGTATGTGTGCTCTGAGCATGCCTACAGACCCTGTTGGCAAGATAGGTTCAGAAACACCAAGTTTGAGAATCCCGCTCTGGGGTTTCTAGGACTTTGGCTTGTGCTAGGACTTCAGGCAGCTCATTACAAAATGGGAAATGACTGCCTAGGAAGGAGTACAGTAGAATAGGATCTGAGGGTTATAGTGGACCACAAATTAAATATAAGCCAACTATGGAATGCTGTTGCAAAAAAAGCAAACATCATTCTGGGATGTATGAGCAGGAGTGTTGTAAGCAAGATATGATAAGTAATTCTTCCACTCTACTCAGCATTGATAACTGAACTGGAGTATTGTGTTCCATTCTGGACACCATGCTTTGGGAAAGATGGGGACAAATTGGAAAAAGTCCAGAGAAGAGCAATAAAAATGATTAAAGGTCTAGAAAACAAGACCTATGAGGAAAGACTGAAAAAAAATGAGTTGTTTAGTCTGGAGAAGAGAAGACTGATGGGGGATAACACTCTTCAAGTATGTAAAAGGTTGTTGTAAAGAGGAGGGTGAGAAATTGTTCTCCTTATCCACTGAAGATAGAACAAGAAGTAATGGGCTTAAGTTGCAGTAAGGGAGATGTAGTTTAGACATTCAGAAAAACGGCCTACCAGTAAGGGTAGTTAAGCACTGGAACAAATTACCTAGGGAGGTAGTGGAGTCTCCATCTAGCCTTTTAATGAGCAGATTAAAAAAATACCTGTCAGGGATTGTTGAGATAATAGTTAGTCTTGCCTCAGTGCAGGGGACTGGACTGGATAACATCTTGAGGACCCTTCCATCCCTCCATTTTTATGAGTTTACCATTAACTGTGGGGTCGTGTCAAGACTTAGGCAGCTCCTATTCGCTGGTTTTGAGAATCTCATTGGCACCAAAATGTTGGACTTAGGAACCGAAGTACTTTTGTGACTCTGGCCCCCAGTGCTTACAAAAAATCGTTAGTGTCATTTTTCCCATTTTACGGATGGGGAAAAAGAAGTGAAAAAGGAATGAAGAGCCTTGGCCAAAGCCACCCATCAGGATGGATAAAAAAATTGATGGACTTTTAAAAAATAAAATAATTTAAAAAAATCAGATTTTAAATTTTTTTTAATTCAATACATTTTCCTTTTTTTTTTAAATAAACACATTTAAAACTGAATTTGAAATTATAACAACCTGTGTTAAGGTCTAAACTTACTATAATCTATAAAATGCAGTGTATCTATAGCCATGTCAATCCCAGGATATTAGAGAGACAAGGTGAGTGAGGTAATATCTTTTATTGGACCAACTTCTGTTGGTGAGACAGAGAGAAGACAAGAAGTTGGTCCAATAAAATATATTACCTCATCCACCTTGTCTCTCTCTAAGCTATTAAAATAATTTACAATTAATTATTTCAGTTCAATTACTTCAGTTTTAATATTTCAAACAGTGTATTTGCTGCCAGAGTTTTAAAGAAAGACAAATGACTGAGTCACTGACTAACACTGAAACTGGAGTTTGTTGAAGTGCTAAGGCAACTTTCGACAGCTGCAGTCTCTACTGCAGGTACAGAGAGAATATTTTCTTCATTTCAGTTTATTCAAAGTTGAGAAACCAATTGGGAACTCAAAATGCAGGAAAGCTTGTTTTCCTCATCCAATTTGTGAATCAAAACGAGTGGGGGAGAGGTTGAGATTTATTTTTTCTAAAACCTTGAAAAAGACAAAGACCTGAAAATCAGTTCAATTCACCAACGACACTACACTTCCTTTGTTTAATAAATTAGTTATGCTTTAAAACATTTTTGATAAACTTATTTTTCTTATATACCCAGCATATTTAAAGTGATTTTATTTAACTAATAATAAATTGTAAAATGTAGTTTTTATTAGGGCTGTCAAATTATTTAAAAAATTAATCGTGATTAATCACTGTTTTAATTGCAATGTTAAACAATAATAGAATACCAATTTAAATTTATTATAAAATATTTTGGATGTTTTTCTACATTTCCAAATATATTTATTTCAATTACAACACAGAACACAAAGTGTAGAGTACTCACATCTATGGCAGGTAAATACCTTGCAATACTGGCTACAGCAGTGCCATGTAAATGCCTGTTCTAACTTTCAGGTGACCTTGTAAATATGAAGTGGGCAGCATTATCTCCCATAAATGTAAACAAACTTGTGATTGGCTTAACAAGAAGTAAGACTGAATGGACTTCTCTAAAGTTTTACATTGCTTTGGTTTTGAGTGCAGTTATGTAAAAAAAATTGTACATTTGTAAATTGCACTTTCACGATAAAGAGATTGCATTACAGTACTTGTACAAGGCAAAATGAAAAATACTATTTCTTTTGTTTATCTTTTTTTTTCAGTGCAAGTATTTGTAATAAAAAATAATATAAAGTGAGCACTGTACACTTTGTATTCTGTGTTATAACTGAAATAAATATGTTTGAAAATGTAGAAAAACATCCAAAATATGTATAATAAATTTAAATTGGTATTCTGTTATTGTTTAACAGTGATTAAAATTGCGATTAATCGCGATTAATTTTTTAATTGAGTTAATTTGTTTTGAGTTAATAATTTGCGTTAACTGTGATTAATTGACAGCCCTAGTTTTATATATCACTGAATTCCAATTTCCATCTAAATGAAGTGTGACACAAATCATGAGTAAAAAGAATAATCTAGTAATAACAAATGAGGCATTTGAAACATAATAAATGTAAAAGTTAAGAATTTGAATAAATGTATGTAAGATGTGTAACTGCTTAAATAGATATGTATAGCTATAGTGTGTCCTCCTGGTTAGCAACATTGTACCAAATTTTATGGAAAGGCTATATTTAGTAGTTGAAAATCAGCATGTTTAATGGTTATACCAACCGATAAGAACATACCTTTCTTTAGGAAAATAACAAAGGTTCACATGCAAAAAATCAACAATTTATATCAAGGCTTCCTGCTTGCTGACTTAAATCTTGATTAAAATCACTTCAAATCACCCTACCACACACTGAGTCCACAGAAGAGATAAGATTAGAGCCAAGCCTCCTGATTTCCATTCCAAGTTCTGATCACAGGTGAGTCGGATGACAGTGAGCCCCATGACAAAGCAAACACCCCAATAGCCAGATCATGTTTGCATGTGACTGGCATATTAGGCTGATGAGAAATCTGGAATGGAGTTAGCAGTAGTGTTCATAAAACTGGGGAGTCCATGAGAGCAGAAAGAAGGGATAAACTGGCTGACTTTTAATGGCCACATGGCACCAGATTCAAGAGAGCACTGAAGTGTAAAGGCTTCTTTGAGATTCAAATATTCTAAATCAACAATACTATTATTTGTATAACAGTAGCAGCCCCTAAGTAAGATCAGAGCCCCACTGTGCTGGACACTGTACAAACACATAATGAGGAACAGGGCCCTCCCCTAGGAACTTACAAGCTAACTAGACATGGAAGACAAGGATGGGAGGGGGGGGGGGAAGAATTATTATTCCCATTTTACAGATGGAAAAACCGAGGCACGCAGCAGGGAATTGACTTTGCCCAAGGTCGGAATTAAACTCAGATCTCCTTGAAATCATGAGATGAATTCTATTTACTGGTCCACAGTTTTTAACTGATAGGCTGGATTTACTGCAGCTTTAAGGTAACCTGAATGCTACATAGAAAAGGCATTGATCCCAGGTTTACTGTTTTTAAAAAGGGGCAGATTTCAAAACATTTACTCAAGTTGATAGTTCCTGTGAAAATGACACACACCTTAGTCCCAAGACGGCGCTGGGACTATTTGTGGAGTTAGGTGGTATTTAGCATGAGAAGCTGGCCCAAAATGGAGGTTACATAACCATGCATCTTCCCAGTTTTTAGCAAGAGATCAGCATCAGGGAAGCAGAGGACACAGATGACCGCTGAGCTAGCCCTCTGTAGCACTGCATTTTGATTGGATGACATTCATGAGTACTGCAGAGGAATACTTCTCAGTTTATAATGAAACAAAGGATGCCACATCACTGTTTGTGCACAATTCTGGCAATAAAAAATAAAATGCTGAGGTCATCAACATTGAGTGAGTGTTAGAAAGGTTCTGGTGCAAACATAAGCATCGTCTCCTCATTGAAAAATGTTGTGTTGGCTGCTACCCCTAGAGAAAGCCTGACAAATTTCAGGCACAATACAGTCAGTGCAGGCTACTCAATAATGATATGCTCAGCCTGCAAAGATACTTAAGTGGCACGTCTCACAGGGAACAGATTTGAAACTGATTCTCCATAGAAATAACTACTCCTTAACAAGGATTTTAATTCCACTTAGGGGATACTATTGCTTAGGTCTTTTGTGTATCTCCTGCCCTCACTGGTTCTGTTTGTTCCTCTTATGCAGCTTCCTAGCTGTGATATGTAACAAAAGTGTTATTATTATTACACATTTAAAGACACCCATCGTTGTGGCACCCGACTGCCTTTCACATGACCTAAACAGAGAAGCAAAACCTGGCCAGTTGGCTGGGTTCCCAAGATTCCATAGCTCACAATGGGTGGATGGCTTTAGCACAGAGATGCATCTTGCAACTCTTTAAATGTGACCAGGCTTCTGCTTAAAAGTGTTTCCAGTGAGACTGAGTGGCAGAAGAGTCAACCCACTAATAAAAGTGCCTTGCTTCAGCTCCTGTGAGATTCTCCCTTGGACAGTCAGTTCCAGCATTCCAGCTGAGCATAGACCAGGCAGGTCCTTGATGTAAGCTGTCTTTCCATTGGCTTCAACAAGCTTTGAAGCAGGCCCTAAATGATTAACTTTGATTGAAATCAATGGGAAGCACTTATATCCTGAGGTGTGGGAATGGGTGAACAGGGACTTGAGACTCTAAGAGCAGTGATGGGTCTAGTGAGACCCAAAGACTATTGACTGTAGAACAGTTATGGATTTTGCAAGTTCTTACAGTGCTTCCTCATGCTGATCAGCATCACTTGACTTTTCTGGGGCAAGCTTCATCCAGCTGGCTGTCATTTAGGGCCAAATTTTGTGCCAGACATTCCAAGAGTCCAGCAAGGAAGAACAAAAGTAAAGTCTCCATGAGAAAGCATACAGTGTATACGTGTGCATCTCCTCTGACAGTCCACACTGGACTGGTAACAAAATGGTTGTTAATCTCTGTGGACAGCAGAGCCATTCGAGATTTAAAGGTACAGAGTCAGTAAAGGGAGAAGAAGATGACAAAGAACATTTAAGAGAGGGTGGAGGGCAGAGTGTGTGTCAGAGGAAACAAGACCTGAGCTACAAAGATAGGATCCTTGAAGGTGGAGACAAGGAGTTTGAAAGAGAGAAGCCAGTGGAAGGATCTGAAGATAGGGATGATGTGTCTGGAGCTGCGGGTTCTTTAAATTTCATTTCTATATGGTATTACTTTCTATGGATACATTAATTTGTATGTGCTCTAGAGCTTCCTGGCTTAGTGTTATCAAAAAGGGCTCATAGGCCGTCTTTGTCAAAGAAATATTACAAATTAGTCCAGATAAGTAATGGAACTAAAGACCTTTAAAACTAATTTGCCATTATACAATCTCCTTAATGTCATTTCTTGTGTAACGAAAAATGGGAAGGCAATTAAGGGCAAGTACCAGTAGTCCAGTCAAGGGTAAACAGAGTTCACTTCTCATTTGGGGAATATGGAGTTTGCCACTGCCCCGCCTGGAACACCAAAAAAGTTAGTTTACCCCTTCATTTTTTACCACTATACCACTGGCAAGTACCAAAAAAATCAGCAGCCGGCCTGTTGCATTAATGTATGATTAATATGCCCTGGGCTTTTCTTCTCAAGAGAGCAAAAAGATCACCCTTCAGTAGCCAATATGGTTAAGAAAAAACACACCCACTGAATTAGCCTCCAGCTTGTGACTGATAGTAAAGGAACATCTTTAAGAATAATTCTTTCAGAACCCTGTCTGGGAAATGAGGTGTTTTTATGGGTGTCTCCTTACTGACTGGAGAAAGCCTATATTTACTTAAGTTTTGATAAACCAGTGCTGAGCTCCTGCTGGGGAAGGGTTCTTGCTGACAGTTCATAGAATCATAGAAATATAAGACTGGAAGGGACCTTGATAGGTCATCTAGTCCAGTTCCTGCACTGAGGCAGGACCAAGTATTATCCAGACCAGTGGTTCTCAACCTTTTTTAGACCAGGACCCAATTGTAAACATTGATAGCCAGTCCCAACCTGGTGAATAGCTTACGTAGAAAACATACAGTACAAGTAATTTGGCCCCAAAATACTTATTACCCACTACGCAGCACCATCATCCCCCTCCCACCCACTGCCTTGCACATGCAGCCTTAGCCCTGTAATGGACACTGCAATCAAAGCAGAATCACTCCCTCACATTTACTTCCTCACCCATCTCTTGGCTCCATACAGCCTCCCCAGGAGCATGGTACCAGCCCGCAGTGGAGCTCAGTCTCTGCCTCTGCCCTTGGCACTGTGTGGGGCACTGCGCCCGGCTGTCCCCAAGCTGCCCAACTCTGCCAACTTCTCAGGAAAGGCCGAGCAGGGCATGCCCAGTGCCCGACCCCCGCGCAAGCCCCATGGTGTGACCAGTGGGTCTGCGGTGTACACAGCCAGCCCCAGCCCCACTGCGAGTGCCCATCAAGCTGGGCAAAGTTTGCATGGGCACATGCGAGGTGCCATGGGACCCAGCTGCTTGCAGAGCACCCCAGGTGTTCTGGCTTCAAAGGTGCCCCATGGGGACTCTCCCTTTCCCACCACTCCCTGGGACTCTGGTATCTGCCACTACTTTGTGAGGCAGGAATAATCCCCCTTTCTACTCCCCCAGTGCTTACCAGCTCCTGGGTCAGAAAGGGGCTGCTTGAAGGCATCCTCCCTCTTGGGGCTGCTGCAGCCCAAGCCTGGGTGATGAACCTGAGGCACTGAAAGTCCCCAGAGGCACCTGGGGATGGTGCTGGGGCTAGGCACCTTGACAGGTGTTTGTCTAACCTGTTCTTAAAAATCTCCAGTGATGAGGATTCCACAACCTTCTGAGGTAACCGGTTCCAGTGTTTAACTATCCTTATAGTTAGGATTTCTAATATCCAACCTAAATCTCCCTTGCTGCAAAATAAACTGATTTTTTCTTTTCCTACCCTTGAGAGACATGGAGAACCATTGAGCACTGTCCTCTTTCGCTTATTTGAAGACTTATGTCCCCCCATAGTCTTCTCCTCTCTAGACTGAACACCAAATTCTTTCAAGCTTTCCCCATGGGTCACACTTTGTATGCCTATTCTCGTGTTTGCTTCTCTCCTCTGGACTTTCTCCAATTTGACAACATCTTTCTTAAAGTGTGGTGACCAGAACTGGACACGGTACTCCAGCTGAGGCCTCCCTAGTGATGAGGAGGGAGGAACATGGGCTAGGATCAGGGAGAAATCAGTTCCACAAGCCCTCTGTATTCAGGCTACAATTGCTTAGAAAGGGTCAGAAGAGAGAAGTCAGAGGCAAGAGGATAGGAAAAGTGCTCTCAGACCTTTACCGACTCTCACTTGCCCTTAAACCAGTGGTCTTCTAGTTACAGCTCAATTATATGAATACCTAGTATAATCAGTGCTTGTATAATATCACTACATACAACCTTTCACTAGCTCTAAATGCCCTTAACATTGCTTTAAAAAAACACACACAAACAAACAAAAAAAAACCCCAACAACAGAGAATAGCCACAACACAGAAGAATCTTCAAGCACTGCAAAGCTGCCATAGCAGCTGCTACTTGGCAAGAGGAAGGTCTGTGGAGGCTGCTCCTAATTGACTTGAGGTTAGACATAAAAGGTGGAAAACATGGCTTATACTCATAGACTTTAAGGTCAGAAGGAACCATCGTGATCATCTAGTCTGACCACCTGTGCATCCCAAGCCACAGAACCTCACCCCCCACACACACCCTGCTACCGTAATAGATTCCTAACCTCTGGCTGAGTTACTGAAGTCCTCAAATCATGGTTTAAAGACTTCAAGTTACAGACAATCCACCATTTACACCTGCAAGTGACCCATGTTCAATGCTGCCGAGGAAGGGTTGAGACTACTCAGTAAAATCTTAGGACCAGATCCTCAACTTGTGCACATTTTGTAGCTCTATTGAAGTCAATGAGTTATTTACACCGGCTGGGAATCTGGCCTCTAGTACCAAATCCTGCAGTTTTTACTCAGTCCTTTCTCAGGCAAAATTACCAGTCAAGTCACCAGGAATCACTTATATTTGGGTGGCAGGATATGGATTCATAAAGTCAACCTAAAATGATAATACTGGCTCTCCCTGTATGATAATACACATTCCTCCTTTGCTTCTGTATCTCTGTCTTATCAGTAATTCTGTGCAGCTCAATTAGGTATGCAGTCACAATAACTTTTAACATCATTATAAGGGCAAACAAACACGCCGCACATTATGAAACGCTTGCTGCTGTTCAGAAGCCCAGGTGGCCATTTACTGCTAAAGATGTACTTTTTCATTAATGAGTTATTGCTTTTTATCAGGCTGCACTTTCCATACGAGAAAGAATCTTCCACCCCAGGTAAAACGGATCTTGGGAAATCTCATTTAAATTTCAAGGACCTCTTAGGGATAGTTGCTAATGGTTATGCTAATTGGCAGAGGGTCTGAGTGACAGTTATGTCCGGGAATGATTTGCAAATCACATTTTCTTGGAGCTTATTAGCAGACTCATTAACTGTACAACAGTACATTACTTTCAGAAATTCAGATCTAAGCAGAAAATTAAAATTATTTGCTAAATGACCTAATAAAATTGAATAAAATGTGCTGAGAAAATGAAAACTAAAGCGAATCAAGGCTTCAGAATTTGGCCAGAAATGATTTCCATTTACAGTTGACATTCACCTCCATGTGGGAGAACTTGCACACTATATATAGGTACATTAAAGGTCTATTTGGAGATCACATCAACAGTGACAACAACAAAAGCAGCACATCACACCCACAGCCACTGTTAAGATTTAGAGTGTGTGTGTGTGTGGACAGACAGTGGGGGACCATGATGTTATTCTTGCAAGGCATCTCTCATCTCTTTCAATCTGCCCCTGCAATTCCTCTACATCCCTCCTCTCCCCTCCCACCCTCCACATCAGCTGATGAATGCATTCAGAGAAACAGCAGCCCCCTGGTTCCATGTTCTTCAGGGGAATCCACCTGTGGAGCCCACTGGAGTCAAAGGGATTCTGTGCAGGTGAAGGGTCCAAGTGGGCAGCTCTTTTGCAGGTCAGGGCTTTACATTTTTGTACTTTTCAAAATCTTCACCCCCCTCTTCACTCAGCCATGGATTTTGAGGGTCTTGCAAGCCCGTTCTGGTCGCGCTCTATTAGCAGATCTCCTTGGAAGGGATGGAATGTGCTTTGGAGTCTCCCGCCGATACATCAAATAACATGGTTTCCAAGCTGCACTGCAGTATATTTATCTGAAATCCAGTTTATTTGCCCATATGTTTAAAATGTTACAAAACTGACAGGATGCTATTCAAAACACAGGCTGCGACTCGATGTATGTTCCCCCTTATGATTTAGAATATACTGCATTATACCAAACTACTTGGTGCCAAGTTGTCAAAGGGGGAATCTAAGGGGTCAGCCATAAAAACAATGTATGCAAGCATGACTCGTTCAAAGAACATGCTAACAAACATCTCCTTACACTTGCCAGGTAATTGCACACCTACTGGAGACACCCAGCTCTGTAGTTTTGCCTCACAGAGGCTCATGCAGATATTTCCCTTCATGTCTGTCCAGAAAGCAACAATTCTGTTTGGATTTCAGGTTCAAAGTCTCCAACTAAGGGCTAGTTTACCCAGCCACGTAGTTCAGATTGTGGGGGTGTGAATTGTTGCATGCACTGGTGTGCTGTGCCATAACTCCCGCAGGGGAATGCTGGGGGTGTGAACTAAACAATACCTAGTTCATGTAAACTTAGTCCTATTTAGAGAGGACTATGCTAATACAAACTAGGATCTTTTCGTTCATGCCTACAGCATCCACATGGGGAGTTACAGCATAGCACTTTAGTGCGCACTGCTAGTCACACCTCCATAATCGGAACTGCAGGGCAATGTAGACAAAGCCAAAATTCAGTTGCATTCACCTGATTGTGTCCTAGGCCAGTGTGAAACAATGCATTTCCCGTGATTTGAATGCAAAACCATACAGTGAGCCAAGATCACTCATACCCCAGGTCCATTTAACACCGAAGGACTTCATTGGGAGTTAGATGCCTCAATACCTTTAAGTAACTGGAACATTGTGTCTTGCTTTGAAGATCTGGCTCTAAATGATACTGAAGTGGTCTAGTTTTAATGTGTTCCGTGCTCCAAGTTTCCCAGCATGTTAAGTGTACTGTTAATCTATTTGGCACACCTGCAACCTGTTTTATGAAACATAAGATATACACTGCAGCGGTTATTTCCCAGTATGCACAAACAGCCATGTTGAACATTTAAGGGGGAGAGAGGGAAACCATCTGAGATATTTTACCTTGAAGAAAAAAGAATCCCTTGAGAAATGTTCAGTTTTCCAAACAGTAGGTCTGTGTGCTATTCTACAATTTGCAAGTGTGTTACTTAAACAAATCCCCTGATTTCCAGTTCTATTCTGTTCCCGGCTCTGCCTGCTGTATCTTTAATATCATCCAAAAATACCTTAGGGAGGCTGGGGAAATACAATGGTGCTCCCAGGTGCAGTAGCTGTCCAAAGTTCAAAGTGACTTGCACTTTGGACAAGGAAACAGCCAGTGTTCCAGGCTGCCGAGTGCTCTAGATGGAATCAATGTGCCACCAGATGAATCTGCAAGTTATGCTGTTGGGCATGCCTTGCTTTTAAAACAGTCTATATTAATATATGTGAATTTAGTGCTAGTGAATGGCGCTGGATCGGCAGCTCTAGAGAACATGATCCTCCCTGTAACTGGAGCATAACTGTGAACAAGCAAAGTGGCAATGCAACCTTCGTCACTCCGCCCCCACCAATATGCCTCAGTCCAGACCTGGAGTCACCACCCAGAGCGTGAGAGGGTAAATCACTTGGTCCTTGACTTCTCTCTTTAGAACAGGGTGATAATTTTATGCTATGGTTTTCTGTCATCTAGGAACTGGGAAGATGCCATCAAATCTGTTCACAGGGAACACTGAGCCGGCACCGGATGGGAATAGCTTTTGGCGACTGCTAACCTGATCCAAACTCAAAATGCAGGCCGACAGGTGATAGGAAACTGTATTGCTGTAGAGCTCTCTTATCCTCACCACAGGTTTGGAGGTTTGACTGCCACTGCTGTCGGGAATCGGATCTCTCTGTGAGTTCAGTTTCCCCCAGCCTACACACTCAGAAGATTCAGTTTTCCTGGGACTTATGCAAACAAGGCGCTGTTGAAGTGATTGAACGGTATGTGTGCCTTTTCCTTCTTCAAACGTCTTGTGCCAATTATGGTGCGGGCCTTTTCCACCAACTCGGTTCCCAGAATGTTTGATTCAGTGAGAGGGAAGGTAAACCAGACCCTGTACCTCAGGGCAGGGATGGGCATATCTACTGACACACAGGCTGCAGGCTACAGCAAAAGTACTGGAGTAGTTCTGATTGGCTGCTGAGCATTTAAAGAGGGAGCTTTAACCATCATGAGCCACGCAGCTTAGTTGAACCTGCTCCTCATTCTAAATTGCCAACTTGTACCTTAGAAATACCCACTGTCTCCCTCTTTCAGCAACCGAAATAGCTCATGTCACTGACTGGACAAGGCAAAAAAGGAGAACTATCAGGGAAAATGTGCCCCATTCCTATGGAAAGCACGTATTTTCCCAACATGGGACAGTGCGTAATAGGCACAATTGAGCTCCCTCTATGGAAAAAAAGATAGATTTGTTATTTTCATCTCAATGGTTTTGCTGGAAGCTTTCGCCCTCTGAGTATAATGATGTTATTGTAATGTATACATTGCTTTTCACTTTAATATCATCCAAATTTATGCTGCTCATAAGCTGGTAAACAACTCCCCAAGTGAGAGTAAAAGAGACCAGTTTATTCAACGGCACTGGTGGCAAGGGGAAGAAAACTCTGTTTCAAGGGAGTTTTACTAGCTAAAAAAAGGTGCTGCATGTTCCATAATCTAAGTTTCTCATCCCTTCCTATTAGTGAAATGTAGGAGGAAGGCATCTGTAGCGCAGACCCTGGGGAGATTGCTGTCATTGCAACATAACATACGGTGCTGCAGCAAATCAATAGAATTTGCATCACAATATGTAGTTTCCTAGCAGCATACTGCAAAACATTGCACTGTTGTTAATAATTATTTGATTACAGTAACACCTAGAGTTTTCACCCAAGAGTGGGAGCTCACTGAGTTCTGCAGACAGTGTTTCCAGTCTCAGAAGAAAAAGCCTTGGGAGATAGGAAGTAGTATCCCCATTTTACAGACAGGGAACTGGTGAACAAAAACATGTAATTATTTCAGTCAGAGTTTCAGGGTATTTGGCCTATCCAAAATGAAGCAATATATTTATGAGCCTAAATATGAATTTTGGAGACTAATTTCAGCCTCCACTTTTTTTAAATCTTGGCCCAGGGCTCTAATCTTGTTTCTGACATGGATTTAATTATGCCCTTGGGCAACTCACTAACCTTCCTATAAAATGGGGATGTTGATATCTATTTTATAGGGATTTTTGTGAGGCCTAATTAAATAAGGAGTGTACAGTGCTAGGTAAGTGCC
The DNA here is from genome assembly GCF_016161935.1 of Mauremys reevesii. Taxonomy (NCBI): domain Eukaryota; kingdom Metazoa; phylum Chordata; order Testudines; family Geoemydidae; genus Mauremys; species Mauremys reevesii. The sequence goes on along the minus strand of NC_052635.1, from coordinate 26,098,832 downwards.
AAGTATCAAGGCCAGTGAGTGGAAAGAATGGAACTCAGAAGTCGCCAGCACCCAGCCATGTGCCCATTACTTAAGATCATGCAGCCATGGGACCACATACTCATCTGCTTAAGGAACAATTGCTTTGCTTTCACAGAAGTTTTGTGAACTTGAAAAGAAGCAAATTTTAACTGAAGCCCCCTTCAAGATCACTATATCAGCTAGCTCCCATCCCTATAAACTAAATCCCTACAGCAAGTTGGAGCTTTTCCAATGCTTTAAGATAGCTTATCTGGTTTCTAAACTTGGCTGTTTTGAAATTTTGGGGCAGATCCTTGGCTGATGTAAATCAATGTCACTCCCAACCAATGGAACTGATTCAATTTACACCAGCTGAAGATCTGATACCTTTTACTGATCAAAGTGAGAGAGGTCTTGAAGTTCTGTATTAAACAAATTCGTATCCTCAAGGAATGAGGAAGAGTAATGTACAAGAGAACACCCTTTCCCTCCTCTTTTAGCCCCCCTTCCCCCAGTTTTATTGTTTTTTTTCTCCCAAAGTGGGTGTGGGAAAGTTTAGGCACATTTGGAATCTCTAAAGTGCTAAGGATCTCCCAGGACCCTGGGCTGAAGACTTAAAAATTCACCATGTTTTAGAAAAGACACTCAGAGCATCATAATCGTGGAATCAGACAAAAAGAAGGGAAAACAAAAGGACTGAGCATGTTCAGTAACACTTAATTGCCTATAAAATCCAGCAGCTACTTGTCTTTTAAATTTCTTTACATCTTCTTGATTTTCAGAAGTGAAAAACCGGTGACATTTGGATAGCACTCCATATGGTGGATTCAGAAACTAAATTACATTTAGGACTGGTGTGCACAAGGTATGGGGTGTGGGGGGTACAAAGACCCTCTGCACAGAGGTCAGGCACAATCTCAGTTCATGTGCTCCCATCCACAAGCACCAGGAGATCCTCATGCTGAGAGCAATGCTAAAGCCTCCGTAAGTAACAGGGCAGCCAAAGGGCCTGCTCCCCCACCTGCATTGGCCAGGGGAGTTCAGTCAGCATGGCAGGAAAGAAAGCGCATGCTGCAATCAATAAAATGCAGGGAGGGGGGACGACAGTAGTCATCTAAGCACTCACTCCCCCAGAGTCATCACAGCAATGGCTCCATAATGAAGTCTGCATGGAGATTTGCACTTGACACAGGACTAAAATCCCTTTTTCACCCTTTAGCTATTCTGTTTTGCTCCAAATATAGCCCAACAGTTCTTTAAATGGTTCATCATAGCTTAGCGGCTCTCTTCTCTGCTTCTTCTTCCCTATACTCACTGCCAACTCAAGCTCTACTTTCCTTCCTCACCACATAGCCCCATTCACCCAACATGTTCCTCAGCCGTGAATGTACCTTCCCTAGCCTCTACTGCTCCCTGACATTCCACAGGTCCTCCCTGGCTCTCCTCCCACAATCCTGCTTCCTCTAGGTCACCCACCCAGATCCCTCCTAGGCACCCCAAAACTCCCATGTCCCCCACATATTGCCTACATGTGCTCCCACTCAACATGTTTCCCCACAAGCAGCCATAGTCCCCACTGTACCCCATAACTCCTCCTCCACATTCAGTTTTGAACTTTGATTCTCTATCAACATTTAGAGGCAACAGCATTGCAATGTATAATACTGATACATCTCAATTCTGTTGCAGGTTGAAGATGGTAGGAACAAGAAAAGTAGGAAGCATGGATAGTGATATAGAGTGGGGCAGTGGATGAGGGGGCAATCCAGGAAGGTGGTGAAAGGGAGGCAGTGGAGGATGAGGAGAACTGATGAGCACATGGGTTAACATGGGTTAACTGGTTATTTCCTTGCTTTGCACAATTCAGTTGGTGGGCTAGGCAGTTGGACAACCCGAACTGAAAATTGACCAAGTGCTGTGTGCAAATGTATGAGTAGGATGTAAAAAACCTTGCTCCAATCCCTGCAAGCTGCTTACCGATGCCAAACTTGCACTCAGCCTCAATTTCAAATATACATAAGATAGCATTAGACACAGTGCCCAACTTAGAGATCAGTCCACACCTATGTGGATATTAGATCAGCCTCCCAACTTCCCCCAAATATGGGTCTGGGACATGAGCGTCAATCTCTGATTTGACCCATTTCACCGACAGGCTCAAGTCACCACATTTGGATTCAGGTCTGAAATTCCCCAAAGTTCCGATGAGTTGGATTTGGTCTGGGCCCACCTCTACTCTAGCCAACAAAGAACAAGCCAGTGGATGGTAAGGAAACGTGCAACCAAATGTAATCACAATTCAAACTGAGAGATTTCATGAATATCCATCTATATGTCACTTTCCCCTCTCTAAAAGCAACAAAGAGTCCTGTGGCACCTTACAGACTAACAGACGTATTGGAGCATGAGCTTTCGTGGGTGAATCCCCACTGTGTCTGACGAAGTGGGTATTCACCCACGAAAGCTCATGCTCCAATCTGTCTGTTAGTCTATAAGGTGCCAAAGGACTCTTTGCTGCTTTTACAGCACCAGACTAACACAGCTACCCCTGTGTTAGTCTTTCCTCTCTCTGACAGCCAGCAATGCCCCTCATTTACTACTGGCTCGGGCCTTAGTCCACCTGGCCCACAGGTAAATTCAGATCTCCATGCTTGGGGAGGGAGGGCACCGACAGACAACTTTCTTCATTTCAGAGGGCGTGTATTTCCACCATTTAAAGTATTGATAGGCAAAGATCTTTGCTTTCCTCTGAAGTAAACATGCTGGCCATTTATGATGTTCAAGATTCAAAAGATCCAGCAGGTCTGTTTCAATAAACACCTAAAATTTCAGCTGCTTCTCCGAACTGTCCAGACATGGTGGCCACATGACAATTTGTATGCAGTACCTTTTAACCCAAGCTGTTTTCACACCCCTGTATCAGCCAAGTCCTGGTACATTTCCATTTGACTGCAAGGCAAATTAGGTTCTCAGCAACACCTATCAAAAAAAATCAAGCCACTAATATCTGTACAAGGGTTTTGAGATCCTTAGATGGAAGATCTCTGGACAGGAAAATTATGATGTCAATAAAATGGTTAACTTTGTAACATAGTCTAACAGGAGTCCCTCCTGGGATCTTACTTATCTCCCATTCAACATCAACTTTCCATCTCTTGCCAGTACAGCAAAAACAAGGGAACCAGATAACTGCTACCAGTTTGCTGTACTAGCTCCAATTTTGCAACATTTCAACTCTACTCCATGTGTGTGATGTTTTACAATGTATTCTCCCTGCATTCATGTTGTGCTACACTGGCAGTTTTAGGAGTGGCAGTATCTTGGACTGCACCCCTAATTCCCAGTGCACTGCTTTTAAAAATGTATCCTGAGTACTAGCAACCCATCATGTGGGCTCTTAATTCTCTGCTGCTACATCTTTCCTCTGGGTTTCTGTGTCTGTAGCAATAAAAACAAGGCAATAATTTTACTCCCATGATTGCGGTACTGAAGCTTGTTTTTATCCCAGTCTCTTATCTTCTCCATTCAGAGCCAATGTATCTTATTACTTTGCAGCAAACATGGTCAGAGAGATGAACGATTCTGTCATATATTTTCTCCTTCATATTAAACCACAAGGCTTTATCCCTCTCTTTCATTTTTCAATCTTAGAACTTCATTGTTTCCGACTATCTCTTCCATATTTGAATCTGCTTTTTGCCTTTTGTGTAGATGCAAGTATGTGCTTTTCACAATTTATCCACTTTATCAAAACAAAATGAAATTGGTAACACTTTAAAATAACAGACCACTGAATGCTGGTTCATTGGTTATTCTCTGCAATAACCTTCATCTGGAACACTTAGCATTATGCAGATACCAGGACAACATATTTTCATGGTTTGCAATATTTCTATGTACACGTCTTACCTGTTTAACTCATTGTAACTCATAGCCGAGAAAAGGGGCCCGATCCTGGGAACACTGACAACTCCCAATGGGCCAAATCCTTCCCACTCCTTCATGATTATGGTGAAACCCAGGGATTCGTGCACTTTCACTGAAGTGTTGTAGTTGCAGGCTACAATTAGGCCATCTTTACTCTCTCCCCTACCCTCAGTGGAGTACAGCTCAGCTGAAGATGAGGATTAAACCCCTGGATGATTACATTAACAGTTTAATTAATTGCCCACCCTTTCTTCTCCCTTCAGGTCTCTTATGCTTTTTCTTTTAAAAATAGGTTTTGCCCAAATAGTGGGACTTAGTTGTATCCTGCTAGGGCAGAAATGGGAACCAGCAGATATGCAGTTGTGCAAGCTCAGATTAAATAATAAGATGCCTTGCAGAGGAAAATAAGATGGAAATATCAAGTCCCCAGCTGAGTAAAGGAGTGGGCCCTGACTGCAGCTCTAGGCCACTAGTCACATTTGTTGGGGGATAGCAAGCAGTAGGACCCAGCGGAATTCCAGCTGGCGCTTGAGGAGTGAATGCTGGAACAGGGGCTCCAGCATCCTTTGAACGGTCAGTGTAGAGGGAGGGGCTGTTTCCTCAACCCTGTGGGGAATCTAGTGCCAGTGGTTGCACTAGCCTCATCCTAATGCAATTCTTTGCCCTCCACACTGCAACCAGAGAGGGGCAGACGCTCCCTGAGAATTGGAGTAAGAGGGACAGGAGGGGGAGTGAGAGGAGATCCTAAGACTCAAAGAGGCTGGGAGGCTGGGAAGGAGGGTCCCAGGGGTTCATAGACTCATAGATTTTAAGGTCAGAAGAGACCATTATGATCATCTAGTCTGACCTCCTGCACAATGCAGGCCACAGAATCCCACCCATCCACTTCAGTAACAAACCCCTAACCTATGTCTGAGTTACTGAAGTCCTCAAATTGTGGTTTGAAGACCTCAAGCTGCAGAGAATCCTCCAGCAAGTGACTCGTGCCCCATGCTGCAGAGGAAGGTGAAAAACCTCCAAGGCCTCTGCCAATCTGCCCTGGAGGAAAATTCCTTCTCAACCCCAAATATGGCGATCAGTTAAACCCTGAGCATATGGGCAAGACTCACCAGCCAGCACCTAGGAAAGAATTCTCTGTAGTAACTCAGATCCCACCCCAGCTAACATCCCATCACAGACCACTGGGCATATTTACCTCCTACTTGCTCCCAGGCCCATGCCAGACCTTCCGGGTCCCACTCCCATCTCTCCATCCCCAGCCCAAGCCCAATGCCAGGCCCTGCAGCCAGCCACTGCAGCCCTTCCGGAGCTGGCTTTCATCCACCCTCCCACCTGCCCCACACCTCCCTGTGAGAGTTTACACAGGGGCACAGCCCCAACAATATTTCCAGGGCAGGGGTGCTAGCCCTCCCTTATTCCCCCACTTCTGCTACCCCATCTGCAACAGGAGCTGCAGGCCCCTGCAAAGAACAGCAAAGGGGCTTGTGTTCTTTCAGGTCACCCACACAAGCCAGCCCAGCCTGTTCCTTTGGGATATAGGATTATCCTAGTAACCAAGGGATCTTTCTCTAGTGCCGTAGGTTATTTGTCTAGCACAATCCTGGGACCCAATCAATTCGCTCGGTCTACTGATTTCAATGGACTCTGGATCAAGCCTCAAGGGCCAGGTTTTTTTAGGCACTTAAATACCTTAAGTGTACAGGATGCAGATGCCTCCTTGCTACAGATGCACTCTGGAGCAATGCTCACCGGCGGGCCAAATTCATGTGGTTGCTTTACAGCCACTTTGGCCCAGATCCTCTAAGGTGTTTAGACACCTAACTCCCATTGATTTCAGTGGGAATTCGGTGCATAAATGCTTTTGTGGATCTGGGCCTTCGTGCCTGCATTGGTGGCACACAGCGGCCACAGGGCAACCATGAATTGTGCCCATTGAGAAAAACATCCTGGGGCACGTTGACTGCAGTCATTGCTATTTACAATTCTGTCCCACCCCAGAATCTAGAGAAGTTTTGAGCCTCTCGATCTAGCTGAAGTGTGGACTCAGGATGGAACTGAACCAGTTCAGAATATTTGGTACAGTAGCAACTCTTCAGATCTTTAACTAATTAATGTTAGCATGGTAATAAATACTGCAGTAGCATTAATTGCTTGCTAACACACATACTACATTTTAAATAAAAATACATAATATTTTACTAAAATGTAATATCATCTTATAAATACCATGGAACAACAGATATGCTGCAAAAATGGAAATAATTTACCATTGTAATAATTTTCACAATAAAGTGTGTACTAATGTAATGATAAACAGTAGAGTAATAAAATGTAATACTATATACCATATAAACATTGTGAATGCCATGGTGATGTTAATGGGCATACACTGCTAATCAGGATCACCTACCATCTGCTCTTTGATGTAAGTTTAACATACTGATCCTACAAACACCTATGCACATGAAGCCAATATATATTTATGCCTGTATCTGTAATTCTCACTCCATATGTCTGAAGAAGTGGGTTTTTTACCCACGAAGGCTTATGCCCGAATAAATCTGTTAGTCTTTACGGTGCCACCGGACTCCTCGTTATTTTTGTGGATACAGACTAACACAGCTACCCCTCTGTTACTATTTTCAGGAAGTCACACTGAGCCCAGCGGGATTACTTGTCCAGTGGGGTTGCTCACAGGGGTAAAGTTACATATAGGTGGGAGTGCTGGCAGGATCAGGGTTAAGGCTGAGTTTCCAATTGCAAGGGATGGGCATATACCATGTCTGCTGGTTCATCAGGTAGCAAGAACAAAATACAAGTCCCCAATTTTTTAAAAATCTTGCTACAGATCTCATCCTGCCCCCAAACGCTCTCACACATGTTTTGTTTGTGTTTCCCCCTCCCCCCAAAGCATTTTCCTGGTCTATTAGCATCCTTGATGCTCCTGTGCAGAGGTGCATTACCTCTAATATGCTAGAATGACAAGAAGCAAAAGCAGTTTGATGTCCCGATGGTTTAATCCATAGGAGACCTATAGTGTTTAATGAATCCCCTATGGAGAACTCCACATTAGCCATGGTTTAATGCTCCATAATGGCAGTGAGTAATTTATCCACGAGCAATAGAAACTCCTAGTTCTCTGTGCATTAAGAGTTATTTATGAGGTAATTTTAACAGTTTCACACTGGCTGGTCATTATGTTACTGGATGTTTACCGATGGCAGTTGTAGCAGAGGAGGAAAAATACTTTCCTTGTCATTGGCTTAGTAGTAAACAATGATACAGTGGCACTTTGTGTGTTGGCATGGCTGTTTAGAAAGAGGGCAGAGGCAACAGCTGTATGGAACAGATCATGAATCCTCTGACCTTAGGGCAGTTCTGCATCGGTATGGCTCCATCGACATCAGTGGAGATACTCATTTATGCCTGTATTAGAGGCGAGTCTGGGCCTTGAGGTCTGAGCTCAAGACCCTTGTTGGGAAGTGACCCTGCCTTGGCTTGAAAGTAGTGCTGGGTAGCTGCTGCAATAAACAAACAAATCTTTCTTCCATGTTTTCAAATGAATTTGCTTCTTCTGTGGTTGCACCTGCTTCTCAATGTTAGCAAACTGATTTGCAGGCAGGAAGAAAAACAGCACATTTATTCTGGTGCTGCTGAATATTTGAATTCCTAATTGCAAGCATTCCCACTGGAAACAGAGGCCTAAAGCTATACCTATACTGGAGTTAGAAGGCATAATTTCCTGCTCCAGTAGATGTACCTGTGCTAGCTCTGATTGAACTAGTGCTCTAAAAGTAGAGGTGTAGCCACAGCAGTGCGAGTGGCTGCAGAGACTAGCAGCCTGAGTACATACCTATGGTTTCAGATAACTGTACTCGGGGCTGCTAGCTCCTGCCACCCCTCGGGCTGCTGCAGCTACACTGCTATTTTTAGCGTGGGAGCTTGATCAGTGCTAGTGCATGCATGGCTATTCAAGCTGGAAATTACACCTTCCAGCTCAAGTAGACTGCAGTCGCAGGATGCGACAGCAACTCAAGTAGACATACCTGAGCTAGCTTTGATCTAGCTAGCTCAGGTACAGGAGCAGGGACCTGCAGCAGCGCTAGCTTCGGTGCAGGCTGTATAAGTCCACCCAGGACCCTGGGAAATTACCTGCAGGGTTAGCTTGTGAAGAAGCCTATGCTGCTGCAGCTTCATGGCTCCAGTATCCAAGCCAGGTTGGTCAGAACTAGTGCTGGTAAGTCTCCTCGAGCTGCAACAGTAACCCATGACCGCAATGCAGACATATCCTAAGAGTTACACCTATCCAGTCAGGAAGCAGAACCGTAACATGTGACCTCACCATAAAATCCTCACTTAAGAGCAGATGGTACCTGGTCTTCATATGAGTGAGCAGCACTGTGGGAGGGCATAAGGAAATTTCACCCTGGCCTTGTACAGTCTGTGTAAGGGCCAGGCAGAACTGCAACCCTGTAATCAAGGGTGTGCAGGAGCAACTTTCTACCTATGCCCCAGGGTGCACAAGGGCAGGATGGAGCCCTGGCTCCAACACCCACCCAATGTGCTGGTCAGCAGAGCTAGCCAGTTATCAAGGCATTTCAAAGGGCATGCTGGCCCTTTAAGGTGGGTTCCAGATCCAGCTGTCATCTGTTCCCAGCTCCTGCCCAGAGCAGGGGGATTCTGAGGAACAGCAGAATGCTGGGAAAGGATAAAGTTACCATACATCTGGATTATCCCAGACATGTCTGGATTTGGGGGGTTTAAATAGCCATCCGGGAGGACTTTGTAAAAATCTAAAAAGGTCCAGGATTTCCCTCCTAGTGCAGAGCACAGTACGGCTGACAGAGTGGCTGGGCCAGATTGAACTGCTCGCATCGGGGCCTCCAGCAGCCAGAGCCCCTCCCTTGCTCCTCCCTCCCCCGCAGCCTCAGCGCGCCATGCCGGCAGCGCTCTGGGGGGGCAGGGCTGTGCAGTTCATGGGGGAACGCGGCAGCGTGTCTGCAGCAGCATGTGACACACTGGTCTGAGCGGTATGGTAAGGGGGTTTGGGGGTTGGAGAAGGGGCAGGGGGTCCCAGGGGACAGTCAGGGGACAGGGAGCGGGGGGGTTGGATGTGTCGGGGGTTCCTGGGGGCTGTCAGGGGCAGGGGTGTGGAGAGGGTCAGGGCAGTCAGGGGACAGGGAGAGGAGGGGTTGGATGGGTCGGAGTTCCTGGGGTGCTGTCAGGGGCAGGGGTGTGGAGAGGGTCAGGGCAGTCAGGGGACAGGGAGCGGGGGGGTTGGATGGGTCGGGAGTTCCTGGGGGCAGGCTGTCAGGGGGAGGGGTGTGGAGAGGGGTCAGGGGACAGGGAGAAGGGGAGGTTGGATGGACGGGGGGTTCTGGAAGGGCCTGTCAGGGGGCGGGGGTGTGGATAGGAGTCAGAGAAGTCAGGGGACAGGTAGGGCATGGGGTTCTAGGGGAAGTTAGGGTGGGGATCTCAGGAGGGAGCAGTCAGGGACAAGGAGAAGGGAAGCTTAGATAGGGGGTGGGGTCCCGGGGGCGGTTAGGGGCAGGGGTCCTGGAGGAGGCGATCAGGGGACAAGGAGCAGGGGAGCTTGGATGGGTTGAGGGGTCTGCGGGGGGCAGTCAGGGGGCAGGAAGTGGGAGGGAGTGGATAGGGGCAGGGCTACCCCCCCCATGGAGTGTCCTCTTTTTTGAAAGTTCAAATATGGTAACCCTAGGAAAGGGCACAGCTCTATATAATCTCCACTTCCCTGTCACAGAACAAGTTTAAGAGGAGATTGTTGGAAAGACCCACGAACAGTCACCAAACATCCTCATCAGGAGCATGAAAGGCTGCAGAGAGAGTGGGCTGGTTGGATGAAGAAAAGCCTAGAAAGAAACATTTCTGTATTTTGATGCTGCTGCTTGGAGGGATCCTGGAGAGGGCAGAATCCTGGGAGTCAGCAAAAGAAGAGGCCTTGGGCAAGGAGCTGAAGAAGGGCTTGGAGACCTGAACTAGGCACTCGTGTCCTTTTCCAGACTCCAGCAAAAGTGTCAGAGGAAGCTCCCTGCACTCCGCTGACCAAGGAGAGGCAGATCACTGGGACTTTGTTCCGTTTGTTTCTGTTTGAACTGTCACTAGCCTGGAAGGGGAAGAGTTTTTTGATTTAGCTGGCAGTCATGTGAGAGGTCATCTGAGGCTGTGGCCACGCCTATTGGCAGAAAGCCAAGCCATTGCTACGGGGAGCATGCTGTACTCCCTAAAGAGGGTAGTAGCAGGGCAGAGGGGCGCCACACCTGGGAGTTCCTGGAGGCATTCTGGCTCTCAGTGGTCCCCTGCAGGCATACAGGCTCTGCATCGCCCCAGCACAGGGCTGTACCAAAATGGCACACTATAGCCATCTGTGTTTGTTCTGGTCTCACTCAGGCAGATCCAGTGGAAGTCTTGTCTGAGTAAAACCTAAGTAAGGCTCTCAGGGAATGTCTGTAAGAGCAGCCCCTGGCTAAAATACCCACCTTGGCCCAGGTCGGAGTGTCATTTTCTCCTTACCTCGTTCAGCAGAGCTGCGGGCTCCCCTGTGCATGGTGACTGTCGCCACATACACAGTATGCTGAGCCCTAGGCAAGGTCCTGTGTACACCGCCGCCAGTTCCCTACATACAATGGCATTCCAGTACTGAATGCTGGGGTGAAGTGGAAGTGAGCATGAACAGGGCTTTTATTCCCAAAAGCTGTTTTGCTGTTGATGTGCAAACCAGAATAGAATCCAGCCTGCTTTCCCAGAGCTCTGGGGGCTCTGCCAACTTAGAGCGGAGCTGGCTCTGAATGTAGTCAGGGAGCAGATCTGCGGAGTAGGTGTTTGCATGACACATCCCCATTTTCAGAGGAGAATTGCATCAGAAGGCGTTTAATGCCCTCCCACCTCTGCTTCCATATATACACTCCTTGGCCATCCTCATGGATTTGCTGAAATCTGATGCAAACCTCACCCATCAGAAGGAGCATCATCTGGCTCTTTGGATTCAGTTCAGCTGGAAAACTAAAAATAAACCTCCCATCTCCGGCCATTTCTCTGACCTGTTGGTTTTTGCCCGAGGGGTTCTTTCTTTTGAATTCTTTCCCTTCCCTCTGCCCTTCTTCTGGTGCCAGTTCTCTGGCATCTCTCACCAGGCACATGTGGGGAGTAAGCTTTATTTTGCCCTCCGCACTAGCTGGTCGGATAGCCTCTCTCTTTGCCATCAGACCAGGTTTGTGGCACAGGGATGGACCAGCAGATCATAAGGCTGAGTACTATGCCATGAGCACCGGACAGAGCAGACATCCCTTCTTCCCAGTGCAGAGCTGTTTCCTCCACCAGGCTGTCACCTAGACAATGTAGGTCACTTACTGCTTTACAAAGACCAGACCAGCCCCAGCTTCTGCTGGTATAAGTCCAGGTGCTAGGGTTCCAGAATTGAAAGTCAGCCAGAGGAGGAGGCTGCAGCTGCTGAATGGTTGGGAGCTGTGAGGAGCCAACCACCAGAAAGGAGTGGGTAAGGCTGGCTGGCATGGGGGTGCGCCCAGGATGAGCCAGTACATCACACTAACAGTCTACATGGGCTCCTATGAAGCCCCTCTCCCTGGCGAGCCTCCGGAGGGTGATTGTGGTAACTGACTGCTCATCCCCTTTAGGGGCACAGAGGGCTGGACATGGATAGAAAGGGGTAACTTACAACTCCCTGTTCCAGCTCCAGTGCATCTGGCCCATTATCTAATTTATTGGATAGGTTAGGGTGATTTTAGCAGCCCAGGCCTCACCCAGACAGTGCAATTTATGACTCTCTTTTGAAACCTGGTCCTATGTATCCTGCTCAACTTGTACGCCAGAGATGGGATGCACCCCATTGGTTTACCCAGTGTGTAAGAACTGAACTGACCACTGAGAAGAAACCACTGAGCACTGGCACTCATCTCTTTGGAAAATCTCATGGCAGAGGCCTTCTAGGTTGTAGAGAATGAGGGAGATATTTATAAAAAAAAGTTCTGGCTATCATACGGAACTCAGTTTATCTGCATGATATTATTCTGTCTGACCTCACAAAGTTAAAGGCACTGTTAGGAATAGGAAACAAAACAATGGTAGAGATAAGACACCTAAGGTAAATAAATTACGGTAAAGAGAATTAAGATAACAGTGGCTAGGCCATTAATTGGGAAGATACTGTCTTCCAGGTGCCAGCAGGTTAAACTACTGTTTTCCCAGGTCAGGGCCTAGAAATGAAGGACAGGCATGTCTAGGCTGAGAGAAACCTACCCAAAACTTATAAGGAAACAATAAAGTAGATAAGATCCAGGAACACAGACCTTTGGTTGTTTTATCCCTTTTCTCTGCTTCCTATGTATCGTTAGGTGAATAAATTTGTTTTGAAGAAGCTGTTTGTGAGTCACTTTAATCATGTTCTGGTAACAGGCTTCTGAAGGAAAAGGCCCGACGTGTCAGACACAGGTGGGCCCACGCCGCTTCCCACAGCTCCCATTGACCAGGAACAGCAAACCAAAGCCACTGTGGGGAGCTGCGGGCAGCCGTGGAAATGTAAACAAACAGTCTGGTGGCCACTGTGGTGAACAGAGAGCGGAGCTCTGGGCTGCAGCCCACTGTGTGGTCCCACCCAGGGAGGAGTTAAGGTAGCAAACCCAGGTACCAGAGGGGTGCATTTGATTGGTGGTGCACGAAGGTCTAACAATGTAGCTTAGCCTGTAACAGTAACGTCTGTGGATTCGATATTTGCTCCAGGTCTAAAAAAGTCATGTGTACAGCATGGCTGTCGTGGGCATTTTAGAAACCCAGGTATCCATTCAGGATGCAGTGGTCAGAGGAAGCTTAAGTGATGATGGTGGCAAATACTGCAGTTGTTTCAGATGATTTCTCAATGTGAAGAAACCAAATTAATGACCCCTTTTGAAAACAGTAGCCTAAGCCAATTGATTCCACCCTCTCCCCCCTTTCCATTTCCTCTACTCATTTTCTTTTGTCTTGTAACTGTACTTCACCCAGGAAAGCTCAGCATGGATACAGCATCTACTACTGTTTCTTCTGTCACCCTGTTTTCTAGCTGGGGTTTGATAGGCACAAGAACAGACAGAAAACTCAAAGTGCAGATGGATAATTCAGTAGCTAGGTCATGACTAGAAATCAGGATGCGTCTGGCTTCTCTCAATCCTTTTCCAGAGACTACTACAGTGTGTCGTCTTCCTGACGGCCCACGATAGCTTTTCTAATGGTCTTCTGATCTCCCACTACTGCCTTGGCTCACCATAGCAACAGCATTGGCAGAACTAACTGTCCCATTGGGGTGCCTCAGATGTGTTCTGAAGAGCCTCTAGTGCCAATTAGTGCAAAAGTGGCAGTGGATTTTTCTCCTTTATCTGCAGGGTATGAACTGAAGTGAGATCACCAACTCCAAGCATGCAGTTTAACAGCCATCAGGCAGTAAGAACTTTCAGTCACTATAGACCTGAGCATCATTGGAGCCGGTAACCTAGAGATAAAAGGCTCTCATTACCAGTGTCCTTGGAGACATCCATTATCATAGGATCAAAGGTTTGATTTAAAACATGGTACTAGGCCTGAGGTGAAAGAGTCCTCTACCTGGGCCTCACTTAGAGGGGAATAAAACTTGATTAAAGTACAGACTCTGGAACCACTTTCAAGACTGTTCCATCCTGTAATGATTTGAGTATTGTCACATACACTACTATAAGGGGCAGATTCACCAAGAAAAAAAAAGTTAGGCACATGGCTCTATGTTGAGTGTATATACACAAGAAACTGACCAATGCTGGTTATTCATGACACAATTAACCAATCTGTATGCACTCAGAATAGGTGCACACGTGTGTGTGTACTTTGCAGACTTGGTTATGGTTAAAAGCTGCAAAGTCAGGCACTCAAAAACTCACTAAGGTTGCAGAAATCAAACATTCAGAAGTTAGCAAATGCCAGAATTAAAGTTACCTGTGTTACCTTGATGTGTCCCCCTTGGGCAAATGCAGTATGAGAGTCTTTAGTTACATAGTCACATATTACTTTTCCACTGGCCCCTTGTCTTTTTCAGTGCACAGCATTGACAGTGCTCACTGAATGGGCAGCTATTCAACACTGAACAATGAGGATAAAACAATGTCTGTTTTCCAGGCCTTATTTACTGCCCACTATTCAAACTGTGCTAAAAAACAAAATTATTAAATTTCCTCACAGGGTGTTCTATGGCACTCATCACTGTAATAGCCAAGTGCTTCACCCACTAATGCACGTGTCTTCATTTTCCAGATGGGGAACGGAGGTAAAAATTTATTTCAAATGCATCCACTAATGTCGAGTGCCCAATCCCAGAGGCCTATGGTCTGATTTTTCCGGGTATGTTGCTTTCAACATGTAATATGGTATATAATGCACAGCTCCTATTCACTTCAGTTGCAGCTGTGAGTGCTCAGCACTTTGGCAGATCAGATCCTAGGGTCTCACATTGGGCACCCAGAAAAATAAGCAAGACAGTTAGTGGCCAATTCCTCAACCCTGACTCCTCATTCCAAACCCCAACCTGCTCATCTTAGTACCAGTCTCTTTCCACCCTCACTCAGAAACTAGTTCCAGTCTCCCCACCTTGCCATCCTCCTCATCCCTATTCACTCCAGCCAGCTTCCTCCTCCTTGCTGCCTGGGCCCAGCAGGAGGCTCATTGAGAGCATGGGAGAGCATCTGCTTTATCAGTTCCTATGCCCAGTGGTATGCGGAATCTGGGATCAGCAATTACAGGGAAAGTCCTGCTCAGCCCCTGCAGCCCTGGGATGGCTTGTAACTTGGCCAAATATGGGTGGATTTTCACAGGAGCAGCAAAAAGCACATCCCTGACACCAGGGTGACCTCTTTCCCAAATTTCCAGGCCGTGCTCCAAATCATGTGGGCACTAGAGAGTCTCAAAAGAATATTTAACAGTTAAAACAATGTATTTTCCCCTAATCTTGTTCTTGGAAATGGCTAAATGATTGTTGCTGAAGTCTTAAACACACAAAAATGACTCTCAGACTGAGCCAAGCACCCCCACATGGAAAATTTCAGCCTAAGCAGTTAAGTTTGGCAGAGATTTAAGGAACTGAAAACAAGGTCTTATCATGGAAGTCTGCCTATCTATTCAATGTGAACTTGACTCACAGCCCATTTAAATCAATGGAAACACTCCCACTAACATGAAGGGGCTTTGGATTGGTACATATATGCTATGAAGTGTACTATAGGCGTAGGGAGAAATTTTATACTTCAGGATGGATACTAACTCCCATGACTGGATCTATGTGAAACTCCGTGGCTTTGAAGTTCATGGGGTTGATCCATATATCCTTAGAGGAACTCTGGAAAGTCAAAGTAACTAACAAGTGTCACTTTCTTTGGCTATGAAGTCATAAGCCAGTCTAGAAGTCCATATATTTGCTATATGAAAAGAAGGTCATTATGATATCCCGGAGACACCTATCCAGCCTGACAAAGATTTTGGAAAAACTAAACTCCCAAATCACTTCAACAATAATATGCCTGAATAAGGACTGTCAGGGCTAGATTCCAGCATTGTAAAAGAACTGAATTTAATAGACCAGAGAAAGATTGTAGGAGGAACTTTACCTCATTTGCTTTGCTTCTCCAATCACAGTGATCTCTTGATTGTGCTGAATCAGTTATAAGCGTGAACATACTAATTCTATCACTCCATTCAGCTGCCTACCCAGCCAATTCCATATAAAACACACTAGCATGCTCTACACTAATGGTCATTAACGCTGCAGTTTCCAATAGTGTTAATCCAGCATTTTTGAGCATTAGCAAGGTCCCCCAAGTTGTGCTACAAAGCAGTTTTCTTAGAAGTCACAACATAGTCTAGAAGCTGTGCTTTTATACTTCCAGACCTGAGCCTTATCCTGATCTCACACCAATATAAATCAGGAGTAGGTCAACTGAAGTCAGTGGAGCTGCACTGATGTAAAACTGGTTTCTGAGAGCTCAGAGTTGGGACATGTCAGCTTCTGTTTGTAAAAAAAAAAAAGACTTTCAGAGCTTGCTTCTCCTATCACTACCCCAGAAAAGAAGCACTTTATTCTGATTTTTCACAGGCATAAATGACTACACAAAGTGCAAGGCTGGGGAGGAAAAAGG
The DNA here is from genome assembly GCF_016161935.1 of Mauremys reevesii. Classification (NCBI taxonomy): domain Eukaryota; kingdom Metazoa; phylum Chordata; order Testudines; family Geoemydidae; genus Mauremys; species Mauremys reevesii. The sequence goes on along the minus strand of NC_052635.1, from coordinate 26,082,741 downwards.
TCTGGTATATGAAAACTCTTAATATAAAATGTTTTTGCCCAGGTTGTTGGTTTTTCCCAAGAATTGAATGTAACAGGATGTCTCCTATTCTAGCCATTTCCATATGTCCCCTGCAGAACTAACAATACTCCTTTTATTGATTCCCTCCAGCCTTTCTGCTCTAATTCAAGATGACCACTGAGTACATCAGTAAGCAAGTGGACCAAACCTTGACATCATGATAATAGAGGAGAGAGATGATGAATGGCTCATACACTCAGGACTATTCCTGTCAGCAGGATACCTGGAACGGACTTACTGGGAAAAACAGCTATTTGAAAGCATTGTCTAGTCAAATTCACTCAGAAGTAATCTATGAACAATTAGATGTTGCAAGGCACTGATAACCTTGGAATAGCTTCAATAAACTATTTTCTTGACAGCCCAAATAATATCAATTTGCCATTTCTAGTTTTAAATGTATAAGTGGACCAAGGGACCAAGGGTAGCTGAAGGGGCAGCTGAGCCAGGATTGGCTGAGCCCTGAGTAGGGGGAGGAGCCAGGCTAGGAGGGGCCTATAAAAGCGGCCGCCCAGCCAGGCAGCGGTGCCGCTGCTCGCAGCGGCACAGGAGGCAGCAAACAGGGCTGACAACAGGGGAGTTAGCGTGGGAGTTGGCAGGGGGAGGTGGAAGGGGAGGCCCTGCACCCCCCAGGGAAGAACACCAAGCGGAGCCAAGACAGCAGCAGCCAGCAGCCATGAGCCAAGCAGCAGAGGACACACCAAGGATGAGAGCATGCAGCAGCTGTGGTATGTACCTGGTCCTTGCGGGGGACCCTGAACAGTACTATATATGCATGAAGTGTCGCCTAATAGAGCTGCTGGAGGAAAAGATCCAGGGCCTAGAGCTGCAGGTGGAAACCCTGATAGAGAATAGAAGGGGGTTTGAGAGGCTGATGGAGCAATGGCAAGCAGTAACTGAGGGGGAACGCCCAGGGGCACAGGGGGGAGCAGGGGCTGAGGCCAAGGAAGGGGGACCACCAGAGGAGGAAGATGGGCGGTGGAAGCATGTGACCGTGAGAAGCAGGCAAAGGAAAAGGAGAGCCAGTGAGGGGGAAATTGAGCTAAGGAACAGGTTTGAAGGTTTGGAGAATGAGGAAGGGGTACAGCAAGTGGTAGCTGACAGTGAGAGGCCAAAGAAAAAGAGGCGAGCGGCCAGTCCCATAGATAAAGGGGAGGAGTCGATGGAAGTAGCACCAAGTTTGGGCCCAGGGAAGATACAGGATGGCTTAAGGGGAACCACAAGGGATGATAGGAATGGAAGGAGCTTGCAACCAGGGGGAACAGGGGATAGGTTAGAGGACCGTGCTGTCCCCAGGCGAAGGCAGGTCTACGTGATTGGGGATTCCATACTGCGAAGGTTGGACAGGCCTGTGACCAGGGCCGATCCGGAGAACAGAAGGGTGTGCTGTCTACCGGGTGCTAAAATACGGGATGTGGACCTGAGGTTGAAAAGGATCCTAAGAGGAGCAGGTAAGAACCCTTTGATCATCCTTCATGTGGGAACGAATGACACGGCTAGATTCTCGCTAGAGAGGATCAAGGGAGACTATGCCAGGTTGGGTAAGACGCTCAAGGAAATTGAGGCTCAGGTGATCTTCAGTGGGATTCTACCTGTCCCTAGGGAAGGGCGCCAAAGGGGTGAGAGGATCGTGATGATTAATAGTTGGCTGAGGGAGTGGTGTTACAAGGAGGGCTTTGGGATGTATGGGCACTGGGAGGCTTTTGGGGACAGACAACTGTTCTCAAGGGATGGGCTCCACCTAAGTAGGGAAGGAAGTAGACTTCTAGGAGGGAGGCTGGCTCATCTGATTAAAAGAGCTTTAAACTAGACACTGGGGGGAGACGGTCGGGAGAGGTCCTAGTGCTCTCCACGCCAAATTTTCACATTGGGAGTGAGGACAACAAGATAACAGATATAGCCAGAGGGGGGCGGTTATGTGTAAGGAAGAGGGGGGGGACAGATTCTAGATCTACAAGTCATACTGGAAGTACTGTGTCCCTACCGAGTTGGGTGAAAAGAGTGAGAGGAGCCCAACAGGAAAAATTAGGATGTTTGTTCACCAATGCGAGAAGCTTAGGTAACAAAATGGAGGAACTGGAGCTCCTGGTCCGGGAATTGAAACCGGATATCGTAGGAATAACAGAAACATGGTGGAACAGTAGCCATGACTGGAGTACAGGTATGGAAGGGTATGTGCTGTTTAGGAAAGACCGATGCAAAGGTAAAGGTGGGGGAGTAGCACTGTATATCAATAATGAGGTAAAATGTAATGAGATAACTAGCGCTGCAATGGACAATACAGAGTCTGTTTGGGCAATGGTCACATTGGGGAAGAAAACTACCAGAGCCTCATCCAGGATAGTGATTGGGGTGTGCTATAGACCGCCAGGATCTAGCTTAGAGATGGATAGAGAGCTCTTTAATGTTTTTAAGGAGGTAAACACTAATAGGAACTGCTTGATCATGGGGGACTTTAACTTCCCGGATATAGATTGGGAAACAAATGCTAGTAATAATAATAGGGCTCAGCTTTTCCTAGACGTGATAGCTAATGAATTCCTTCATCAAGTGGTTGCTGAACCGACGAGGGGGGATGCCATTTTAGATTTGATTTTGGTGAGTAACGAGGACCTTGTTGAGGACATTGTTGTAGGGGACAACCTTGGCTCGAGTGATCATGAGCTAATTCGTTTCCAAATAAATGGAAGGATAATCAATAGTGCATCTGAGACTAAGGTGTATGATTTCAAAAGGGCTAATTTTACTAAATTAAGGCGACTAGTTAGGGAAGTGGACTGGGCTAACATATTTAGGGATCTAAGGGCAGATGACGCCTGGGGTTACTTCAAGTTGAAGTTGCAGGAGTTGTCAGAGGCATGTATCCCGAGAAGGGGGAAACGGCTCGTAGGTAGCAGTTTTAGACCGAGCTGGATGAGCAAGCGTCTTAGAGGGGTCATTAAGAAAAAGCAGAAAGCGTACCAGGAGTGGAAAATGGGAGGGATCAGCAAGGAAACCTACCTTATTGAGGTCAGAGGGTGCAGGGAAGCTGTGAGAAAGGCAAAGCGACGAGTGGAGATGGATCTAGCGAAGGGGATTAAAACCAATAGCAAACGGTTTTTTAGCCATATAAATAGGAAGAAAACCAAGAAGGAAGAAGTGGGACCGCTTAAAACTTTAAATGGAGTGGAGATTAGGGATAATCTTGGAATGGCTCAATATCTGAACGAATACTTTGCCTCGGTCTTTAATGAGGCTAATGAAGGGCTAAGGAATAGTGATAGAGGGAACGATGGGAATGAAGATATGGGGGTAGACATTACGGTAGCTGAGGTAGAAGCCAAACTGGAACAGCTTAACGGAAGTAAATCGGGGGGCCCGGATAATCTTCATCCTAGAATATTAAGGGAATTGGCGAGGGATATTGCTAGCCCGTTAGCGATAATCTTTAATAAATCCCTAAATTCGGGGATTGTACCGACTGACTGGAGATTAGCTAATGTAGTTCCTATATTCAAGAAGGGGAAAAAAAGTGACCCGGGGAATTATAGGCCTGTTAGTCTAACATCTGTAGTATGCAAAGTCATGGAAAAAATCTTAAAAGAGAGAGTGTTTCAGGAGAATGAGGCCGTTGGCAACTGGGATAGATTACAGCATGGATTTACGAAAGGTAGATCGTGCCAAACCAACTTGATCTCCTTCTTTGAGAGAGTAACAGATTTTTTAGACAAGGGAAATGCGGTGGATCTCATATATCTGGATTTCAGTAAGGCGTTTGATATGGTACCGCATGAAGAATTACTGGTTAAATTGGAAAAGATGGGGATCGAAGTGAAAATCCAGAGGTGGATAAGGAGCTGGTTAAAGGGGAGACTGCAGAGGGTAGTATTGAAGGGGGAACTGTCTGGTTGGAGGGGGGTTACCAGTGGAGTTCCTCAAGGCTCGGTTTTGGGTCCGATTTTATTCAATCTATTTATTGCTGACCTGGGAACCAAGAGTAGGAGTGGGCTGATAAAGTTTGCGGATGACACCAAGTTGGGGGGTATTGTCAATTCGGAAGAGGATCGGGATATTCTCCAGGGAGATTTAGATGACCTTGTAAACTGGAGTATTAGTAACAGGATGAAATTCAACAGTGAGAAGTGTAAGGTTATGCATTTAGGGATGTCTAACAAGAACTTTAGTTATAAGCTGGGGACGCACCAGTTGGAATTAACGGAGGAGGAGAAGGACCTAGGAGTCCTGGTTGATCGCAAGATGACTATGAGTAGGCAATGTGATGTGGCCGTTAAAAAAGCTAATGCGGTCTTGGTTTGCATTAGGCGAGGTATTTCTAGTAGGGATAAGGAGGTGCTAGTCCCGTTATATAAGGCGCTGGTGAGACCTCATTTGGAGTATTGTGTGCAGTTTTGGTCTCCCATGTTTAAGAAGGATGAATTCAAACTAGAACAGGTACAAAAAAGGGCCACTAGAATGATCCGAGGAATGGAAGGCCTTTCGTATGAAAGGAGACTTGAGGAGCTCGGTTTGTTTTCCTTAACCAAAAGAAGGATGAGAGGAGATATGATTACACTCTTTAAATATATCAGAGGGATAAATACCAGGGAAGGAGAAGAATTATTTCAGCTCAGTGCTAATGTGGACACGAGGACGAACGGATATAAACTGTCAGTCAGGAAATTCAGGCTTGAAATTAGACGAAGGTTTCTAACCATCAGGGGAGTGCAATACTGGAACAGTCTACCGAGGGAAACAGTGGGGGCGAAGGACCTCCATGACTTTAAGATTAAGCTAGATAAGTTTATGGAGGGGATGGTATGATAGGATAACGGGCTTAGTCAATAGGTCAATTATGTGCCTGGTATGATATAACCTTTTCCAGAGGGTTTGGCTGGAGAGTCTTGCCCGCATGCTCGGGGTTCAGCTGACCGCCATATTTGGGGTCGGGAAGGAATTTTCCTCCAGGGAAGATTGGCTATGGCCCTGGAGGTTTTTCGCCTTCCTCCGAAGCATGGGGCAGGGTTCACTTGCTAAGGAGTGGGTGGATCGGCTTATGTGGCCTGCATCTTGCAGGAGGTCAGACTAGATGATCATAATGGTCCCTTCTGATCTTGAATTCTATGATTCTATGATTCTATGATTCACTACCCGCCGTATCGGCGGGTAGCAATCGATTTCTCGGGGATCGATATATCGCGTCTCATCTAGACGCGATATATCGATCCCCGAACATGCTCCTGTCGACTCCGGAACTCCACCAACCCGAACGGCGGTAGCGGAGTCGACATGGGGAGCCGCGGACATCGATCCCACGCCGTGAGGACGGTAGGTAATTCGATATAAGATACTTCGACTTCAGCTACATTATTCACGTAGCTGAAGTTGCGTATCTTATATCGATTTTCCCCCGTAGTGTAGACCACCCCAAGATACAGAGGCTAACTCTCTGAATATTCTTTCATAGGGGCCCCGTTAACTACAATCAATGATTTCTGGGGCCCCAAACTTTGTATTTATGCCTGTAGCTTGTGTAGCTTATGAAGGGCTAATAAATGACCAACAGATGTTGGGTAACATTTTCAAAGTTGCCTGAGTGACTTCGGAGCTTAAGTCTTATTTTCAAATGTGACTTAGACACCTAACTCCCAAAGTGCCTAATCTGCTTAAATGCTTTTGAAAATCTCACCAAGCACCTGTCTGCCTCTTCAGACACCTAAATACCTTTGAAAATATTGCCTTAAGTCACTTGGGTAAAGTTTTCAATAGCACCTCTCATAGGCATGAGACAGACAAGAGCAATATTTGTTATAAGCATATCTGTAGACAGTATTATAAATTATTATAAGACTTCGTTATAAACAACCTATTGCATTCATCTGATATTACAACAAATGCCTAACAATCTATTAAGACAAGCACCTATATTATGTACTACTTAGAAGTAATATAAGCATGGGCAAAAACCTTGCTGAAATTTTTCTCAACTATTATGACTAGAGCAATATTGTAGTAAAGCAGGGTGTAAAATAATTCCATCTGCATATACAACATAGCCTCCCTGCTCCATTCAACACAAACATCTGCAATATAACCTCATCTGACACAAAGTTTCAGCCTTATGATTAGGTGCAGAATACTGAAAGACTGCAATTGTTTAGACAGTGCTCAGGGGATCTGTAATGGAATACAGAGCTTCTAATCTCCAGGTCACCAGTTTGGATCTAGCACAAGCTGCTAGTGATTTAAAGTCCATGATCTATCATTGGCTAGTCTTCTACTCATTTCACATAGGGGTTCTCAGAACAGTTCTTTGTGGACAGGCAGCCACATAATTAAAAACACTTCCACAATGACACCAATGACACCTTTGGCACCTCTATGGGCAGACTGAGTAGCTGTAATACTTGAACGGGGCATTGGTATCAGTGAATCGCTCACTGAATGAAGTCCATTCAGATCAAAGTTGGAAGGCTCCCAGCTGGTGGAAGCACATATGGGGCAGATTAAAATGACACTATCTGTGCTCTCCCTCTTCCACGATTAGGTGGAGCTTTTGTTGTCAATGTGTTAGCATGACACTTAAAAAACCAACACATCTCTGATGTTGCGTTGACCTTCATAACAGGAGGCAGAACACCACAAGCAGCTAATGAATACGGCGGCTTCCTTTAAACTGGTGACTCTTTTGACCTCTGGAACAGATCTAGGTTATGCACTGCCCATCGCCAGCTGACGTACGCAGGGTCAGAAACCATCGAGAGGAAGCAGGGAACAGTACGAGCATGTATTTGTTTGACCTTACCTTTCTCATTGCAGTGGAGTGAAGGCCAGTGGAAACGTTTCCTGTTTCTGATCTCAGCGATTTGAAACTAGTCAACAAGGTGCTATATACTGCGCACTAAAACAAAACAAAAATACAGTTAAAGAAAAATCAGATCAGAGGGGATTTGCTATGGTATACATGTTGCAGAAGCCTAGATGTACAGGGGAACAGGAATGATATATGAAACTTTTCACTCCTAGTTTGAATTAACCCAGCTCAGTAGTTACAGTTATTGTTAAGTATCTTTTGCATAGTACTGTAAAGGTACACAGCTCTGTGCAGGTTAGGTCATTGCCTAACATCCCTACCCTGATGAGTTTACGTTAAAAGCAGAGGCAATACAGACAGGACAAGAGGAATGTCAACCATATGGGGTAAGGCTATTTGAATGCAAGTAGTTCACTTGTGAGGCAAAGTTTATTAACAGAGGGCCTATGTAAAATGTGCTGGTATTTAGGAGTGTGTTATTTCCTTTGCAGGAGAGTGAAAATGCCAACAATACACGGTAGCATCTCCTAGTCTAATACCTTTAAAATACATACACTTTTAAAAAGTAATTGAAAGTTTATAACCCTCAGACATAAAAGACCATTGCCAGTATTGCAATAAACAGCTCCAGTTACTATGCTTGTAAGTCCGGCATTCATTTGTATTTGCTTTTTTGGATGCAATTATGCACTCAGTGTGTTGGAAGCCAGGCCTTGTGTGTTTAAATCAACCTTCAGAATATAAAATCCCCAACAGGATTCCTCTCTCGAGTTCTTACACTACTATTCCAATCTCACTATCACTTGCTACTTTTCTGCCCCCTCTGCCCAGCCATCTCCCTTTATTTTCTCAATTCAAAGCAAAACCAGTTGCTCTATCACTTTATTTCACACACAGCAACACAATTCAATAATTCTCTTCCCGTGTAAGCACTTGACACTCATGGCAGAGGCTCATCCCATTGCTCATGGCTGCTCCTCATGCTGGAAAACTCTACAACTCTCGCCTGATTTTTTGTTTTGTCCACTGACAGTTCTAGTACCAGAGGAAAATGAATATTTATGTTTGCAGCGCTAGTTATCCCACTTGATTATCCCTCCCATCTAGAGTTGCCAACTTTCAAATTGCACAAAACTGAACACCCTTGCCCCGCCCCCTGTCCCCGGCTCACTACATTCCCCCACCCTCACTGGGCTGGGGCAGGGGCAGGGACTTGGGGTGCGGGAGGGGGGGAAGGCTCTGGCTGGAGGTGTGGGCTCTGGGGTGGGGCTGGGGATGAGGGGTTTGGGTGCAGTAGGGGGCTCCGGGTTTGGGACCCTCAGGGCTGGGGCAGGAGGTTGGGCTGTGGGAAAGGGTATGGGCTATGGGCTGGGGGTGTGGGCTCTTGGGTGGGACCGGGAATGAGGGCCTTCGGGTGCAGGAGGGGGCTCTGGGTCGGGGGAGGACTCAGCACTGGGGCAGGGGGTTGGGGCTCGGGCAACTTCCAGTCAGCAGTGCAGTGGGGCTAAGGCAGGCTGCCTGCATGTCCTGACACTGCACTGCGTGCACCCCAGAAAAGCCAGCAGGTTCAGTGCTAGTAGGCAGGGGAGGCGGGGGGGGCAGGAGGCTCCGCGCGCTGCTCTCGCCCGCAGGCACTGCCCCCCCCCAGCTCCCATTGGCCGAGTGCGGAGCCGGTGCTCAGGGCAGGGGCAGTGTGTGGAGCCCCATGGGCCCTGCACCTAGGAGCCGGACCTGCTGGCTGCTTCTGGGGTGCAGTGTAGTGCCAGGACAGGTAGGGACTAGGCTGCCTTAGCGCCACAGCACTGCCAACCGGACCTTTAACTGTCCAGTCGGTGGTGCTGACTGGAGCTGCCAGAGTCCCTTTTCAACCAGGTGTTCTGGTTGAAAACCAGATTCCTGGTCACCCTACTCCCATCCAGCATGTAGGGTGACCAGACATCCTGATATTAGGGGCTTTGTCTTATATATTGTCAGGGACTCGAACCCTGACAGCAAAGTTCGTTGTCTGACTGCAGAGAGACAGGCAACACCAGCAAGGTCCGATCAAAAGCTCTTTATTGACAAGTGCATGCGTCAATAGAGAGCAGCTCGTCTCCAGAGAGAACCAGCCCCCCTTTACAGCTTAGTGTTAGCCTATATAGATAGTTTTATTACATCATACATAATTCACTTGAGCAACCCACCCCCCCTTTGTCTAACAACTGGAAACTAGACACCTCTAATATACACACATGCCTAGTCTCTGTGTCTAAAGCATTAGATTGTTAATATCTTAACAAGCGCCAAAAGTTAGAAATGTAAGGGAGTTAAAAACACACCGAACACTAAACCAGGGAGTTAGAGTCAGAACTGTGGGATGCTTGTGTTTCTTATCAGTTCTTCAAACACTGTTCCTAACACGACACAGCTGGTACCAGCCCCTCACTTATCTCATTCTTTCCCAGGGCTTTGTGAGACAATGCTGCTTCTCAGTATTTTCCACTTTAGGATTACCCAGAAACCTCTGTTAGCCTGACTTCGGTCAGGTTGGCATAACTGGTTTTGTGCTACATCTTTATTCAGGCCTAACAATATGCAACTATTTCCCCCCTCCCCCCCCAAAAAAATGTGTCCCAATTTTTGACACTTGCTATGTGGTCACCCTAGCTGCACCTCCATTGGTATGACTTCTGCCCCCACATTCCTCTGACTCCTCATAGCTTCCTGCCCTGCCTCCTAACTCATTCCACCTCTGCCTCATTTTCTGCACCTCCATATTCTCCTGTTCCCCACCTGGCCTCCCCATGGGACACCAGCCCTGAGGGCAGCCTAGGTTCAGCCCCATTTGAAAGGCTGACAAATGGGGACCATCTTTGCTAGGGGCAGCTTCACTCTCAGCTGCAAAGGTTGTAGAGAAATGGCAGCCTCCTTGCTGAGCTCAGCCTGTGTCTTCACTCTTATTTCCAGCAATGGAAGGGAGGGGCCATTTTGTATAAGGGCAAAACTTGGCAAGTTGTAGGAATCAAATCAGAAAATCATGAGAGCCTTTTAAGAAAAAGGCAAATATCATGGCTAAGGGGCAATGCTTTGGAAATGATTGTTAATTTGTTTCAAATCAGGGAGTACTGCCACTCCCTAAGTGAGTACGATGCTGGTTTCAGAGACATCCCTTTGGCTATTGTTTATTAATAATGTAATGTGGTTCTCAGTTTCTTAAGACAATGGAACTCAGCACCCTCTCTTCCTCACATTCTCTCCATGAGGCACTCCTCAGCCACCACCTGCTCCCATCTTTGTCCCTCTCCCTAACACTTAGCTCATGCCTCAACTAGCCTCCCAGTCATTACCCAAATTCAGAGTAAAAGCCCAAATGATTTTTCCAGCACTGTTTTACCATAAAGAAATTCTCGTGATAATTTCTCAATGACTTCAGCCTCAGCCCTGCACTGAGTACTGCACAGGCACACCCCTGCAAGCTCTGCTGCTTTTAATGGGGCTGCCTGTCTGTACAGAGGTCCACCAACATAGTTCTCCATTCTGGCCCTTAATGGCCCACATGAAAAGCACTGGTGGCTGAGGTTTGCAGCTCTAGAGTTCTGTGGTCAGAGAACTCAAGCTGTTAATTGACAGAAATACAGAAGGGAAGACCCTGAATGAGATTTCTGTGCCTCCTGATAGTAATGAATCCTCTTAAGAAGCTTACATGTAGGGAAGTAGCACTGACTTCCTAGAGCCCAGGCATGGTGGGTTTCTTCACAGAAACAGGAATGAATCCTCTGCTGAGTTGAGGTGGGGGAAGCCAGAGAGAAAAGGTCACATCCAGGCAGCCATATTTTGTAACAGTACCCTCTCTCCACCAGTTACAACTGGACTATTGGAAGGTGGGTAAAGGAATATATTTTATTGGGCCAACTTCTGTTGGTGACAGACAAGCTTTTGAGTTTACACATATCTCATATCCTGGGACCAACACAGGTACAACACCACTGCCAGGCAGGTGAATGTGCAATTGCCTGTTTTGTTCACATAGATGCCCCTTTATGCAACCCAATGTAACTCTGAGCAAACTCATTTGCCCGTAAGCATTGCCATCATATTTCCAAAGGCTCTATAAAAATTTAGCCCATGATTCATTGCAAAAGGAGTCTACATTCCTCCCTGTGCCAGGATATGATCATATCTAAGGAGTACAAGGGGGACCCTGAAGTTCCCATCCCACCCCAGTAGCAAAGAGGTTAAAGAACTCGTATCACCTGGCTTTAATAAGGTTTACATTTTCAAGGAGGCCTAAGGGAGTTAGGCACTCAACTCCTACAGAGAGTTTTATTGAGCATTTCAATGGGATTTGGGTGCCCATGGTGCTGGGTGCAGGAGAACTAAAGATCAATAGATTTAGCTTTCCTTCCCCCTGCAACTCCTTTGATCCCAGCTGAACTGGTTCTTTCTAAGCAAAAACTGCACCATTTCCTCCAACAACATTGGAGAGATGAGGAATAGACAAGTGCAACCCTAACAGAAAAGGTTTTATATCCCACTTAAGATAAAATATGTGCCTGTGTCACCAGGTGATTACCTGGTGGGCCAGGATGGCATGACCACCACCAAAATAGGGGGGAAAGGGAGGTAGAGAATGTAGCATTTCTTATAAAAGGTACATCAGTATTTATTTGTTATCTTCTACACCCATTTACTTCAGTGCCATTTCCCCATGACTCCTCTGTGCCCAGAGCACTTACAGGAAGGCAGGCCCACCCTGTACCCAAATTCTCCCAGGTTTAATATTTGCTTTCCCAAGGTGTTGCTTCTCCTCAGACACTGATCTAACATGCTCCTTAGAGCACCCTTCTAGCACTATCCCCAACATTCCTTCAGCAGCACCCCTCACCCTTTGCAAGGGGCTGGGATTGACTTATATAGGACCCAGACTCCTCCCATTCCCAGCAGCTCTGAAAGGACTAGTGGTTAAGTGGAGCCAGCTGGGCAACTCCCTAGTTCTTGTGTTCAGAGACAGTCCATTACCTACAGCCGCTTGGTTTTTTCCCCCCATGCATATGACAGTTCACTTTGTCCCAGCCTCTCTTTTCCACAGCATGGGCTTCACTTATGTAAATGACAGCAGGATCCATGAGGAGCCCTCTGGAGGGGAAATCAATCACACCCAGAGTAAATAAAAGGCTGCCATTTGTATGTTAGAGAAGATCAGCTCAAGCCTGTTGCATTAATGATCCATAAAACCAAAATCACACAGGCACAGGGTTTTATTGGCACTGGGATTTATACCTCAATGGCTAGACCTCTGTTGATTCGTAAATAATGGGAACTCGTGCTGTTTTTCTTCTTTGCATGAAAACTACTGTTAGCTGTTCAGGGTTTGGAAAAAAAACAGGTGTTCATTAGTATTCTGGTATTGTGCTTCTGTGCCTCAAAGAAATAATATCTCCATCTTAAAAGACATTACCTCAGAACTGTGATTGCCATTAGAAAGGTAACACTGCTAAAAGTTGCCACCACACAGTGATATATGAGGTACCATACTAACTCTGTGCTTTGCACAATAGCAGAAAGATGCTAACATCTTTTCTGGCTGGAGTGCAACATTCTCTGCTCTGTGGAGTTCAGTGCTCATGAGTGCCATGTGTCACAACTCATCATCAGGGCCCTGTGGAAGACCCAGCGGAGAAACGCCTCAGGTTAGAGATGGATAGGAGACACCATACGCATTTTCCTACATACTTCAGCGGTGTTAAAGCAGAATCACTTCCCAAACAGTGCGTGATAGTCTGAAGTGCTGAACTGTTGCTATAAAAGCATATGAGGTCACTGTTAAGGCTTTGCGTTGGAGTGCCACTGTGAAGAAGTTGGGGTACATACTGCTTTTTGGGATCTGTTAGAGATGGAAGAATAAGCCTTATGTTGTGTTAGAGTCAGGGCCGGCTCCAGACCCCAGCGCGACAAGCACGCGCGTGGGGCGGCACTTGCCGGCAGGGGCGGCAGATTGGGCCGGCGGACCTGCCGCAGTCACGCCTGCGGGAGGTCCACCGGAGCCCCGGGACGACCGGACTTGCCGCAGGCGTCGCTGCGGACGGTTCGCTGGTCGCGCGGGTCGGCTGGACCTCCCGCAGGCATGACTGCGGCAGCTCAACCGCAGCCGCCGGACCAGCGAACCGCCCGCAGCTGCGGGAAGTCCAGCCGAGCCGCGCGACTAGCGGACCCTCACCAGTCAAGCCCGCGGGAGGTCCGCTGCTCCCGGGGCTCCGGGGTGCCTCCTGCGCATGACTGCTTGGGGCGGCGGAATATGTAGAGCCGCCCCTGGTTAGAGTGTGGTCCTGATAGCATTGCAGGCAGCATGAAAGTGGAAAGGAATATGCTAGTCTTTCCCTTTTATTTCTTAGTCCCATTCTTTTCATTTTGGGGGAATGGATGGATGGAATATGTCATGCTGCCCCTGTAGGTGCCACTAAACATAGATTTTGTTATAGCAAGAGTTCCTACGATTAAAATAATATCTTAGCCAGGGTAAGAGATGGATTCTGATCTGTTACACCTGCATAAATCAATTGAAGACAATAGAGTTACTTTGAAAATACACCGTAAGTGTATGCAGGTGTAACGCTTGTGGAAACAGCAGAGAGGAGATAAACACCACAGAAATACTTCCTGAAGACTTTTAATAAGCAACCAAAGAGCAAACTACATTATAAATCTGGAACAAACAAATGCCCACAAGTCATTTTTATTTTTACCTTGTGTGCATTAAAATACATAGCAAGGCTTTATGAGATGGGCTGTAGATTTTTTCCTCCAGACATTCCTAATGTGTAATATGGTTAATTTGAATTGGAAAACAGAACAACCTTGGAATCATTCGAGACATAATCTTGGGGATCTTCCAGTGAATTCAATTTATTTTGGCCTTTGCATATGGGACTGAATAAACACTGGAAATTATTGGAGGCATTTTTGGAATTTGTGAACCAGACAATACTCTCAGTCACACCAGTGTAAGTCTGGAACAATTACATTTAAGTCAATAGAGGTCCTCTGGATTTACACCAACGTGAGATCAGATTCTGGCTGCATCCCTACCTTTTGCTTTTTGAATGTAGATGAGAGAAAGCAATAGGGCTCAACATGTCTATTTTAGAATCACATTTACATTCATAAAATGAGCATCTAGGAAAATGTTTCCTCTTCTATTTAATTTTAACAATAATGGCTAGTTTCAGATTTTCAAACATTCCAAAAGCTACTCGAGGTCATTAAATTGCGTGGCACTTTTTGCAAGAGTAGGGACATTATATTCCAGTGTTCTGGTCAAATTCTAATTTGACTAGTTACATTCTGCCACCTAAATCCCCCCATTTTAAATGGATGTTTCACTTCCAGCCCTAAACTGCTATTCCCCTGTGCACTATTTAATAGCTGTGTCTTTCCACCCCAGAGGTAACTGCATGTCAACAACACGACATGATTTTTCTGTCATATATATATATATTATATATATATGCCACACATCAGAGTAAGGAATAAAGGATTGGACATTTAAAAAGTGCTTTAGGATCAAATGGGATTAAAGTGGCTTATAAAAATGTAAAATATTACTGTTATTGAAGTTGATTGAGATTGTTTAATTAAAGATGGTGCTTTTAAAGGTTTCAGTGGTGATACTGAGAGCATGAGGCCGAGTCATGGCTCAGACACCCAACAGTCAGACAGCCAGTAAGAGCACAGTGAAAAATGCCTGGGAGAACTATTAAAATCTGATTGATTAAGAGAGTTGGGCTGGGATTTTCAAAGGCTACCAAGAGAACCAGGGGCTCAAACTCTCATTGAAAGTCCAGTGAAGACTGGACAAAGCATCCAGTCAATGGATGCTATTTCTAGGATTACTTGCTCCGTTGGGCAGGTTTTGCTTTAACCACGTGGGCAGGCAGAGAATTTCTTCTCTGAAGGTTTGTCAGTAAACTGATCCATTGCCATGAAATGAGAGTGTGTCTGAGCATCTCTCAGCCGTGAGTGAGCTGCAGTTCTTTCCTGTGTTGGATTTATTTTTATTTTGGCCATTCGATTTTTATTCTGGTTGAAAGTTTTGACTGGCTGCCCTATTTTCTGTATTTATCCTAAAAGCCCCCGAGCTCCCTCTAAGATGGTAGTTTTGTGGCACCTTTAAACTCTCCACTGGGTGCCTTTTGACAAATGTAATTGCTTTACCAGCAGGGAGGCTGTCAGAGAGGTAGGACTGTCTGTCAGGTGTCTGAAGATCTGAATACATTGCCAAGGCTAAAAACTGATGTGATTATGCAAATTAATCTCTCTCTCTCTCTCTCTCTGAATGGAACACAGTAGCTTTCCCTGAACTTTGATGGTTGTTTTTAAGATGGTAAAAGATTTGTCTTGTCAAAGAAATGCTTGCAGAGCAAGAAAGGGAAGTGTTGAGAGGAGTCAGAGTGGAAATTAAGGTTCAACAGGACTGCACAGGCCAGATCGTTAGCTGGTGTAAAGTGGTGACTATAATGATGCTATGATGATTTCTGTTCTAATTTAGTCAGGTTCTTACCTTGTTCTCAATGAGGCAGCATCTGAGCTAACTTGCCCAAATGGAGGACATAGCTAATCGTAACTCCAGGCATTTGCCATAAAACTGCCTTTTGAAAACATCATTTTCAAAAGGGATTTAGGAGGTTCAGTCCCACCAACTGTCAATGGGATATTGCCTCCTAAGTGCCTTAATCCCTTTTGAAAATGAGATAGAGGGCTGATCTACACCACAGGAGTTATGTGGACATAAGGCAGCTTATGTCCACCTAACTCTGTCAGTGTCTTCACTACAATGGCGCCCCCACCGCTGTAAGATGCCCACTACACATTCACTCCACCTCCACGAGAGGCGTAGTGCTTAGGTCGGTGTAGTTAGGGCAGTGCAGAACCTACAAAGTTCCTTACATTGACTGTTGGCTGTCAGCCCCATGCGGGCTCACAGCCCAGAACTCTGCTGCCACATCCTCATGCGGGATGGCTGGGAGGGGAGGAGCTCCTGAGCCTGGCCACCGCCCAGGCTCAGGCTGTCCTCGTCCCCCAGTCCCTAACTGGGAGGGGCAGCAGGGCTCCACGCTGTCAGCCTGGCCGGGCTCCAGCTGTCAATCTCAATGGCGGGGGGAGATGTCCAGCTGTCAGTGCCCACAATGCCACACTTCAGTCAGTGGAAGCACTCCTGGTGAGAACGCACACTGCCGACAGAGGGGGCATAGTGTGGACATGAAAAACTGCAGTAATTACTGCAGTGGCTGTACATCAGCCTAATTTAGGTCGACTTAATTTTGTTGTGTAGACAAGGCCTGAGGCTCCTAAATCAGTTTGGTTTTGCACTACTGAGCGCAGAAATGCCTAAATACCTTTAAAAAACTGGGCCATAAGGTTTTGCATTCAAAGACCTGGATTCAGCACAAGCTGAAGGCGCCTACCACCTTCCAGGAGTGTCTCAGCATCTCCCACAATCTAAAATTAGCATGGGCAGATTTCAAATGAAGTATGACTAGCCTCTCTTTCCCCCCATGGAATAAAGACAGTGCCATAGACTCAGGAAATAAATAGTGTCAGAAAGCTAATAATAATTAGAGTAAAATGGTGAGAGTCAGAACAACATGTGACGAGGAGGTGAACCCATAGAGCAGGCTATAGCAGACTCGTCTCGGTAGCGGTGCTTTGAATAAGCAGCTGTCAAAAACCTCTCCATTGGTGGAACAGACGTAATTCAAGCTAGCGGATGTGACAGCCCATGAAAATGAAAGTGAAGGGAGAAGCGAGAGAAGCTGTGAGATCAGGAACAGCAGCAGTTTAACAGGTGTAAAGTGAATGAGGAGCGGGGGGTAATGGTTGAGATACGTTGGAATATTTTATTATTCAAACAAGCATTCACTTCCCATTACAACCACACACTGGTGCGGGGACAATTATAGCACCCAGCAATTTTTTTATGCAAGGGGAAAAGATAGAGCCAGAGTAGGACAGTGTCACGGATACATGTCAGCTATGCTCACTGGGCAGCCGGCGTGACATGAATGGGAAGGTGGCTGAGAGACACAGGCAATATTTCACTCCAGCAGAGTTTCATGCCACTAAAAGCGTAACACTTCATGGACGTGAAGAAAGCAAGGGAAATGGAAACAATGTGTCAGGGATGTCTGGGGACGTGAAAGCAAGCAGGTTACCAGCAGCTCATTCTCAAGAAGGGGTAGGAATGCTGTGGAACATAGGGTATATCTACACTCCAATCAGAGCATTACCTTTGACCTAGCTAGCTCCAATAACAGCAGCGAAGCTGTGGCCAGATGAGCTACCCAGATGAGTATAAATTCAGGGCCCCAAATCAGGTTTGCATAGCTATTGTTATTGGAGCTGATTAGATCTAAACATACTGCAATCACATTTCTGAGTGCCATATAGACATAGCCAGAGAGAGCATCTTCAAAGTGTAGCAACACACTCACACTTGAGATGTCATTGGGTTAAAGGGCTGCTGTCTAGTGCAGGGATTGGCAACCTTTGGCATGTGGCCTGTCAGGGAAATCCACTGGCGGGCCGGGACGGTTTGTTTACCTGTAGCGTCCACAGGTTCGGCCAATCGCAGCTCTCACTGTTCCAGGCCAATGGAGGCTGTGAGAAGTGGTGCGGGCCAAGGGAATGTGCTGGCCGCCGCTTCCCACAGCCCCCATTGGCCTGGAACGGCGAACTGCGGCCAGTGGCAGATGTGATTGGCCGAACCTGCGGACACTGTAGGTAAACAAACCAGCCCAGCTCGCCAGCGGATTTCCCTGACGGGCCACATGCCAAAAGGTTGCTGATCCCTGGTCTAGTCAATTTAGACCCAACATTAAGGTTTTATAAAAACAGATATGGGGGGTGGGGGAGCTTAAGGGCCACAATTTTTAAAAATTGGGGATCAAAGTTAGACTCTAAAGTCCATCTTTAGACACCTTAATCAATGGCCGGATATTCAAAAATACTGAGCCCTTAGCAGCTCCTATTATCAATAATGGGAGTTACAGGATACTCTGCACTTTTGAGCATCTGGCCACTGACTCAGAAGCCTAACTTTAAGCATCCAGTTTTGGAAATCTTGGCCATGGTCAACAGAAAAACATTCAATGAAAAACATTTTGGGTGAAATAAAAAGTCTTGCCTTTGACTTCAATGGAGCCAGGATTCCATCCGTTATTTTTATGGCTGCAAATATGTTTGTAACCCAAACATTGTCCTATTGGGCTAATGCACGATAGCCAGAAAATGAAGCTTTCTATAAAGTGACTATAAATAAAAGTGAAGGTAACAAGTCTGTTTTCATGAGATTTGAGCAAATGATTCATAGCAACTCACCGAATTGAGCCTCTTGTCTGCTCACAAAATATCAGTATCACATTAATTGAAATTATTCCTTTTTGTGCAAATGTTGTTTGCTCTGTGGTTTGCAACTGAAAACTGGAGACGTGTCACTTTGCTGCAGTTGATCCCCTAACGTTGTAGTGTTCCTCTCCCAACTGAATGAGCTTGACTCTAGATATTTTTGGTATTAATGAATATATGTAGAGAGAGAATTTAAAAATTCATTTTCCACTAGTATGTACCTGGGGGAGCTTAACATTTGCTTTCCTTGAACATTTGTTCAATTGCTCAAATGTCTGCAACATGGAGGGAAACATGGAAGGAGGTCAAACCTGAGGGACGTGAATACCTTTAAAATGCAAACAAATATCTACATACTTTTGCTCTCCCTTATAAATATACAACCCCACTGACTTCAGCATTTGGCAGCTAGAATGTTAAGGGATATTGGAAAAAAACCACACATATGTTCTTAAGCATACCTTTCTTCAAAGGATCTCAAAGCACTTTATAGACGTTAATTAATTATGCTTCACAGCACCCCCTGTGAGGTAGGCAGTCTCATCACATCTATTTTATGGAGGGTTATACTGAGGCATCAAATGGTTAAATGATACCCACAAGGTGACAGATTCATTCAGCAGCAGAGAATCCGGAATGCCTTGCTTCAAGTCCCAAGTAATTTATTAACCGCAAAATTTAAATTTTAACATGGTGCATCCAAGTATTAGACTTTTGCTAAAGGTACTGTATTAGCTAACAGATAAAAATGCACATCATACTATCGGCCAAACGCTTGGCTGGTGTAAACTGGAGCAGCTTCACTGACTTTAATTTACACCTGCAGAGAATTTGGCCCCAAGTTTCTAAAAGGAGCATAATTAAAGGAGGAATTTAATTAGCTGACAAAAGTTCAGCCTGTTCTCCTTTTGATATAGGTCGAGACTCAACCAATTTAGTTATTAGCTACTTTATATATGAAACTACTGAGCTTCAAGACAATAACACAGAGGGGCTGCAAGGGAAGAAGAGGAGAGATAATAGAAAACATTGATGGGTAAAGACAAGCAATTAATAGCCTGAAGATTTCTTTTAAACCTGCTATCTCGTAAACAATTAAATGTCCTCCAGTATGTTTTTAAATTAGATCCACCATTGTGCCTTAAAGTTTCATAAATTCCAAGGCCAGAAGGGACCATTGAGAGCAGCTAGTCTAACCTCCTAGAGAATATAAAACAAACAAACCACCCCACTCTTGATTTAAAAATGGCCAGTGATGGAAAATCCATCATGACCCCTGACAAATTGTTCCCAGGGTTAATGACCCTCACTGTTAAGTTCTAAGTCCCTATTCAAGAATGCAATTAAAAGTCCATCCCTCTTCAGAAAAGCAATTACATACACATGAAGTTAAGCATGTACTTAAGTCTTTTCCTGAATCAGGGCCCTAGTGACATAAAAACCTGCATAAAAACCTTGGGCCTGACTCTCTATTACCTCGCAGTGTGTGTAGTTATTCACAGTAGTGCAAAATCAGTGCAGGGTGGGCATAATATGGTACCATTCTGACTCAACCTCATTTTACACTCTAGGCTGGTGTAAATGATTATAAAAGGTGTCCCAGCTTCCAGCCCCAGTCAGCCCCCAAATCCCACTTGCCCCACCCTGCCAGCCTCCAATCCCAGCTGTGCATCCACCCACCCAGGGTCTTTGTCCCAATCTATCCCCTTGGCGGACCCCCTCAGGTGTGGCTCTTATCCCCTCAGCATTAAAATTAGGCAGCTTTCTCTTCCACACTTCATAGGCGTCCACAGGGGGAGCATTCAGAACACAGGAGAAACCAGCTCCGTGCTCTCAGTTCTGGTACCTAACCTGAGCACAGACTACAGCAACCCAGAGCTGCGCTTGCACAGAAAGAAAGTCTCTCTCAATCCTCTACAGTCCAGAGCTTTAGCATGCTCCGTGCAGACAGAATCTTCAGAGTTTTTAGCAGCAGAGCGCTAGCAAGCCTCTACAGAGCATGTTCAAACTGTGATTTTTCAAAGACTTATAACTTGGCCAAATTTGGGCACATTTTCATGGGGATGGTAAAAGGCTCACCCTTGACATAAAGGCCATTCCTCCAACTCTGTCAAATTTCAAACCACTGCTCCTGTGGTAGAGTTTTCCAAAGAAAAGGTCACCAGAATTTTTTAAAATGGGCATAACAATGTATTTTCAACTAGCCTTGTTTTTAGAAATGTTTGAATTGTTTTGGCTGAAATTTTCCAAACATCATTCAGCCCAAATGGTTAAAGTTTGGTAACGTTATAAGCAATCAAAAACAGGCTCTTATAATGGGAAGTGTCAGGCAACCTTAGGTTATAATAGGTGGTAATAGTTATTAAGCCCTGCATGGGTGGTTGATCTGGCAAGGCACCCCTCACATTTACTTCCATTCATCCCCTCATTTCAATGTGTGTGGTTACAACAAGCAGAATAGCAGAATTAATACAGTATCTGATTGCTACATGGAAAAAAATAACCTTAAACTGAGCCTGCTCTCAACGGTGACTGTGTTGGAATTGTCAAGTGATAACTAAAACTGTCAATAAATTTTGTTCACAAGTTTCCATTTTTGGTACTAATTTCAACCCAAAGATCAACTCTGACAGTTAATTATCTGAACATAAGAAAGGTCATACCGTGTCAGACCAATGGTCCATCTAGCCCAATACCTTGTCTTCTGGAAGTTGGGTGCTGAAATATCTTTAAGGGTCTGAGCCTTCACTGCTGCTATTTAATAAGGTAATAAAACATCCAAGGAGCTAAACCCAGGATTGCAAGAAGGTTGGGAAAAGGAAACAAGATTCACATGGATATTCAGATAGTAAAAACTGTTGGGTGCACAACTCATTCAACTGGACATGAAAATAGATAATTCAGCACGCACACGGTGTAAAGGTTTGGAAAATCTGGCCTGCTATGTAATCATACATGACAATGGCATTCAGTTCCAATGGTTAGGATTAGCTATTGGGAATAAAACACCACCAACACTGTGTCATGTACATAGTGCTTTTTATCCATCGAATGCAATGTGCTTTCAGAGAGGCTGGGGCAAAGCTCCCTTCTCCCCCCAACTAGCCGGGGATGAGTTGAGAGAATGGGACCAAAGTAAATGCAGCCTCCTCCCTCCTAGCAGGACAGGTGCCTGCTGATACTAGGAAGGCCCCGTGTTAGCAGGGAGAAGACCATAGCAGGGGAACTCTGCCTGCTGACTCCTCCCAGCCTGAGAGTGGAAGGACTGATTGGGAAAAGGGCTGGCTCGGGGAGAAGCTGTCACTACAGCTGGCCTAAAGTACAACCTGTCTCCAAGACAGAGAGCTAAGGGGTTCCTGCCTTAAGAAGAGGGACAGAGGGATTGTCCAAAGTACAACCCAGCTCCAGGAGGAGAGCAGGGCCTTCCTGAACAGGCAAAGGAATCTGATCAAGACTCATACGTGGATCCAGAGTAGGTGTGAACTTAAGTGGCTAAATAAGCAAGTTATCTCCATAGAATGAGTAAATAAAACTAGACACGGCAAAGGAGTATTTTTGTTTAATTTTGTTTTGTTTGTTTTTAATTAATCTGATCTGGGTAATTGTCGCTAGAACTTGAGTGGGGTGTTGAGTGCAATGCACCTGCATGGCCATGTGAGGCCACAAGAGGGCATGCTTGAGAGATTCACTCCTTGACATCCCCCTTCTGACTGCTTATCTTGCTACCTATGTACTTACCCAACACCTGTCTCCATTGTATCTAAGCATTCTGCTGTCTGATGACAAATGGAGCCAGATCCTTAAAGAAAGTGTGTATCTACATACACAACTTACCATTTCACGCACACAACCATGGTAACTTCACATGCAAAATAGGCTTGAAATTACACGGGTCTCTTTGCATGCTCAATTGTGTGGCTATTTTGTTTGAAAATCCGGCCCATCAGTTCTGGATGCAAAGCAGTGGTTGCCACCAGTTCTGTCAGCAAGAGACAAAGAAGATTTGAAATAAGAAAAAAAGAAATAATACGCTGGAGGTGAGAAAGTGAGGCCACCAAGTCCTAAAAACCGCCTCTGACTAGAAATGCCAGTGACTTAAATTTGAGGATTGCTTCATAATCACACATAATTAATGTTTTCTATCTTTCTGGAAACTGCCAGATTATTATTATCTCATCTTTTGTGTTTCCAGGAGAAACACACTAGCCAGCGAGTGAAGCATTAGGAAATTATTTACAATTATGCTGTTCAGAGCAGTTGGCTAATTCCATCTGCTAATTACCACCACTTCTAGAAGTATAGGGGGAGTGCTATAAATAACATTAATGTGTGCCATGCTGGTGCCAGGCTATTAGAACCTGCATGGAGTGTTGGAACAACCTCTCTGGCAGCCTCTACATGGGTCTTTAGTCTCTCTCTGTAGCCTTCAGAGCACAAAGGCGGCACCAAATGAATTATTCTGTTCTCTCTTGGGAGAGGCAGACCAAGTGACTTGCAAAGGCAAGTATTTCTAGCATGCATTTGTCAGTGGCCTGACACCAAAGAAGACTTAATCAGTGAATGGAATTCCCATTTCTGGACTGGTCTCAGTGTGTGTGGGAATCTCTGACCCCTGTACCTGGGGTTTAGACAAGGGCTTTTAGGGGGAAGTGCTACTGAATGAGCTAAAGCCTTCTATACAAGACCAACATCCAGATAAAAATGGATTTTAAACCGGAGACCTTCAGGCACCTAATTCTCATGTGTTTGGGTTGCTGGTTACTGAAGGCTGCTTCAATCAGGACACTGAGACTCAGGGGTTAAGTGCATAGCTATGAGAGTTTTACATATCAGATCTGCACTGCATGGAGTATTTACACATCGGCTGAACTCCCAAATCAGGAGCACCAATGAGGGGTGTTAGGAACAGAGAATACCCCCCCTCAAGGTTTTTGCAATACCTGAATTAGTGCCATTGTCCCAAAGTAATTTCCCAGCACATGGTGGGCTTAATGTAAACCCTGGCATGGATTTTCTAGGGGCTAGTCTCTGGTAAAAAGTCCAGATGAGAGATCCCCAGGACATTAGAATGTCTATATTTAGTTCCTCGGGTACTGGAGGAATCAGTTAATTTATTATGTATTAAATCCATTCATTTCCTCTTTAAGTACAGGGCCTATCTGTATAGCAAAAACAGACAAGAGCTATTGTGTAATTCAGTTTATTGGCACAGCAGTGTTCCTCCACTCCTGCAGAAAGGAAAAAGAGCCCCTCTACTATGCTACTGTAGGACACATAAGGTTCTTTTATGGGCTTCATTGGGAAGCAGGGTTAAGAAGTTATGAAATCCCATTTCAGCAGAGGATACATGGGCACTTACAGAAGTGAGAGGGGAACTAGCCTGCCTTACCATGCATTTTCCAGTGCGCTGGCAATTTTTGTTGCAGGGTAGGTGAAACTAATATACTTGTGAACATAGTAAGGGAGCCTAATTCCATCCTCAGTTCCTCTAGTGGAATCCCATTCAGTCATACCGTGCCAGTGGAAGTGAGGGTGCAAATGAGTGTACTAATTCTCAACTCCGGAGGATTTCATAAAAGAAAAGATCTGTTAAAATCTCTCTGTAGAAGACTTGTTGAGTAACATTTTCAAAAGTGCCGAAGGGCCAGGTTTTCAAACGTATTTAGGCACCTGAAGATGCAGACAGGTGCCTAGGGGGATTTGTAAAAGCACCTAATTGCCATTGAATGGGAGTTAGGCACCTTGGCAAAATCCTAGTCGATGCCTAAATACCTTTAAAAGTCTGGCTCTAGGACCCAGATCCTCAAAAGTTTCAATGAGAGTTAGGCATCTAAACACATTTGGGGATTTGGGCCCACCTCGTACTGAAAACAGGACTTTGGTGATTCTGAAAATTTTACCCTTTAACCCTCTCCGATTCTTATTTTCCTTGTAGTGTCTTTTATAAATGGCTTCAGGGAAACCTGGAGCATCATGGGATGTGTTTGCATGGAGTAGCATTACAAATTCATACCCTGAAGTAGAGCACCCCAGAGTTAAACCCAAGGCAGTGTGTTGCAGATGCAATGTTCCCGAGGAAGCTGGAGTATAAGGAGATTAACAACTGCCACTCTACTGTGCTTTAAGTATTACTGAAGTAATAAAACAGTTCTTTTCATTGCATTGTATGCTTTTGCTGTTTGTACACTCAATCACAGCCTGTGTTTCCTGCCTAAGTGCAGGGAATTGGCCAGTAAACTCAGCCAAACAGTCTCAGATTTAGAATCCTTAATAAAATGTTCTTTAATACCAACTGCCTGGAACCTTTTTACAAAGATGAAATTGCAGATTGAAGGACACATACAATCAACATTCTCCTTTGTTCTGGGGAAACGTAGCTTATCTCCAGCATAAAGCAGGGGAAGGTGCTTGAGACAGGAGTTCCATGTTCCAGTATCAATGTAGATTCAATTAGAAATATAGGAGTTGCCTGAATGGATCAGGTCTTAATATGGGTGAAGAAAGAAGGCACAAGAAGAATTACTGAATGGGGAGGAAAGGACACCTGGTTTATTACCAAAGAATTAGAGATCAGAGGTGGAAATGGGTTCTGTAATGAGCACTTACGCTGGGACATTTTCAGATGCCCTTTGCATATTTACTCCCATTGGGTTCATTTTGTCAATTTTCCTGTCAACCGTGGCGTGTTCCCTACAGTTTACTCCCAGTGATTTACCCAGCCTGGTTTTCAGTGACTCATTGCAGACCATTGCAATATTTCCTGAGTAACTTTCCTAAAAAAAGTAACTTCAGTCTATACAATGGGCTCAACGAATGTTCATTTGCAAAATAAAATAAAATAAAAAAAAATCTTCACTAAACTGCCTTCCAGAATTAAAAGAAAAAAAGCACCAAAAAGATACGTTTTTGTTGATATTTTTAAATAACATCTATTGTTTCCAACTCAGTGCTTCCTGTTCTCCTCCTCCTCCTCAAGTGTCATTCTTCTAGAAGAGGAAGTTTCTTCTTTATCCCTTCCCCCGTCAGTGAGTCTCAGGGGTTTCTTACTGTTTGCTACCTGCCCACTCTTTGATTCTGCCTCACTTTTGATCAAGAATCATATTCAGCATTTAGCACATACCATCTAAAGAAGCCTCACAGCCCTCTGGACTACTGCTCCCATGGGGTATCTGAGATGCAGAGTGGGTTACATGATATTTTTTCCTTAGGCCCCCTAGCAAGTTATGAGCAGCACTTACATTAGAATTTAGGAGTTCCTGGCTCCTAGTCCTGAGTCCACTAGGCCCTGCTGACTCATGCTAAACTGGACTGCCAATTGCACCTCTTTTATCTGCTCTAGCATCCTCTTTCCCTGGTAGCATCCTCTCTTCTAGACTGTCTAAAACTGCAACCTGGAAAGATGCCTGAAATATCCCAAATTTTCCTTGGAATTTCCCTCTCTCTCTCTCTATCCCTTGTTTTGGGCAGGCCCCGCTTGTCTGTTATGTCAGTGAGGCCACATTTTCTGGAGTCTCCCAGTTTTTCATTCTCCATCCGTTCCCATATGTCGCCTGGAGTATTCAGCATTTGGGGGTCACAAGGAACCTCATTCCTGCTGCTGAGGCATTCACATTGCCTGAAAGTGAAAACAACCCCCAATGAGCTAAATCTGTACTATGAGGATTATCTATGGAGCGTTGCAAAAGACATCCAAGTCAGCACCAGATACTAAGTTTGAGTCTCAACAGAGGCTGGCATTTCAGCCCAGGAGTTACAGGATGCAGGACAACAAACTGTCTGCTAACAATCCTCAGGGAAGGGCATCCAGACACTAAAAAGTGTCTGTGTGCGTGTGTGTGCATGTGTGTTTATATTCTGTCTTGATAAGTCAAAGGCAGAAATGACTCTGATATGATCCTACTTGCAGCATCTCCTCTGGGCCAGTGGATACCAAGAATATGCAATGTGACCATCATGAAGGAGGAAAGTCTGGACTCTGAAAGTTACCTTTTCTCTATATTTTAATTGGAGTATTCTCCAGGCAAGCTTTAAAGCTATCACAACACTTTTATGTCCCTGATTTAAAGGGCCAAAGTTTGCTGGTGTTTTATTTTTATTCCCTTTTATTTGATTTGATATTTTCAACGTGTTGTAAGAGAGGATAGATCAGCAAATCACAGCCTTGCAACAGGACGCAAGCGATAAAGTATCGCCTCATTACACACACAAGTGCTTGGGATTAAAATTATAGGCTAGTAGCACATATGAGACAGGATTATAATTAGGATCTAGACTCATGAGCGATGAATCACAACAGAGCATTAACTATGCCAACCGCCTTATAGTGTGGAGTGGGTCAAAAGCCAAGGATTTAAGAAAAGCAATTCATCAGAGAGCAGCTACAGGAATTGTATGCATATCTCAGTGCTAAAGGGTGACTTCCCTCTCCTGCTATATTTTCTTAAAGTCCAGTTAGTTTTTATGGAACGATGCTGGATTGACAGCCCTAGAGCATAAAGACGTGTCTAAGAGGTTTTGATTCCTTGGAGACCAGGTTTGGAGTGTTGTAACTTTAAGGGAAGAGATGAGCAGGATAGGCGCTAAAGAGAACCTGATCCTGTATTAATAGGAGTGCTACTATGCAGCCACCAAAGTTATTCATGGTCAGGAGCCAGAGTGAAACCAGAATGGGGAATGTTTCGCTAAGCATTTAGTTAGCATGATGAGCATCATGTGTAAGCCCTTCTTCAGACTTGCCAATTCTCTGATATCTAGCTATATATTTTTTTACCCTGAGCACTTAAGAATAAGGAAACAAAGGGGATTGAGACTTTCTGCCACCCAGAGTAGAGCACTCTTCATGCTTCCCATGCATTTATACATAGTGTCCACTCGTGTCTGATGGGGGTGCAGTGGGGGTGGCCATATCGTGCTTTGTTTGGACAAGTGCAGGATGTTCATGAAAACATTTGCACATTCTCAAAATATCAGGAATTTTAGTACAAATGATCATTTGTCCAGAAATTGGTAGCGGAGTGAGTTTTCATTAGTCACTATTTGTTATTCATTAGTCTCCTGTTGAGTTGTTTCAGTCATACATTTAGAAAGTAGAAAGTATATCATGTGAATTAGAAGACCAGTCACACCCCATGAATATAAATAGTCAACTACAGATGAACTAGGTATTCAGATATAACCTTATAAAGGTCAGATTCACAATAATCCCAACAAGGAAAGTCAACTTTCTAAAAAAAAGTATAATGATAACAATTAACCCTTAATTCTCTGTATCTGTCATACACATTGATAGAGTTTATATAAGAACACTAGCTCTCTCCATTGTATATAGCATGAACAATATATTAGTACCAGTGTGATTCAAGGTGCTAACAGTCTAATTCATTGTCTTTTTCAAATATTTTTCTGGAACTCTGCAAGTCACATTATCTTTCAGTCTGTGCAAAGCTGACTAAACTTTTATGCACACTCAAATATGTGCAAATTCTAGGTGAGTGAACATTTCCCTATTCTGATGCAACCTGCCTGCAGCACTTACATATAATTATTTATTACATATAAATGTAATGAAAAGGGAGAGTAATAAACTCTCTCATTTTATTATATATATATATATATATATATATATATACATACACACACACACACACACACACACACACACACACACACACACAAACTGCACCTTTCAATTACAGAAACACCCTGCATCTTAGGTAATTCTGCTGTCCACGCAGAGGTAAGTGCTGACAGTGCGACAGCTTGGAGAATGATTGCGCTTTGGAATGTATTGTTCCTCTGTTCAATAGCGCTGATTGGCTGTGGTGATTAAGTGAATCAGGTGAGGGGGAAGTGGTATTCATGGGCTGACCAGGGGGATCAGGGATGCAATCAGTTTAAGCATCTGAGAATAAGTGCTCATTTAGTTCTTTAAGGGTACTACACTTCAGCAGGATGACTATTTGTTTGAGTTTCTAAGGAACTGGGGGAAGAATTTCTATACTGTGTGTTCAGGCCAATAACGTTGCCTTCCAATTTTCTACCTCCTCATTGCTCTACTGGGTGGCATGGGCATATCCGGTTCTGAATATAGCAAAGCCCAAAAGGAAGTAAAGGAGAGCAAATAGTGACTTATGGTTGGGGTGAAAGTAACTTACAGGATTTACTGGTACTGCCGGAGTCCTGAGGGAGCGTAGCCTCATCCGGAAGAGGCGTGGCCTCAACCAGAAGAGGTGGGGCCTCCCAAGATTTAAAGGCCCTGGGGCACCGGCTGTGGCTGGGAGCCCCAGGGCCTTTAAATCAACCCAGGGCTCCCAGCTGTAGACGTGGCTGGGAGCCCCTGGGGCTCACAGGGCAAATTAAAGGGCTCGGGACTCCCTGCAGCCACGGGAGCTCTGAGCCCTTTAAATCTCAGCCCCAGCCCGGCTGCCGGAGGTGCGGGGGGGATTTAAAGGACTCTAGGCTCCCTGCAGCTGCGGGAGCTCCAAGCCCTTTAAATCCCGGCCCCAGCCCAGGCACGGAGCTGCGGGGGGGATTTAAAGGGCTCTGGGCTCCCCGCCGGAAAGCCAGTACCGTCTGGCATGTTGTACTGGCTCTTGCCAGTACGCCGTACTGGACCATACCAGCTTACTTTCACTTCTGCTTATGGTCAAAGTTCTCATTCTAGTCTGTGATCTGGAGGCAGAGGGCTGAGACTCAGCATTCTATTCCCAGCTGAGTCACCGCCTCTGTTTTCTTTTTCTTTTGCCCCATCTAAAGTGCCTGATTCCTACGGAAACAACAGTGATACCAATACAGCTGAAGTTTAGGGATGTCCACATAAGCAGTATAATGTCTGTGGAATCAGACGCTCATGTGCAAAATAGCGTAGTGTCATTGACTTCAATGGGGCTACACTGATTTACACCCGCTGAGCATGTGACCCCCATTTAGTGATTTGGACTATAAACCATGATCTGAGAGAGAGGAGGTTAGGTGATGGTTATCATGAAACCATGCAATATTTGGTATAAATTATACAAAGATGATACTCTATTGTGTTCTGTACAAAATCACCATTCTATTGCATAATCTAATAGCTAGAGATCTGACATGGGTAGAGGAATATGGCCCAAATCCTGCAGGTTTTACATGGTTCGGGGCTAACTGCACCTTTGACCCTTCCTTGGTCTCTCTCTGAGTGCAACCCTTCCAGGTTTTAGATCCTGACCCTTTCTCTCTCTGGGGTGGAATCCCACACTTTTTCCCCAGCTTACAGTATCCTGTACCAACTGCACTTATTCGGCAGGTCCGACTGGACCTGCTACCTGTGACTCTTCCCTTGGGAGGCCAGTGGTGACTACAGTGAGCCAAAATGGCTCCTTAAAACAAAGTGTTGTCTAATCTTAACAACAGCAGCAGCAAAGCGGAAGAGAAAAGGTTTTCATAACAACAAAAAGCCGACCATGCATGCTTGTCTCACCTAGAGTCTGACCATCCTGAAATGGAGACTTAGGCAGGTTAAGCTGGGAGGGGAGGGATAGCTCAGTGGTTTGAGCATTGGCCTGCTAAACCCAGAATTGTGAGTTTAATCCTTGAGGGAGGCCACTTAGGGATCTGGGGCAAAATCAGTACTTGGTCCTGCTAGTGAAGGCAGGGAGCTGGACTCAATGACCTTTCAGGGTCCATTCCAGTTCTATGAGATAAATAATATATGGAGATATACCTATTTTATTATTATAAGCTTCCTCAATACACCCATAACTGCTGGAGGAGGGTCTGTTTCTCTCCCTTAGCCATCTGTACCTCTTCTCAAGAGAGTATGTGCAACTTTAAACCTTCCTGAGGCATTTTTTATCCTCTCCCTTTCTCGGGGCCTGAGTCCCTCCTAGGGAAAAGCTGTCTGGCAGGCCCAGCCAGGGAACAGAGCCAGGGCATCTAAGTGAATTGCTCTGCATTGTCCTGTATCCCTTGAAGTGTTTGTCAGGAGATGTGAATATCAGGAACTATCAACCCCCAGCCCCCCTCCAGGGCACATTTCTTGCCAAACCCACAAGTGAATCAACACAATATCTGAACACAGTAAACAGCACAATGGTCTGGGCAAGATGCATTAGTCATAAATTATTACAGACAGCTCCAAATCAGTGGGAGAGGTGCCAGGGTAAGGATGGCAGGATTGGGCCCCGCATACACAGCTGTGCCAGTGTGACATGGTAGGAAGGCAAAGCCCTTTCTCAAATGAAGCTGCTGTTTTCCATGTTCCCCCTACTCCTGTCAATCAAATCTAATCAACCCAGCCACGGGAGGCCTGGCCAACCTGCCTTCAAGCTCACTTTTTTCTTCTGATTGTTGCTCTCCCACACGTAGACATGCTTGCCACATACAGTGGGGTCACAAAAACGTCCCTCCTTAAACATCTCAATTAACAGAATGTGCTGCACTCTCACCAGGCCTGCCTCCTCCATGGGACCTTGCTTTGCCATTCACTGCAGGGCTCAGGGCTGTGTGTGTTGCTGCTGACAGTCACTGCCGGATCTCTGTAGCAAGCATGGCTCTCGTACATCAACGCGCGTGACAGGCAGCCTTGTGGGTCACCTTCCGCAGCACTGTCCAGCAAACTTGAGACGCAGCTCCGCCGCCAGACTTTTCCCAACTATACAGTGACACAAGGCTTTGTAGGTTGGTTAGTGAACCCTAGAAGACACAGCAAGAAACTACAGTGGGACCAAATGAAGCTAGGTGAATGGGCAGCATGATGGCTGATGAAATTCAGCATTGACAAAAGGGAGTGAAGCACACTGGAAAGAATCATTTGAGCTTCCCAGAATCACTGCTACGCTGAGGTGGTTGAAAGGAAAGAGGAAGCAGGTGATTTCCCCCATTTAAAAAAAAAATGAAGTGTCAAACACCTATCTAAACTAGGAGCAATGTATCTGAGCACTCTTCCCTAGTATTTCTTTCTAGTTTGAAAAAAATGTTGACCAGCTTTACTGCTGCATTTAAAATTACAACTAACTGTAACCATTCAGGGAAAAGAATTGTGTGTCATTGTGGGCAGCTCAGAGAAAATCTCTGCTCAGTGGGAATAAAAAAAAGCAAACGAAATAT
Source organism: Mauremys reevesii (assembly GCF_016161935.1). Classification (NCBI taxonomy): domain Eukaryota; kingdom Metazoa; phylum Chordata; order Testudines; family Geoemydidae; genus Mauremys; species Mauremys reevesii. The sequence goes on along the minus strand of NC_052635.1, from coordinate 26,051,426 downwards.
GTTAGGATGCATATAGAATGTGAATGAAAACAACACTGAAAGTATTGTACACATTGCCATTGTGTAAACTGATCACATGTCCTCACTGGGAAAACTGTGTTCACTGATGATCACCCTATCTCAAAATAGTGTTACACTCTGATGGACCCCAGAACAGCAATCCCAAAACACACAAAGGAATGAGGCAAGACATGTGGGTAGGTTGTCAATCAAAACAGGTAATAACCAGGAGC